>NC_138291.1:100182500-100642500 GCF_965601325.2 Salmo salar
ACAGGGTGTATTGATACACCATCCAAAATAACTTCCCCATGCTCGAAGGCATATTCAATGTCTGCTTTTTTCATTTATACCTGTCCACCAATAGGTAGCCTAATTTATTTTTTTATTTTTTTATTGAATATTAAAACATACAATCTACCTGCAGTGAAGACACTCAACATTACATTCAGCAATCTATCAGACTCCCATCAAGAGGGACCCATAGGAGCAACCAGGGTCAAGCGCCCCGCCCAAGGACACGTTGACAGATCTCACACCAAGTCAAATCGGAGACCCAAACCAGCAACATATCGGCCAAAGGCCAAAGCTCCCAACCGCCAGGGCACCAAACAATCAAAATTCCCCCCCCACAGTTCCCCGAGAGCTGCCCCTCCACCATCCGAGACTGATGAAATGATGTAATTTTGTCATTCAAAGTTTATAAATGGATTATTTTTGTTATTTTTGACTTTCATCTTTGACCGTCATTCTATCCCCACCCAGCAACTCCACTCCCACTTGTCTCAAGTTCCACACCCCAACACTCAGTTTCCCTCAGCCCATCCCACCTATCTCTGCTGGGCACACTCTTCGAATTTCTACGCACCATACAGTTGAAGTCGGAAGTTTACATACACTTAGGTTGGAGTGATTAAAACACGTTTTTCAACCACTCCACAAATTTCTTGTTAACAAACTATAGTTTTGGCAAGTCAGTTAGGACATCTACTTCGTGCATGAGACTTAATTTTTCCAACAATTGTTTACAGACAGATTATTTAACTTATCATTCACTGTATCACAATTCCAGTGGGTCAGAAGTTTACATACACTAAGTTGACTGTACCTTTAAACAGCTTGGAAAATTCCAGAAAATGATGTCACGGCTTTAGAAGCTTCTGATAGGCTAATTGAAATCATTTGAGTCAATTGGAGGTGTACCTGTGGATGTATTTCAAGGTCTACCTTCAAACTCAGAACCTCTTTGCTTGACATCATGGGAAAATCTAAAGAAATCAGCCAAGACCTCAGAAAAACAATTGTAGACCTCCACAAGTCTGGTTCATCCTTGGGAGCAATTTCCAAATGCCTGAAGGTACCACGTTCATCTGTACAAACAATAGTACGCAAGTATAAACACCATGGGACCACCCAGGAGTCATACCGCTCAGGAAGGACACGCATTCTGTCTCCTAGAGATGAATGTACTTTGGTGTGAAAAGTGCAAATCAATCCCAGAACAACAGCAAACAACCTTGTGAAGACGCTGGAGGAAACAGGTACAAAAGTATCTATATCCACAGTAAAACAAGTCCTATATCCACTGCTCCAAAACCGTCATAAAAAAAGAGAGACTACGGTTTGCAACTGCACATGGGGACAAAGATCGTACTTTTTGGAGAAATGTCCTCTGGTCTGATGAAACAGAAATAGAACTGTTTGGCCATAATGACCATTGTTATGTTTGGAGGAAAAAGGCGGTGGCTTGCAAGCCGAAGAACACCATCCCAACCCTGAAGCACGGGGGTGGTAGCATCATGTTGTGGAGGTGCTTTGCTACAGGAGGGACTGGTGCACTTCAGAAAATAGATGGCATCATGAGGGAAGGAAATAATGTGGATATATTGAAGCAACATCTCAAGACATCAGTCAGGAAGTTAAAGCTTGATCGCAAATGGGTCTTCCAAATGGACGATAACCCCAAGCATACTTCCAAAGTTGTGGCAAAATGGCTTAAGGACAACAAAGTCAAGGTATTGGAGTGGCCATCACAAAGCCCTGACCTCAATCCTATAGAAAATCTGTGGGCAGAACTGAAAAAGCGTATGCGAGCAAGGAGGTCTACAAACCTGACTCAGTTACACCAGCTCTGTCAGGAGGAATGGGCCAAAATTCACCCAACTTATTGTGGGAAGCTTGTGGAAGGCTACCCAAAACGCTTGACCCAAGTTAAACAATTTAAAGGCAATGCTACCAAATACTAATTGAGTGTATGTAAACTTCTGACTCACTGGGAATGTGATGAAAGAAATAAAAGCTGAAATAAATCATTCGCTCTACTATTATTCTGACATTTGGCATTCAAAAAAAAAAGTGGTGATCCCAACTGACCTAAGACAAGTAATTTGTACTAGGATTAAATGTCAGGAATTGTGAAAAAACTGAGTTTAAATGTATTTGGCTAAGGTGTATGTAAACTTCCGACTTCAACTGTATATCTCTCAACTATGCTGTGATGTTTAAAATATAGTTTGAATCTATCTAATGAATAGAATCCACAGATTGCGAGTTGAAGATACTAAGATACTAAGAGTATTAGTTAGTATATTAGTAATTGACTGACCAGGTCTCTCCAGCTCTCCCAACAATGCTATTTCTATGGTCAATTTTAGATTAATGTTATGCATTTTCAGCCATTCCTGAACCTGAGACTAGAAGCAAGCTACCTGAGGGCAATACCAAAACAAATGGTCTATTGATTCTTTATCCTCACAACAAAATCTGCAGAGCTGTGATGATTGTTTGCCCCAAATATTCAACAAAGTGTAGAAAAAGTGTAGAAAACGTCAAAGTATGTAAATACTTTCTGAAGACACTGTGTATAGTTTACCAAAAAGGACATGTTTCTACACTATTAGATCTAATACTGAAGTATAAAGCTGTGTTTCTCAATCTTGGGTACTAGTTCCCGCCAGAGTAAGTGGCTTATAAAGGGGGTACTCATGAGAAAATAGACCTATTGATCAGTCGTTCATGAGGGGGTACTTCAGACAGAGCAAAATGTAATTAGGGGTACAGTAACCAAAAAAGATTGAGAACCATTGACATTACTGTACCTTCATACCAGGGAATGAGGGCTGGGGTCCTGCCCTGTAGAGTTGGTGTGTGTGTGTGTTTGTACAACTGTACCTTCGTAGCAGGGGATGAGGGCTTGGGTCCGGCCCTGTAGAGTTGGTTGGTGTGTGTGTGTGTGTGTGTGTGTGTGTGTGTGTGTGTGTGTGTGTGTGTGTGTGTGTGTGTGTGTGTGTGTGTGTGTGTGTGTGTGTGTGTGTGTCTGTGGTGTGTGTTTGTACGACTGTACCTTCGTAGCAGGGGATGAGGGCTTGGGTCCGGCCCTGTAGCGTAGGAGGGATGATGGAACAGTAACCATGGGGAAGGATGAGCTCAGAGTCATAGAAGACATTCTTCCAACGATGGGCACAGGCCTGCATCCGACACAAGAGAGGTACAGTCAGAACACAAAGACAGACACACAGACACTAACAGACAGAGACGTGACTTCTCACTCAGGTGTGACTGGATCTGCTGGCCTACTCTGAGATAACAGAGAGCAGAAAGTTGGACAGACGGCTGGACAGACAGAAAAGATGACAGATGTACGCAGCACACACACACACACACACACGTACACCCACTCCATCATACCCCCACACACTTTAACCAATGATGTCCATCCAAAAACACCTGAAGAGACATAATTAAATATTGTTCCTTCTCTCATAGTGGAGCTGCTAAATTAATTGTTCTGAGAGACGAGGAGGGATGAAGGCACAGCCAACTGTGACCATAACAGCCCTGGTCTCATTGGTCTGTGGTGTGACTGTCCGAACATCAGATTAAGAACACCCCCTGCTTCCAAAACAGCCATTTTCTATGTGGTGAGAGAAGAGCCTAACTTCTAATTAGACCTAACTCATAACATCTTCATACGTACATTTGACTTGCTAACGAGGTCTCTTTTCACACTAATGAACCAAACTGCAACTATGATGGATGTGTAACCAGGCCAGTTCAGTGTAGCTTGGTTCAAGTTAGCTGAAGAACATCCCCTGCTTCATAATAACATCCTGAGTTCCTAACAGTTCTCATAACATGTTCATCATAACATCCTGGGTTCCTTCCTAGTATTCGTGTGCATCCACAGGCAGAGATATTTCTTTACACATGTCCATTTCAGCACAGTTCCAGCAACTGCAGTGGATGCACAACCAGGCCAGCTCAGTACAGCTTGGTTCGGCTCAGTTCAGTAGTGTGAAATGCTCCTGAACTGAGTTCTAACAGTTCTCTAGTTTAATAACTGAGTTTTAACAGTCCTCTAGTGTAATAACAGTTCTAACAGTCCTCTAGTGTAATAAGAGTTCTAACAGTCCTCTAGTGTAATAAACTGAGTTATAACAGTTCTCTAGTGTAATAAGAGTTCTAACAGTCCTCTAGTGTAATAATTGAGTTCTAACAGTCCTCTAGTGTAATAACAGTTCTAATAGTCCTCTAGTGTAATAATTGAGTTCTAACAGTCCTCTAGTGTAATAACAGTTCTAACAGTCCTCTAGTGTAATAAACTGAGTTATAACAGTTCTCTAGTGTAATAAGAGTTCTAACAGTCCTCTAGTGTAATAATTGAGTTCTAACAGTCCTCTAGTGTAATAACAGTTCTAACAGTCCTCTACTGTAATGCTCCTCTGGGCTATGAACACAAAGATGTCATGACTCTCCAGAGTGCAGCAGCCCATTGTGGAACCAACTCACAGAGGTAAATAGACAAGCACTGTAAATCACAATCAAGAGAATGTCCAAAAGAAGAGAACTCAACTGACATTCAACATTTTATGGTGCATTTTTTAAAACAACTCAATTTTTGGGATACAAAGGTAAACAGCACACAGTAAAATCACTCCGGTCCCAGAAAGTTGTTTTCTTCATTAATATTGTTGGGCTCCCGAGTGGGGCAGCGGTCTAAGGCACTGCATCTCACTACAGACACCCTGGTTCGAATCCAGGCTGTATCACAACCGGCCGTGATTGGGAGTCCCGTAGGGCGGCGCACAATTGGCCCAGCGTCATCTGGGTTTGGCAGGTGTAGGCCGTCATTGTAAATAAGAATGTCTGACTTGCCTAGTTAAATAAAGGTTAAATAAATAAATAGTGCATTGACAGTATTCCTCAAAGAATCATTTAGCCTCCTGTGTTTTGGATAAACATTCCAAAACTAAGTGTGTGTGTGTGTGTGTGTGTGTGTGTGTGTGTGTGTGTGTGTGTGTGTGTGTGTTGTAAGGAAATAGGAAACTACGGCAGTGGTCTCCAAGCTTCTTTGCACAAATAATGCCACAGAAATGTGGTCAGACTTCAGACTGTGTGCCAAATGGCACCCTATTCCCAGACAGTTATGTTCTTGATGCTTTTCCCCACCCACCCTCCTCATATTTCTTTCTTACTCATATACTGTTGAAAAAGTCCAGTCCAGTCTGTTACACAGCCATTTGAAGCAGGTTGTGGACACAGAGAGGGACTTCAGATGAATGTCTGGCAGAAGGATGGCTGGGTTGAGAAAGACTGATGTGTTTTAGAGCTGAGTAGTCGGACCTAAAGTACAGCGCCAGCAGAGCAGCCTGGCCTACAGCGCCAGCAGAGCAGCCTGGCCTACAGCGCCAGCAGAGCAGCCTGGCCTACAGCGCCAGCAGAGCAGCCTGGCCTGCAGAGCCAGCAGAGCAGCCTGGCCTACAGCGCCAGCAGAGCAGCCTGGCCTACAGAGCCAGCAGAGCAGCCTGGCCTACAGAGCCAGCAGAGCAGCCTGGCCTACAGAGCTAGCAGAGCAGCCTGGCCTACAGAGCTAGCAGAGCAGCCTGGCCTACAGCGCCAGCAGAGCAGCCTGGCCTACAGAGCCAGCAGAGCAGCCTGGCCTACAGAGCCAGCAGAGCAGCCTGGCCTACA
The DNA here is from genome assembly GCF_965601325.2 of Salmo salar. Taxonomy (NCBI): domain Eukaryota; kingdom Metazoa; phylum Chordata; class Actinopteri; order Salmoniformes; family Salmonidae; genus Salmo; species Salmo salar. Next base: position 100,188,198 of record NC_138291.1, read on the forward strand.
GAGCCAGCAGAGCAGCCTGGCCTACAGCTCTAGCAGAGCAACCTGGCCTACAGAGCTAGCAGAGCAGCCTGGCCTACAGTGCTAGCAGAGCAGCCTGGCCTACAGCGCTAGCAGAGCAGCCTGGCCTACAGCGCTAGCAGAGCAGCCTGGCCTACAGCTCAAGCAGTACTATTGATGTTCCAACAAGCTACTAAACCACATTCAGTACTAGAACACAAGCAGTATGCCTACTCACTCCAAAGTACCAGTATATTATACAAGTAATACACTTTAGTAAGCCCATAATGTTAAGGTTTTATTTTTTGACCAGGATCAGAGACCAAATTATGGAGCTGTTCCATTGTCATACATGCTGCTGTCCTATCTGAGAGCTGATTGGTTTAGGTATCAGTTAAAGACAACTTATTGGTTAAAATGTAGGCCTCTTTCAGCAACACACAGATGAAATAACTGTAGTTAAGGGGCTGTATGTATTAAGCATCTCAGAGTAGGAGTGCTGATCTAAGATCAGATTCCCCCTGCCAATGTAATCTTATTCATTGTGATCTAAAATACAAAACAGATCCTAGATCAGCACTTGTTTGTTTGATACATACAGTACTGAGCCACATCTGCCAAGCAGCCAGTCCTTGGAGAGAAACTTGAGTCACTGAGTCCATTCAGATGAGATAAAAATAAAATGTCAGCAGGGATCTACAGGCGCCCCATGCATGGACACATGGCTCCAGAACATCACTATCTTTCTGTTATCACCAAACCTGATGGCCAGTTTAAAACAACTACTTGGACAAACTGCCACTTGATTTTCTATAAAATCTAAATGTTTTTGTATCACTTTATTTGATGAGTCCTTTTACAGATGGTCTACTACTATCAACAAAATATAAACTGCAACTCTGTTGATAAGCAACAACTTGATAGTGGTAGGGTCAAGGTAAGAGTTAGGGTCAGGTTAATAGTTGAACATCTGTAAACCACCTGTAAGGGAAAACAGTATGTTAAATACTTAAAGGTTCTTTAAAGGTGATTGATTGGCATAACAACCATTGGAAGTGGTATGAGCATTATGCCAATATACTCCCTCAGATAATGGAAGTATTAAAATGGAGAGTGACCATGGCAAAAACAGGCTTCAGGGCCATGCAATGTCCCCCAGGGCCAGAGAGGCTTCAGGGCCATGGAATGTCCCCCGGGCCAGAGACAGGCTTTAGGGCACTGTAATGTACCCCAGGGCCAGAGACAGGCTTCAGGGACATGGAATGTCCCCCAGGGCCAGAAGCAGGCTTCAGGGCCATGGAATGTCCCACAGGGCCAGGGACAGGCTTCATGCCCATGGAATGTCGCACAGGGCCAGAAGCAGGCTTCAGGGCCATGGAATGTCCCCCAGGGTCAGAAGCAGGCTTCAGGGCACTGTAATGTCCCCCAGGGCCAGAGACAGGCTTCAGAGCCATGGAATGTCCCCAGAGGAAGGCATCAGGGCCATGGAATGTCCCCCAAGGCCAGAGACAGGCTTCAGGGCCTTGGAATGTCCCCCAGAGGCAGGCTTCAGGGCCATGGAACGTCCCCCAAGGCCAGAGGCAGGCTTCAGGGCCTTGGAATGTCCCACAGGGCCAGAGGCAGGCTTTAGGGCCAAAGAGAGAGGCTTGGTTCCTTCATCACCCACTGCAGGCTGCAGGAGTTAACACTTCATAAAAGTAAGGTTAGAAGACCACCACCGTGGAGGGGCCAGGGACTGAAGCCTAAACATACCCAGCCAGCTGCCCTCTGATTTAAAAAAAAAATGTTTTTATTATTGCACCTTTATTTAACCAGGAAAGCCAGTTGAGAACAAGTTCTCATTTACAACTGTGACCTGGCCAAGATAAAGCAAAGCAGTGCGACACAAACAACAACACAGAGTTACACATGGAATAAACAAACGTACAGTCAATAACACAATAGAAAAGGTCTATATACAGTGTGTGCAAATGAGGTAAGATTAGGGAGGTAAGGCAATAAATAGGCCGTAGTGGCGAAGTAATTACAATTTAGCAATTAAACACTAGAGTGATAGATGTGCAGAAGATGACTGTGCACATTCAATGAAGTAGAGATACTGGGGTGCAAAGGAGCTAAAAAATAAATAACAATATGGGGATGAGGTAGTTGGATGGGCTATTTACAGGTGCAGTGATATGTGAGCTGCTCTGGCAGCTGGTGCTTAAAGCTAGTGAGGGAGATATGAGTCTCCAGCTTCAGTGATTTTTGCAATTCGTTCCAGACATTGGCAGCAGAGAACTGGAAGGAGGCCAAAGGAGGAATTGGCTTTGGAGGTGACCAGTGAAATATACCTGCTGGAGCGCGTGCTATGGGTGGGTGTTGCTATGGTGACCAGTGAGCTGAGATAAGGCAGGGCTTTACCTAGTAAAGACTTATAGATGACCTGGAGCCAGTGGGTTTGGCGACGAATATGAAGCGAGGACCAGCCAACGAGAGCATACAGGTCGCAGTGGTGGGTAATATATGGGGCTTTGGTGACAAAACGGATAGCACTGTGATAGACTGCATCCAATTTGCTGAGTAGAGTTTTGGAGGCTATTTTGTAAATGACATCGCCGATGACAAGGATCGGTAGGATAGTCAGATTTACGAGGGTATGTTTGGCAGTATGAGTGAAGGACGCTTTGTTGCGAAACAGGAAGCCGATTCTAGATTTAATTTTGGATTGGAGATGTTTAATGTGAGTCTGGAAGGAGAGTTTACAGTCTAACCAGACACCTAGTTATTTGTAGTTGAACACATATTCTAAGTCAGAACCGTCCAGAGTAGTGATGCTGGACGGGCGGCCAGGTGCGGGCAGCGATCAGTTGAAGAGCATGCATTTAGTTTTACTAGCATTTAAGAGCAGTTGGAGGCCACGTAAGGAGAGTTGTATGGCATTGAAGTTCGTCTGGAGGTTAGTTAACAAAGTGTCCAAAGAAGGGCCAGAAGTGTACAGAATGGTGTCGTCTGCATAGAGGTGGATCAGAGAATCACCAGCAGCAAGAGCGACATCAATGATGTATACAGAGAAAAGAGTCGGCCCGAGAATTGAACCCTGTGGCACCCCCATAGAGACTGCCAGAGTTCCGGACAACAGGCCCTCCGATTTGACACACTGAACTCTGTTTGAGAAGTAGTTGGTGAACCAGGCGAGGTAGTCATTTGAGAAACCAAGGCTGTTGAGTCTGCCGATAGAAATGTGGTGATTGACAGAGTTGAAAGCCTTGGCCTTTGCACAGTACTGTCTTTTATCGATGGCGGTTATGATATCGTTTAGGACCTTGAGCGTGGCTGAGGGGCACCCATGACCACCTCGGAAACCAGATTGCACAGCGGAGAAGGTACGGTGGGATTCGAAATGGTCGGTGATCTGTTTGTTAACTTGGCTTTCAAAGACCTTAGAAAGGCAGGGTAGGATAGATATAGGTCTGCAGCAGTTTGAGTCGAGAGTGTCTCCCCCCTTTGAAGAGGGGGATGACCGCGGCAGCTTTCCAATCTTTAGGGATGTCAGACGATACGAAAGAGAGGTTGAACAGGCTAGTAATAGGGGTTGCAACAATTACGGCAGATCATTTTAGAAAGAGAGGGTCCAGATTGTCTAGCTCAGCTGATTTGTAGGGGTCCAGATTTTGCAACTCTTTCAGAACATCAGCTATCTGGATTTGGGTGAAGGAGGATGGGGAGGCTTGGGCAAGTTGCTGTGAGGGGTGCAGGGCTGTTGACCGGGGTAGGGTTAGCCAGCTGGAAAGCATGGCCAGCCGTAGAAAAATGCTTATTGAAATTCTCAGTTATCGTGGATTTATTGGTGGCGACAGTGTTTTCTAGCCTCAGTGCAGTGGGCAGCTGGGAGGAGGTGTTCTTATTCTCCATGGACTTTACAGTGTCCCAGATCTTTTTGGAGTTTGTGCTACAGGATGCAAATTTCTGTTTGAAAAAGCTAGCCTTTGCTTTCCTAACTGCCTGTGTTTATTGGTTCCTAACTTCCCTGAAAAGTTGCATATCACGGGGGCTATTCGATGCTAATGCAGAATGTCACGGGATGTTTTTGTGCTGGTCAAGGGCAGTCAGGTCTGGAGAGAACCAAGGGCTATATCTGTTTCTGGTTCTAAATGTTTTTAATGGGGCATGCTTATTTAAGATGGTTACAGAAGTCAACAAATGAGAGCGCCTGAGGAATGGGAGTGGAGCTAGGCATTGCAGGTAAAGGATTAACATCTCCATCACCAGAGGAGCAGAGGAGGAGGAGGATAAGGGTACGGCTAAAGGCTATAATAACCGGTCGTCTAGTGCGTTCGGAACAGAGAGTAAAAGGAGCAGGTTTCTGGGTGCGGAAGAATAGATTCAAGGCATAATGTATAGACAAGAATATGGTAGGATGTGAATACAGTGGAGGTAAACCTAGGCATTGAGTGACGATGAGAGAGGTATTGTCTCTAGAGACACCATTTAAACCAGGTGAGGTCACTGCATGTGTGGGAGGTGGAACAAAAGGGCTAGCTAAGGCATATTGAGCAGGGCTGGAGGCTCTACAGTGAAATAAGACAATAGTCACTAACCAAAACAGCAATGGACAAGGCATATTGACATTAGGGAGAGGCATGCGTAGCCGAGTGATCATTGGAACCAGTGAGTAGCTAGGCGAGCTGGAGACGCGGCGATTCAGACAGCTAGCGGGCTGGTGCTAGCAGGCTAGCAGAAGGGCCTTAAGGGGGACATCGCAACGGAAGTCTGTTGTAGCCCCCTCGGACGGTTACATCGGCAGACCAGTTGTGATGGATCGGCAGGGCTCCGTGTAGGCAGTAAAAGGGTCCAGGCCAATTGGCAAAATAGGTATTGTAGCCCAAGAACTTGGCTGATGGACCTCTTCAGCTAACAGTCCGATATGCTCTAGACAGCTAGCGGGCCACGGCTAGCAGGCTGGCGGAGGGGCTTTCTGGGGACGTTGCGACGGAGGAGCCCGTTGAAACCCCCTCGGGCGGATTACGTCGGCAGACCAGTAGTGATGGATCGGCGGGGCTCCGTGTCGGCAGTAAAAGGGGGCCAGGCCAATTGGCAAAATAGGTATTGTAGCACAAGGAGTGGCTGATGGACCTCTTCAGCTAGCCGGGAGATGGGCCTAGCACGAGGCTAGTTCCAGGCTAACTGGTGCTTGCTTCGAGACAGAGACGTTAGCCAGGAGTAGCCACTCGGATAACAGCTAGCTAACTGCGATGATCCAGGTGAAAAGGTTCAGAGCTTGCAGTAGGAATCCGGAGATGTGGAGATTTGGTGGAGAAAAAAAGCAGTCCGGTATGCTCTGGGTTGAATCGCACTGTGCAGACTGGCAGGACTTGACTGGGCTATGGTTGGCTGATGACCACTAGCAGTGGCTAACTGACTATTAGCTAGTAGCTAGTTAGCTGGCTAGCTTCTGTTGGGGGTTCCAGTTCTAAAGTATAGGAAATAGCAGATCCATACCACATTGGGTGAGGCGGGTTGCAGGATAGTTGAAATTGAGGTTAAAATTATAAAAAATATATACGAAAAAAAAAGATGTATACACGGGACACAACAAGACAAAGACAAAAACGTCTGAACTGCTACGCCATCTTGGAGTAAAGCTCCAAACAAAGATCCTGGAGTGAAGATCCACATCCACGCTAATACTTTAGATATTACTACCATAATTTCCGGACTATTAAGCGCACCTGAATATAAGCCGCACCCACTGAATTAAAAAAAAACATTATTTTGAACATAAATAAGCCGCACATGTCTATAAGCCGCAGGTGCCTACCGGTACATTGAAACAAATTAACTTTACACAGGCTTTAACGAAACACGGCTTGTAACAAAAATAAATAGGCTTTAACGAAACACGGCTTGTAACAAAAATAAATTGGCTTTAACAAAACACGGCTTGTAACAAAAAATAAAAAATTAGCAGTAAGGTTTAGTTGTCTTTTTGCACTGAGTCAATTCCTCATGCTGCTGTTTCCAACGTCGTATCATCAACTCATTAAGACCAAGCTCCCGTGCAGCAGCTCTATTTCCTTTTCCAACAGCCAGATCAATCGCCTTCAACTTGAAAGCTGCATCATATGCATTTCTCCGTGTCTTTGCCATGATGAGGGTGACAAAATGACTACCGTAATCAGAATGATGGGAAGTTTGAGAGCGCTCGATTTAATCTAAACAGTAAACAAAAGTTGTTTGACCGTAACCCGTTCGGCAATTTCATTGGTCTAATGAAAGCTTCATGCCGCCAAAAAAACTGAGCACGTCACAGAATGTGTTTTTTTGGAGAAAAAAAAATTGAAAGCGGGAAAAATCCATATATTAGCCGCATCATTGATTAATCCGCGAGGTTCAAAGCCTGGGAAAAAAGTTGCGGCTTATAGTCCGGAATTTACGGTACTACAAACAGTTGGTCTGTTGATTACTTTAAGACTAAATAGGTGTTTTTAACTTTAACTGCTAACAGAATGATAGCGGCATGCATGGTTCACAACTATCTCTGACAATAACCATCACAAGAAAACATAGATTTTTACATGCTCTCACGCACATGCACACAGCCGCACACACACACACACACACACACACACACACACACACACACACACACGCACAGCCTCACAAACACATACGCACCCACATGGGAGTAAAGCTCACAAATAAAACAGAATTAAACAAAGAAGGACATCCACAAATAAACAAAAAAAGAGTATGTCCACAGTCGCCGTGTCGTATAAGTAAATTATTTGGAATAGAGTTGTGTCCACTTATCCAAATCAAATGCCAAGTACATGAGCCTCTACTTGAAAACCGGAGAATGGAGGGAAATGCATATTCCTGTTAGAGAGCATTTAGATGTTACGAGCAGCTGGGTTTTAACTATGGGGTTCATGGAAAGACATTTGTAAATATTATGGTGGTTTAAACGCGGCATCTTTTGCTAGCATTCATGGTTTGTGTTAAACAATTGCTGAAGTAACTAGGTTTTCAGTTACTGTTTTCAGTTATTGGTTTCAGTTACTGATTTGAGCAACAAACAAAAAAATACCAACAAAAATTATAATATTTAAACAGCAGCAGTAAAATAACAATAGCGAGGCTATATACAGGGGGTACCAGTACAGAGTCAATGTGGAGGCTATATACAGGGGGTACCAGTACAGAGTCAATGTGGAGGCTATATACAGGGGGTACCAGTACAGAGTCAATGTGGAGGCTATATACACGGGGTACCAGTACAGAGTCAATGTGGAGGCTATATACAGGGGGTACCAGTACAGAGTCAATGTGTGGGCATCGGTTAGTCGAGGTAATTGAGGTAATATGTACATGTAGGTTGAGCTAAAGTGACTATGCATAGATAATAAACAGAGAATAGCAGCAGCGTAAAATAGGGGGGTGGGGCAATGTAAATAGTCTGGGTAGCCATTTGATTAGCTGTTCAGGAGTCTTAATCTGTTAAGAAGCCTTTTGGACCTAGACTTGGCGCGCCGGTACCACTTGCCATGCGGTAGCAGAGAGAACAGTCTATGACTAGGGTGGCTGAAGTCTTTGACAATTTTTAGGGCCTTCCTCTGACACTGCCTGGTATAGAAGTCCTGGATGGCAGGAAGCTTTGCCCCAGTGATGTACTGGACCATTCGCACTACCCTCCGTAGTGCCTTGCGGTCGGAGGCCGAGTAGTTTCCATACCAGGCAGTGATGCAACCAGTCAGGATGCTCTCGATGGTGCAGCTGTAGAACCTTTTGAGGATCTGAGGATCCCTGCCAAATCTTTTCAGTCTTGTGCCCTCTTCACGATTGTCTTGGTGTGTTTGGACCATGATAGTTTGTTGGTGATGTGGACACCAAGGAACTTGAAGCTCTCAACCTGCTCCACTGCAGCTCCATCGATGAGAATGGGGGCGTGCTCGGTCCTCCTTTTCCTGTAGTCCACAATCATCTCTTTTGTCTTGATCACGTTGAAGGAGAGGTTGTTGTCCTGGCACCACACGGCCAGGTCTCTGATCTCCTCCCGGTGATCAGGCTACCACCGTTGTGCCATCAGCAAACTTGATGATGGTGGGAGTCGTGCCTGGCCATGCAGTCATGAGTGAACAGGGAGTACAGGAGGGGACTGAGCACGCACCCCTGAGGGGCCCCTGTGTTGAGGATAAGCATGGCGGATGTGTTGTTACCTACCCTTACCACCTGAGAGCGGCCCATCAGGAAGTCCAGGATCTAGTTGCAGAGGGAGGTGTTTAGTCCCAGGGTCCTTAGCTTAGTGATGAGCTTTGAGGGCACTATGGTGTTGAATGCTGAGTTGTAGTCAATGAATGGCATTCTCACGTAGGTGTTCCTTTTGTCCAGGTGGGAAAGGGCAGTGTGGAGTGCAATAGAGATTGCATCATCTGTGGATCATCTGTGGATCTGGTATGCAGATTGGAGTGGGTCTAGGGTTTCTGGGATAATGGTGTTGATGTGGGCCATGACCAGCCTTTCAAAGCACTTCATGGCTACAGACGTGAGTGCTATGGGTCCAATGTAAGGGAATGTGCAAGTATAGACTTCTGGACACACAGATGAAACAGATGATTCAAACAGATGTACAGGGCTGTACTGTGACCTTTGAACTCACCAGTATTTTGCCATTGGGTTTGTCCTGCCGGGCGAGGCTGACCCCCATCCACTCATCATCCCTGTCTCCCTGGCACGTCTTCCCACAAGTCTCCCGGGGCTTATTCCCTGCAGGAGCGGGACAGAAGACAGCAGTGTGTTAACAATGACTGTAATATGGTGTTACAAAGACGATGACTTTCCCATTCTCCGGGAGCCAACAGATGGGATACCTAGAGACAGTCTCTAATACAGTTCTAAATACTAGCTGAAGTTGATCTTTGATCTTTTGTAGATGTAGCGGAAGTGGTTCGGTGAACTTTGTTCCCATGATGAGTGATCTTGCTTGAGGTCTGAGGACTTGTGTTAGCTGCCCTTAGATAATGCCTTGGCTTTAGCTCATCCAGTGAACACAGTCTTAAGGCATAGGGACAACCTGGGTTCAACCCTGGTTTAACCTGTTGGGGATAGGGGGCAGTATTTGCACGGCCGGATAAAAAAACGTACCTGATTTAATCTGGTTACTACTCCTACCCAGTAACTAGAATATGCATATAATTGTTTGATTTGGATAGAAAACACCCTAAAGTTTCTAAAACTGTTTGAATGGTGTCTGTGAGTATAACAGAACTCATTTGGCAGGCCAAAACCTGAGAAGATTCCAAACAGGAAGCGCTCTCTCTGACTATTTCTTGGCCTTCTTGATAATCTCTAACCAAAACAGGGGATCTCTGGCATAACGTGACATTTTCTAACGCTCCCATAGGCTCTCAGAAGGCGCCAGAACGATGAATGGTGGCTTTGCAGGCCATGGCTGAAAAACATTAGCGCATTTGGATAGTGGTCGATCTGAGGACAATGAGACTGGAGGCGCGTGCACGAGCCGACACCATGTTTACTTTCTCTCTCTTTGAACGAAAACAACGACTCCCGGTCGGAATATTATCGCTTTTTTACGAGAAAAATCGCATAAAAATTTCTTTTAAACAGCGGTTGACATGCTTCGAAGTACGGTAATGGAATATTTTGAATTTTTTTGTCACGAAACGCGTCGGGCGCGTCACCCTTCTTTACCCTTCGGATAGTGTCTTGAACGCACTAACAAAACGGCGCTATTTGGATATAACTATGGATTATTTGGAACCAAACCAACATTTGTTTTTGAAGTAGAAGTCCTGGGAGTGCATTCTGATGAAGAACAGCAAAGGTAATCAAACTTTTCTAATAGTAAATCAGAGTTTGGTGAGTACCACACTTGGTGGGTGTCAAAATAGCTAGCCTGTGATGGCCGGGCTATCTACTCAGAATATTGCAAAATGTGCTTTCACCGAAAAGCTATTTTAAAATCGGACATAGCGAGTGCATAAAGGAGTTCTGTATCTATAATTCTTAAAATAATTGTTATGCTTTTTGTGAACGTTTATCGTGAGTAATTTAGTAAATTCACCGGAAGTGTTCGGTGGGAATGCTAGTCACATGCTAATGTAAAAAGCTGTTTTTTGATATAAATATGAACTTGATTGAACAAAACATGCATGTATAGAGGTTAAGTGAGGTTTACTGTTGAACAGTCTGACAATTTCAGGCCATGGAATACCTGACAGCCTTTTATCATTGTTGACAAGCCCATGTAGTGTGTGTGTGTGTGTGTGTGTGTGTCAAATTAAAATAAAAAGTTATTTGTCACATGCGACGAATACAACAGGTGTAGACCTTACCGTGAAATGCTTACTTACAAGCCCTTAACCAACAATGCAGTTAAGAAAATAGAGTTAAGAAAATATTAACTAAACAAACTAAAGTAAAAAAAATAAAAATAAAATAACAATAAAATAACAATAATGAGGCCGTAGACGACAAAACCTATTCACCCTCAGGAGACTGAATAGATTTGGTATGGGTCCTCAGATCCTCAAAAGATTCTACAGCTGCACCATCGAGAGCATCCTGACTGGTTGCATCACTGCCTGGTATGGCAACTGCTCAGCCCCCGACCGCAAGGCACTACAGAGGGTAGTGCGTACGGCCCAGTACATCACTGAGGTCAACCTTCCTGCCATCCAGGACATCTATACCAGGCAGTGTCAGAGGAAGGCCCTAAAAATTGTCAAAGATTCCAGCCACCCTAGTCATAGACTGTTCTCTCTGCTACCACACGGCAAGCGGTACCAGAGAGCCAAGTCTAGGTCCTAGAGGCTTCTAAAGAGCTTCTACCCCCAAGCCATAAGACTCCTGATCATCTAATCAAATGGCTACCCAGACTATTTCCATTGCCCTCCCCCCTCTTTTACACCACTGCTACTCTCTGTTGTCATCTATGCATAGTCACTTTAATAACTCTACCTACATGTACATATTACCTCAATTACCTTGACTAACCGGTGCCCCCGCACATTGACTCTGTACTGGTACCTCCTGTATATAGTCTCCACATTGACTGTACCGGTACCCCCTGTATATAGCCTCCACATTGACTCTGTACCGGTACCCCCTGTATATAGTCTCCACATTGACTCTGTACCGGTACCCCCTGTATATAGTCTCCACATTGACTCTGTACCAGTACCCCCCTGTATATAGTCTAGTTATTGTTATTTTACTGCTGCTCTTTAATTACTTGTTACTTTTATTTCTTATTCGTATTTTTTTTTCTTAACTGCATTGTTGGTTAAGGGCTTGTAAGTAAGCATTTCACTGTTAGGTCTACACCTGTTGTATTCGGTGCATGTGACTAATACAATTAGATTTTGATTTGAAATAGCACCCTATTCCCTATATAGTGCACTAATTTTGACCACGACCCATAGAGCATTACTTTTAACCAGAGATCTATGTAGGGAATAGGGTGCCATTCGGGACAGAGTTGCAGTAAGGTCATCCTACCCTGTTTAACCTCTATGGGCTAGGCGGGACGAATTCGTCACACCTACGTAACAGCCAGTCTAATCCAGTGGCGCGATTTTTTAATCGTTTGAAATACTATTACTTCAATTTCTCAAACATATGACTATTTTACAGCTATTTAAAGACAAGACTCTCGTTTATCTAACCACACTGTCCGATTTCAAAAAGGCTTTACAACGAAAGCAAAACATTAGATTATGTCAGGAGAGTGCCCAGCCAGAAATAATCAGACACCCATTTTTCAAGCTAGCATATAATGTCACCAAAAACCCAAACCACAGCTAAATGCAGCACTAACCTTTTATGATCTTCATCAGATGACACACCTAGGACATTATGTTATACAATACATGCATGTCTGTTCAATCAAGTTCATATTTATATAAAAAAACAGCTTTTTAAATTAGCATGTGACGTTCAGAAAAAGCATACCCCCCGCAAACTTCCGGGGAATTTACTAACAGTTCGCTAAATTACTCTCGATAAACGTTCACAAAAAGCATAACAATTATTTTAAGAATTATAGATACATTACTCCTCTATGCACTCGATATGTCCGATTTTAAAATAGCTTTTCGGATGAAGCACATTTTGCAATATTCTAAGTACATAGCCCAGCCATCACGGCTAGCTATTTCGACACCCGGCAAGATTAGCCTTCACCATAATCACATTTCCTATAAGAAAAATGTTCTTACCTTTCCTGTTCTTCGTCAGAATGCACTCCCAGGACTTCTACTTCAATAACAAATGTAGGTTTGGTCCCAAATAATCCATAGTTATATCCAAATAGCGTCGTTTTGTTCGTGCGTTCTAGACACTATACGAATGGTATTCCACGGTCGCACGCATGGCGCATGGCGTGACAAAAAATGTCTAAATATTCCATTACCGTACTTCGAAGCATGTCAACCGCTGTTTAAAACCAATTTTTATGCCATTTATCTCGTAGAAAAGCGATAATATTCGGGAATCTGCAATAAACTAAACAGCCGAATTAAAATACTCCACGGGGGCTAATCGCGCACGCGCCTCATTCCATTGTCACCTAATGGGACACTTGAATAAGGTGATAATCTGTTTCAGCCTGAGGCTGCCTCGTCAACCTTCATGATTTTCCCGGGTCCTGAGAGCCTATTGGAGCCCTGGGAATTGTCACGTTACAGCTAAGATCCTTACTCTTCAATAAACAGATGCAAGACGCACGACTCCTTGTCAAACAGGCCACTTCCTGCATGAAACCTTGTCAGGTTTTTGCCTGCCATAGGAGTTCTGTTATACTCACAGACACCATTCAAACAGTTTTAGAAACTTTAGGGTGTTTTCTATCCAAACCTGAACAATAATATGCATATTCTAGCTTCTGAGTTGGTGTAGGAGGCAGTTAAAAATGGGCACATATTTTTCCCAAAATTCTCAATACTGCCCCCTAGCCCAAACAGGTTAATCATTACAGAATGTGTAGCAGGCCTCTAGGCCAAAGGAGCTCCCCAATTATTTAACTTTTGCTAACAGATAAAAGTGGCTTAGAAAATTATACATCCCTTTAATGCTGGGCTATATTTTGACTGGTTTCTAGGCCTCTAATTGCATTTGATGTCAACTTTAAGCAATGCTTAAATCTTAATGAAGATCAAAAAGACCTAAGAAATGTCTGAGAAAGGAGTAAGACTGTGACAGTCCCAAATGGCAAAGTGAACTACATTTGACCAGGGCCCATAAGGACATAGGGGGCCATTTGCAACGCAGCCTCAGACATAAAAACATGAGTGCCTGTAACGCCCTGGCCATAGAGAGGGCTTTTTGTTCTTTATTTTGGTTAGGACAGGGTGTTACATTGGGTGGGCGTTCTATGTTCCTTTCTCTATGTTTTTGTATTTCTTTGTTTTGGGCCGTGTGTGGCTCCCAATCAGGCACAGCTGAAGCTCGTTGTTGCTGATTGGGAGTCACACATAAGGAGCATGTTTTTCCTTTGGGTTTGGTGGGTAATTGTTTCTGTTAGTGTTTTGCACCTGACAGGACTGTTTGGCTGTCGGTTTTCTTGTTTTGTTTGTATAGTGTTCTTTCTTTATTAAATATTCAATGATGAACACTAACTCCACTGCACCTTGGTCTACTCTCTCTCACGACAGCCCTTACAGAATTACCCACCACAAGAAGACCAAGCAGCGGAGAAGAGGGCAGATGGAAGTCAAGGAGGACTATAGGAAGCAGCGCGCTCGGGAGGAGATGGCATCCTGGTCGCTGGAAGTATTGGAGGAAAGAATAGACTGGACTTGGGAACAGCTATTTGACCATTGCAGCAACCTGCCGGGGAAGCAGGTGGAGGTGAAGAGGCAGCCCCAAAAATTATTTGGGGGGGGGGCACACGGGGAGATTGGTGGAGTCAGGCGTTAGACCTGAGCCAACTCCCCGTGCTTACCGGAAGCGGTGTGGTACTGGTCAGGCACCGTGTTATGCTGTGGAGTGCACGGTGTCCCCAGTGCGCGTTCAAAGCCCGGTGCGCTACATACCAGCCCCCCGCAAGTGCCATGCGAGTGCAGGCATCGAGCCAAGGCAGATGGTGCCAGCTCAGCGCGTCTGGTCTCCAGTGCGCCTCCTCGGTCCAGGTTATCCTGCGCCGGCATTGCGCACTGTGTCTCCAGAGCGCTGGGAGGGTCCAGTTCGCCCAATGCCTGCTCTCCGCCCGTGCCGGGCAAAAGTGGGCATTCAGCCTGGAGTGTGGGTAAAGAGCGTCCGTACCAGAACTCCAGTGCTCCCCCACAGCCCGGTTTATCCTGTGCCTCCGCCTCGAACCAGGCCTCCAGTGGGTCTCCCCATCCTGGTCAGTCCTGTGCCTGCTCCACGGACCAGGTCTCCAGTGGGTCTCCCCATCCTGGTCCATCCTGTGCCACCTCCCAGGACTGGGCCTCCAGTGGGTCTCCCCATCCTGGTCCGTCCTGTGCCACCTCCCAGGACTAGGCCTCCAGTGGGTCTCCCCATTCTGGTCCGTCCTGTGCCACCTCCCAGGACTAGGCCTCCAGTGGGTCTCGCCAGTCCGGAGCCGCCAGAGCCGCCCGCCAGTCCGGAGCCGCCAGAGCCGCCCGCCAGTCCGGAGCCGCCAGAGCCGCCCGCCAGTCCGGAGCCGCCAGAGCCGCCCGCCAGTCCGGAGCCTCCAGAGCCGCCCGCCAGTCCGGAGCCACAAGAGCCGCCCGCTAGTCCGGAGCCGCCAGAGCCGCCCGCCAGTCCGGAGCCGCCAGAGCCGCCCGCCTGTCCGGAGCCGCCCGCCTGTCCAGAGCCGCCCGCCTGTCCGGAGCCGCCAGAGCCGCCCGCCTGTCCGGAGCCGCCAGAGCCGCCCGCCTGTCCGGAGCCGCCAGAGCCGCCCGCCTGTCCGGAGCCGCCAGAGCCCGCCTGTCCGGAGCCGCCAGAGCCGCCCGCCTGTCCGGAGCCGCCAGCCTGTCCAGAGCAGTCAGAGCCGCCCGCCCGCCGGCCGGGCGCAGTCAGGGTCGCCCGCCAGACCTTCGGCGTGGCCAGGTGCGCCGCCTAAGAGGGCGACGCCAAGGGTGGAACAGAGGCCACGTCCCACACCTGAGCCGCCGCCGTAAGAAGGCCCACCCGGACCCTCCCCTTCAGTGTCAGGTTTTGCGGCCGGAGTCCGCACCTTGGGGGGGGGGGGGGGGTTACTGTAACGCCCTGGCCATAGAGGGGTTTTTGTTCAGGCCAGGGTGTTACATTGGGTGGGTGTTATGTTCCTTTCTCTATGTTTTTGTATTTCTTTGTTTTGGGCCGTGTGTGGCTCCCAATTAGGCATAGCTGAAGCTCGTTGTTGCTGACTGGGAGTCACACATAAGGAGCATGTTTTTCCTTTGGGTTTTGTGGGTAATTGTTTCTGTTAGTGTTTTGCACCTGACAGGACTGTTTGGCTGTCGGTTTTCTTGTTTTGTTTGTATAGTGTTCTTTCTTTATTAAATATTCAATGATGAACACTAACTCCGCTGCACCTTGGTCTACTCTCTCTCACGACAGCCCTTACAGTGCCATGAAGACATAAGCCTGTAAACAGCAGTAGGAAAGGAACACACTTATTCACTTTAACAAGAATGCACTAAACTGGCAAATAAAGTCGATTAGGATCTGTTGGGTGAATTAAAAGGCATCACAGGAGGAATTGTGCAATCAAGGCGCAGCTTTACAGACTCTGAATCTAACTATTAACTTTAGAAAAAAGCAGTGGGGATCTCTCTCTCACCATGGGTACCAACACCCCTTAAACGGTTCAGTTCCTCTGCCTCCCATCTCAGATGACAGGCTGTGTCTCCAATGGCACCCTTTGCCCTATAGTGCACTACTTTTGACCAGGCACCATAGGGCTCTGTTGAAAAGTAGTGCACTAGGCTATATAGGAAAGAGGGTGCCATTTGAGACGCGCACACATTTACTGGAGAAATCAGTGTAAATAAGTAAAGTTATAATTGAAGCTACTTCCAGAGTTCATCGCTAATATTTTCTCTGAGACAACCTGGGGCTGAAATCCCTCTGTCTTGAGTGATTCATAGTAGCCCACTCGCCCTCTTGGTGTGTGTGTGCATGTGTATGAGAGAGAGGGAGAGAGAGATGGGGAGACAGTGGGACAGAGACCAGAGAGACAAGAGAGACAGAGGGGGAGAGAGAAACAGAGAGACAGAAGGGGAGAGACAGGGAGACCAAAGAGACAGAGGGGGAGAGAGAGAGACACAGAGGTGGAGAGACAGAGGGGGAGAGAGAGGGGGAGAGACAGGGAGACCAGAGAAAGAGGGAGACCAGAGACCCGAGAGACACAGCGGGAGAGACAGAGAGGGGGGGAGAGACAGGAAGATGAGAGAGGCGGAGGGGGAGAGAGAGGGAGAGAGACAGAGACAGAAGGGGAGAGACAGGGAGATGAGAGCGACAGAGAGACCAAAGAGACAGAGGGGGAGAGAGAGACACAGAGGTGGAGAGACAGAGGGGGAGAGACAGGGAGACATAGCGGGAAAGACAGAGACGGGGAGAGACAGGAAGACGAGAGAGACCAGAGGGTGAGCGAGACATGGAGACAGAGAGACAGAGAGAAAAAGGGGGAGAGACAGAGGGACCAGAGAGATAGAGGGGGAGAGAAAGGGACACGAGAGAGAGACCAGAGAGAAAGCGGGGGAGAGACAGAGGGGGAGAGAAGAAAATGAGACAGAGGGTGAGAGAGAGAGAGAGAGAGAGAGAGAGAGAGAGAGAGAGAGGGAGAGGATGAAAGAGACAGAGACAGAGGGGGAGAGAGAGAGAAAGGGAGAGAGAAAGAGAAAGAAACAGAGAGACAAGAAAAGAGAGAGAGAGAGAGAGAAAGGGGAGGGACAGAGACAGTGAAACAGAGAGACAGGGAAACGAGAGAGAGAGAGAGACCAGAGAGACAGGAAGACCAGAGAGACAGAGTGGGAGGGACAAAGAGGGAGAGACCAAAGAGACAAAGGGGGAGAGACAGGGAGACGAGAGAGAGAGACCAGAGACAAAGAGGGGGAGAGAGTAAAACGAGAGAGACTTAAGAGACTGGAGAGACAGCGTGTGGGAGAGACAGAGAGTGAAAAAGACAGAAACAGAGAGACAAGAAAAGAGAGAGAGAGAAAGGGGAGAGACAGAGACAGTGAAACAGAGAGACAGAGGGGCAGATGGGCAGAGACAGCGGGGCAGAGACAGAGAGACCAGAGAAAGTGATACAATGGGGGAGAGACCAGAGAGACAGAGGGGGAGAGAGACCAGAGAGACAGAGGGGGAGAGAGACAGAAAGACAGAGGGGGAAGACAGAGGGGGAGAGAGAGAGGCAGATGGGGAAGACAGATGGAGAGAGACAGAGGGGGAGAGAGACAGAGGGGAGTGACATGGAGATGAGAGAGACCAGAGATACAGAGGGGGTGAGATACAGAGGGGGAGAGAGACAGAGGGGGGGACAGACAGGAAGACAAGAGAGAGTAAGAGAAACCAGAGAGACAGAAGGGGAGATACAGAGAGACCAGAGAGACGGGGGGGAGAGAGACAGAGAGACCAGAGAAACAGAGGGGGAGACACAAAGACACCAGCGAGACAGAGAGACAGAGGGGAGTGACAGAGGGGGAGAGACAGAGAGACCAGAGAGACAGAGGGGGAGCGACAGAGAGACCAAAGAGACAGAGGGGGAGACACAGAGAGACCAAAGAGACAGAGTGGGAGACACAGAGAGACCAGAGAGACAGAAGGGGAGATACAGAGAGACACAGAGAGAGACACAGAGAGACCAGAGAGACAGAGGGGGAGAGACAGAGAGACCAGCGAGACAGAGGGGGAGAGACAGAGAGACAGAGGGGGAGACACAGAGAAACCAGAGAGACAGAGGGGGAGACACAGAGAAACCAGAGAGACAGAGGGGGAGACACAGAGAAACCAGAGAGACACAGAGAGAGACACAGAGAGACCAGAGAGACAGAGGGGGAGACACAGAGAGACCAGAGAGACAGAGGGGGAGACACAGAGAAACCAGAGAGACAGAGGGGGAGACACAGAGAAACCAGAGAGACAGAGGGGGAGACACAGAGAAACCAGAGAGACACAGAGAGAGACACAGAGAGACCAGAGAGACAGAGGGGGAGACACAGAGAGACCAGAGAGACAGAGGGGGAGAGAGAGAGAGACCAGAGAGACAGAGGGGGAGACACAGAGAGACCAGCGAGATGGAGGGGGAGAGACAGAGAGACCAGAGAGACAGAGGGGGAGAGAGGGCACTGCAACAAGGCCCCAAGTTTGGCCTGACGCTTTGTTTAATAACGTATGTCTTGTTGGTGACAGTGAGGAGTAAGTAGGGGTTTCTATTAAACCCACATAAACCTTCTCTCTCGACCACAAGAAAAGGAAGTGCAGGAAATGTCTTCGGCTCAAACTTTCTGGCATAACCACTTGGAAAATGTTAGTTAAAACAATCATATCTATCAAAATATTTTGGAACTTCTGGCACCTCGACATTATTATGTTAGATGGGGCACGAAGTACGTGAAACAGCTTTTTCCTGCAATCTATAGCCAAAATCACTATGCAAAAAAATATGGAAGATGGTTAAACAAGCTAATCTAACTGGCTTGGTAGCTAGTTATAAGGTTGGGAGATAGATTCCCTATCTAGCTGGCAAGCTTAAAACAACTTCATAAAATTGCTGGTCCAGTCAGTGTACCCCCTTCACAAAATACAGCTGACAGATTTATTTATAAAAAATTATGATCAAATTTGGGTTTAAAAATTTAGTTTAGTAATTAATTGAAGATCTGAAAAATTCTAAAACAGGACAAATCTGAGGGGGCACATGCCTTTTTGTTCCCTACTGGCATGACGCCACTGTAAGGCTCTGGTCCTAGGGTTAGTATAATGTGTGGTTGTTCAGTGGTTCTCCATAAGGCTCTGTCCCTGTGTAGTTTGTGGTTCAGTACGGACCTCGGCCCAGGTTCATCTCCGTGCAGCGTCTCCCTGGGTTGCTGTGGACACGGCACTTGAACACGGCTCCCGGGGTGTGAAGTGAGCTGCTGTAGGAAGAGTTGGCCTTGGGGGCCCCAACCAGAACCCTGTAGACAGAAAGAAACATATTGTGTAAACTTTACATATCCGGTCACAGCAGTCAGTCACATAATTAAGGAGAAGAAGAAGAGTTGGCTTTGGCCTCCTACCAGCACCCCGTAGACAGAGACAATGGGCCCCTACCATCACCCTGTAGACAGAGACAACGGGCCCCTACCATCACCCTGTAGACAGAGACAATGGGCCCCTACCATCACCCTGTAGACAGAGACAATGGGCCCCTACCATCACCCTGTAGACAAAAACAATGGGCCCCTACCATCACCCTGTAGACAGAGACAATGGGCCCCTACCATCACCCTGTACAGAGAGACAATGGGCCCCTACCAGCACCCTGTAAACAGAGACAATGGGCCCCTACCATCACCCTGTAGACAGAGACAATGGGCCCTACCAGCACCCTATAGACAGAGACAATGGGCCCCTACCAGCACCCTGTAGACAGAGACAATGGGCCCCTACCAGCACCCTGTAGACAGAGACAATGGGCCCCCACCAGCACCCCGTAGACAGAGACAATGCGCCCCTACCATCACCCTGTAGACAGAGACAATGGGCCCCTACCATCACCCTGTACAGAGAGACAATGGGCCCCTACCAGCACCCTGTAAACAGAGACAATGGGCCCCTACCATCACCCTGTAGACAGAGACAATGGGCCCCTACCAGCACCCTGTAGACAGAGACAATGGGCCCCTACCAGCACCCTGTAGACAGAGACAATGGGCCCCCACCAGCACCCCGTAGACAGAGACAATGCGCCCCTACCATCACCCTGTAGACAGAGACAACGGGCCCCTACCATCACCCTGTAGACAGAGACAATGGGCCCCTACCATCACCCTGTAGACAGAGACAATGGGCCCCTACCATCACCCTGTAGACAGAGACAATGGGCCCCTACCATCACCCTGTACAGAGAGACAATGGGCCCCCACCAGCACCCTGTAGACAGAGACAATGGGCCTCTACCAGCACCCTGTAGACAGAGACAATGGGCCTCTACCATTACCCTGTAGACAGAGACAATGGGCCCTACCAGCATCCTGTAGACAGAGACAATGGGCCCCTACCAGCACCCTGTAGACAGAGACAATGGTCCCCTACCATTACCCTGTAGACAGAGACAATGGGCCCTACCAGCACCCTGTAGACAGAGACAATGGGCCCCTACCAGCACCCTGTAGACAGAGACAATGGGCCCCTACCAGCACCCTGTAGACAGAGACAATGGGCCCCTACCAGCACCCTGTAGACAGAGACAATGGAAGGGACACAGTTATTATTAAAGTACACCATAGTGTCAAACAGTCATGATGATGTCACACAGTGAAGAAAAACAAGTATTTAACATCTGCTAAATATGTGTATGTGACCAATAACATTTGATTTGATGAGAAGAGCAAGAGAAAAACACCTTGAAGGATGGGAGTCACCCGGCATCAAGAATACAGTGTCAACAACACACATCCTGTCTCGATGAAGTGGCATAATGGCATCTCATAATCGTCTTCATCAGGCCCACTGTAGCACAGAGTAATTCCCCCATGTTCAATACAAGTATGGTAGCCTATATTCAGGGTGGAACTGGGGTAGAACATGTGGAACCGGAGTTCACAAAGTGAAATACTTTTGATGTGAATTCTAAAATGCAACATGGGTGAGTTCACCGAATTTCACAATTCCACCCCTGGATGGACACTGGGTGTATAAAACATTAGGAACACCTCTTTCCATGACAGACTGACCATGTGAATCCAGGTGAAAACTATGATCTCTTATTGATATCACCTGTTAATTCCACTTCAACTCAATATTAGGAAGGTGTTCCTAATGTTTGGTACACTCAGTGCATAAGGCATCAGCAGACTGACTCATGACAATGAAGACAATGGTGGGTGTTGTGACAGCTATGGGACATGATCACTTAACCCTTGGCTACATGCTGGAATCTGGGACAGGTCAACTAGGCTTCTACATGCTGGAATCTGGGACAGGTCAGCTAGGCTGCTACATGCTGGATTCTGGGACAGGTCAGCTAGACTGCTACATGCTGGAATCTGGGACAGGTCAGCTAGACTGCTACATGCTGGAATCTGGGACCAGTCAGCTAGGCTGCTACATGCTGGAATATGGGACCAGTCAGCTAGACTGCTACATGCTGGAATCTGGGACCAGTCAGCTAGGCTGCTACATGCTGGAATCTGGGACCAGTCAGCTAGGCTGCTACAGAACAAAAGGTCCAAAAGAAACCAAACAACACTGCACATCAATCGAACTGTTGACATAATTAAGATAAGACAATATGTCACCATCATAGAAATCAACTGTTTTTCTAAACAAGAGAAAGGCGTTTACGCACAGTCAATTGAGACAGTCTATTGATTTCGAAAATTATACTTATTTACTTAGTGATTTTGTAGGCGATAGCTCAAATCATTTGGCTATTCTTCAACATATGCAAGCAGGTTACACAGCGTGCACAAAAGTGAATGGCTCAAATACAATCCATAAGAATTGCGCAACAACCAAACGCTGCCATTAAAGGTCAAGCAAGGGAGGATACATACGTGCATAAACAGTCCCGACTGCAATTACAGTCACTATACGATAGTTAACAGCCTTGATAGGCCTCTTGATAGCTTGAGACTCACCAGCGCGTATTGTCATGATAGTGCTCCAGAACAGAGTATCCAAAGAAACTCGAGTCAGGTCCACGGAACACAACAGCATGTTCTAAGTCAATGTTGTAGGAGTGAACTACAGAAACAGACAAATACACGCAGAGAACATCCAAAAGGCTCCTCTTCTGATTCAGAACATGACCCATCCTTTGGCGCATCCTTGAGAGGAACAACACTATGGAAGAAGTATATAAAACAAAACAAAGCCCTTCAAGGTTTCAGTGCTACAGAAAAAGTTACAAAAACGAACAGTTCCGACTACTTTCTGAAGTCTAGCACTATGAACATAGAAAAACGACAGGGGTAGGGGCTCGAGAATAAAAAATAACGGTCCGTTGAAAAGTGACGATCTCGTCAGCTGCTCTGCAGACTGAATGTGAAGAACTGGTGCTGTCTCCAGCACGGAGTTGCTTGCGGTGGTGATAAGTGCGGTCATGGCAGAAGGAGAATTTCTCAATGGGTTCGCGGCTCAAGCGTCACATTTCACCAAATAACCCGCCTCGCGCTTCCAACGTTTACGAACGACGATGCCCTCTGCCGTTTGGTATGGGGAGCGAATCAATTGCCAAAGACGAATGGCCTGTTGTTGACCAATCCAATTTGTTATTGGCTGCTGATGTTTGATATATGTCTTCATTACTTGTTCAAATGTTTTGGAATCGCTTTCTTGTAAATGCTTGTCTTTCTTGTAAATTGAAATCTGCAATAAAATACTAATGCTTGGTTCAGTTTCCCAGGCCATTCCCATGCTAAAACGTTAGCAGTTGGGGAAGCATGGTTTGCTGTAATACCTTGTCCATAGAACGCTTATAGGGTAAGGAAACCAATATGTATTGTAACGACCATGGGTTTATAAGCGCGGATATCGACTCTGCCGCTGGAGCATGCTTTTGCGACACAGTCGATAGCGCGCTGGACTTCGGGCTAGAAGGTCGAGGGTTTGAGACCTGCTCCCTGCTGTTTCATTACAGTAATTTGTCCTTTGGGTAAATCTATCCCTTTAACCTGTTGGGTCTAGGGGGCAGCATTTGCACGCCTGGATAAAAAAAATGTACCCGATTTAATCTGGTTACTAATCCTACCCAGTAACTAGAATATGCATATACTTATTATATATGGATAGAAAACACTCTAAAGTTTCCAAAACTGTTTGAATGGTGTCTGTGAGTATAACAGAACTCATTTGGCAGGCAAAACCCTGAGACATTTTCTGACAGGAAGTGGATACCTGATGTGTTGTATTGACTTTAAACCTATCCCATTGAAAAACACAGGGGTTTAGGAATATTTTGGCACTTCCTATTGCTTCCACTAGATGTCACCAGCCTTTACAAAGTGTTTTGAGTCTTCTGGAGGGAGATCTGACCGAACAAGAGCCATGGAACGGTGATGTCCCATTAGACACCTGGCGCGCTAGTTCATGTTGGGTACCCTCGTTCCAATACGTTATAAAAGAGTATGCATTCGTCCACCTTGAATATTATTCATGTTCTGGTTAAAAAAAAAGGCCCTAATGATTTATGCTATACAACGTTTGACATGTTTGAACGAACGGAAATATATTTTTTCCCCTCGTTCATGACGAGAAGTCCGGCTGGCTTACATCATGTGCTAACGAGACGGAGATTTTTGGACATAAATGATGAGCTTTTTTGAACAAAACTACATTCGTTATGGACCTGTGATACCTGGAAGTGACATCTGATGAAGAGAATCAAAGGTAATGGATTATTTACATAGTATCTCCCCAACATGACGTCTAGTCTGTATCGCAACGCGTATTTTTCTGGGCGCAGTGCTCAGATTATTGCAAAGTGTGATTTCCCAGTAAGGTTATTTTTAAATCTGGCAAGTTGATTGCGTTCAAGAGATGTAAATCTATAATTCTTTAAATGACAATATAATATTTTACCAATGTTTTCTAATTTTAATTATTTAATTTCTGACGCTGACTTGACTGCCGGTTATTGGAGGGAAACGATTTCCTCAACATCAATGCCATAGTAAAACGCTGTTTTTGTATATAAATATGAACTTGATAGAACTAAAAATGCATGCATTGTCTAACATAATGTCCTAGGAGTGTCATCTGATGGAGATTGTAAAAGGTTAGTGCATCATTTTAGCTGGTTTTATGGTTTTGGTGACCCTGTCTTTGACTTGACAAAACATTACACACAACTCTTGTAAATGTACTGTCCTAACATACTCTAAATTTATGCTTTCGCCGTAAAACCTTTTTGAAATCGTAAAACGTGGTTAGATTAAGGAGATGTTTATCTTTCAAATGGTGTAACATAGTTGTATTTTTGAAAAATTTGAATTTTGACATTTATTTGGATTCAAATTTGCCGCTCTTGAAATGCACCTGCTGTTGATGGAGTGCACCACGGGTGGCACGCTAGCGTCCCACCTAGCCCCAAGAGGTTTTAACAAGGACCTAATTCCTTGAGTTAAATTAAATGGAACAGACAACATAGATTACTGCTATTGTGGCTGCCAAAGTAATGAGTGAGTAAGTAAAAAGGCTCTTTTTAAATCTTACCCATTTCTAATACAGATGTTATTCATTTCCAAACCTGAAAATGTGTTATGAAACAGATTTCCCTAATTTCCTCTGTCAGTTTGCGAAACAGTTCTATTAATACTTATACACTTCCTGATGTGAAATGTCCTGTTTTGATTAGAGCTGGTGTTATTCTGTTCACTCCTTACAGTTAGAAAACAACCAGGTGATCACTTCATCATCCTCAGAACCTTTCATCTTATCATACAGATCGAAAAGGTGGAAACACCCCAATAGGTGACTATCCAGGAAAAATTTACAAAATGTCCTACCGAAATAAAATGTATGAAAGTTGCACATGTACATACTGTAAACACAGCATACATACTGTATATTCACTGAGTGGAAAAAACCCCATTAAGAACACCATCCTAATCATATGGAGTTACACCCCCTTTTGCCCTCAGAACAGCCTCAATTCGGCGGGGCATGGACTCTACAAGGTGTCGAAAGCATTCCACATGCTGGTCCATGATGACTCCAATTCTTCCCAGTTGTGTCAAGTTGGCTGGATGTCCTTTGGGTGGATCATTCTTGATACACATGGGAAACTGTTGAGCATGAAAAACCCAGCAGCATTGCAGTTCTTGACACAAACCGGTGAGCCTGGCTCCTACTACCATACCCCGTTCAAAGGCACTTAAGTCTTTTGTCTTGCCCATTCACCCTCTAAATGGGCACACATACACAATCCATGTCTCAATTGTCTCAAGGTGTACATTTTTTTTTTAACTGGTCTCCTCCCCTTCATCTACACTGATTGAAGTGGATTTAACAAGAGACATCAATAAGGGATCATAGCTTTCAACTGGACTCACCTGGTCAGTCTGTCATGGAAAGAGCAGGTGATCCTAATGTTATATACATTCAGTTTACAACATTTACAATATTCACATTTCAACAAAGTGAATAATGAGCAGAGGAAGACAGAATATCTGTGTAAATAAAATTGTATTAGCTCGTCTCAAAATGTATTAACATAGCCAACAGTCTCATTGTGCCCTATAGTACAGAGTCACTTTGTGTATTTACACTTTACATTATGTTGAGTTGTTCTTTTATTGTCTCCACAAAATATAAAGTAGAAAAGCTGTGGGAAACCAACAAGCCAGGGTGTCTTTAAGTGGTACAGTTCAGGGACAGGAAGAGACAGTTCAGGGACAGGAAGGTAGAACTAAGGGACGGGAAGGTAGAGCTAAGGGACAGGAAGGTAGAGCTAAGGGACAGGAAGGTACAGTCAAAGGGTCATCTCATCCATATAACTAGAAAGTAGATTCATATTTAGAATCCCTAGAAATAGTCTAGGTATTCTATTTCTACGATTCCATCACAGTCATAAGGAAGAAGTGATACACAGTAGAAATACAACCAAAACTCTACTGATAAACAACTAAAACCATTGATCAACTGAAAAACAACATTCAACCAAAGAATCAACTCAAAAACAATCACAATCAACCCAATGATCAACAAAAACGTATTGCACAAGCCATCCGTAAAATAGATATATAATTAACCCTGGACAAAAAAAGAAAACAATTGTATAATTCATTATTTAAAATCCGTAATTTCATTGTGTGAAATTAGATTGGAAGAAATAGCAACTATGATGATCCTTACATGGTCTATTTTCTACTTCCCTCGTACCATATGCATACACACAGAGGCCTTTCTCACACACACACACACACACACACACACAAGCTAAAGAAAGGAAAGAAAAGTAGAAGGGCTAGATCTAGTCCACAGTGGTGCAGCAGTCTGCAGTCCTTCAGCAGCCGTTAAGTCCATCTCCATCCTTAAAGTACCAGCATCATCTTGATACCTGACCCTCATCGTAGCCAGGGCTGAAACAATAGGGAGAAGAACGATACAGGATTACATTAACTGCACAAACAGTAATATAAACTCAGCAAAAAAGAAACGTCCCTCTTTAAGGACCCTGTCTTTCAAAGATAATTCGTAAAAATCCAAATAACTTCACAGATCTTCATTGTAAAGGGTTTAAACACCGTTTCCCATGCTTGTTCACTGAACCATAAACAATTAATGAACATGCACCTGTGGAACGGTCGTTAAGACACTAACCGCTTACAGATGGTAGGCAATTAAAGGTCACGTCATGAAAACTTAGGACACTAAAGAGGCCTTTCTACTGACTCTGAAAAACACCAAAAGAAAAATGCCCAGGGTTCCTGCTCATCTGCGTGAACGTGCCTTAGGCATGCTGCAAGGAGGCATGAGGACTGCAGATGTGGCCAGGGAAATAAATTGCAATGTCCGTACTGTGAGACGCCTAAAACAGCGCTACAGAGAGACAGGACGGACAACTGATCGTCCTCACAGTGGCAGACCACGTGTAACAACACCTGCACAGGATCGGTATATCCGAACATCACACATGCAGGACAGGTACAGGATGGCAACAACTGCCTGAGTTACACCAGGAACGCACAATCCCTACATCATTGCTCAGACTGTCCGCAATAGGCTGAGAGAGGCTGGACTGAGGGCTTGTAGGCCTGTTGTAAGGCAGGTCCTCACCAGACATCACCGGCAACAATGTCACCTATGGGCACAAATCCATCGTCGCTGGACCAGACAGGACTGGCAAAAAGTGTTCTTCTCTGACGAGTCGCGGTTTTGTCTCACCAGGGGTGATGGTCGGATTCGCGTTTATCGTCGAAGGAATGAGCGTTAGAGGCCTGTACTCTGGAGCGGGATCGATTTAGAGGTGGAGGGTCCGTCATGGTCTAGGGTGATGTGTCACAGCATCATCGGACTGAGCCTGTTGTTATTGCAGGCAATCTCAATGCTGTGCGTTACAGGGAAGACATCCTCCTCCCTCATGTGGTACCCTTCCTGCAGGCTCATCCTGACATGACCCTCCAGCATGACAATGCCACCAGCCATACTGCTCGTTCTGTGTGTGATTTCCTGCAAGACAGGAATGTCAGTGTTCTGCCATGGCCAGCGAAGAGCTTGGATCTCAATCCCAGTGAGCATGTCTGCGACTTGTTGGATCGGAGGGTGAGGGCTAGGGCCATTCCCCCCAGAAATGTCCAGGAACTTGCAGGTGCCTTGGTGGAAGAGTGGGGGTAACATCTCACAGCAAAAACTGGCAAATCTGGTGCAGTCCATGAGGAGGAGATGCACTGCAGTACTTAATGCAGCTGGTAGCCACACCTGTTACTTTTGATTTTGACCCCCCCCCCCCTTTGTTCAGGGACACATTATTCAATTTGTTAGTCATATGTCTGTGGAACTTGTTCAGTTTGTCTCAGATTTGAATCTTGTTATGTTCATAAAAATATTTACACGTTAAGTTTGCTGAAAATAAACTCAGTTGACAGTGAGAGGACGTTTCTTTTTTTGCTGAGTTTACTACTTTGACTTGTAAATTGCTTAAAGAACAGAAGCACAAATATCAACCCCCATCTGACCTAAAACACTGTTTTGACTCAACTAAAGCCAGATCTAATATACTGTATGCTTGTACACGGTGCTTACCAATATGCCTCAATACTGTAAAAGACAAGAGGCAAGACATGTCTTCCCCCTCCACGTTCCCATTGCTGTAACTGATACTGTAGTCAGGACAAAGTGGTCTACATGGTTATTGTTTAAGATGCTGATGATCTGGAAGAGATTATCAATATACAGTGCATTTGGAAAGTATTCAGACCCCTTCCCTTTTCCACATTACAGCGTTATTCTAAAAGTGATGAAATACATTTTTTCCTCATCAATCTAGAAACAATACCCCATAATGACAAAAGCGAAAACAAGTTTAGATTTTTTTTTGCAAATGTAATAAAAACAAAAAAACAGATACCTTATGTAAGAATTCAGACCCTTTTCTATGAGACTCGAAATTGAGCTTAGGTGCATCCTGTTTCCATTGATTATCCTTGAGATGTTTCTACAACTGGATTGGAATCCACCTGTGGTAAATTCAACTGATTGGACATGATTTGGAAAGACACACACCTGTCCATAAGGCCCCACAGTTGACAGTACATGTCGGAGCAAAAACCAAGCCATAAGGCCGAAGGAATTGTCCGTAGAGCTCAGCGACAGGACTGTGTCGAGTCACAGATCTGGGGAAAGGTAGCAAAACATTTCTGCAGCATTGAAGGTCCCCAAGAACACAGCAGCATTCATCATTCTTAAATGGAAGAAGTTTGTAACCAGCAAGACTCTTCCTAGAGCTGGATGCCCGGCCAAACTGAGCAATCGAGGGAGAAGGGCCTTGGTCAGGCATGTGACCAAGAACCCAATGGGCACTCTGACAGAGCTCCAAAGTTCCTCTGTGGAGATGGGAGAACATTCCAGAAGGACAACCATCTCTGCAGCACTCCACCAATCAGGACATTGTGGTAGTGGCCAGACAGAAGCCACTCCTTAGTAAAAGGCACATGACAGCCTGCTTGGAGTTTGCCAAAATGCACCTAAAGACTCTCAGACCATAAGAAACAAGATTCTCTGGTCTGATGAAAACAAGATTGAACTCTTTGGCCTGAATGCCAAGCGTCACGTCAGGAGGAAACCTGGCACCATCCCTACAGTGAAGCATGGTGATGGCAGCATCATGCTGTGGGGATGATTTTCAGTGGCAGGGACTGGGAGCCTAGTCAGGATCGAGGGAAAGATTAACGGAGCAAAGTACAGAGAGATCCTTCATGAAAACCTGCTCCAGAGTGCTCAGGACTTCAGACTGGAGCGAAGGTTCACCTTCTAACAGGACAACGACCTTGAGCACACAGCCAAGACAATGCATGAGTGGTTTTGGGACAAGTCTCTGAATGTCCTTGAGTGGCCCAGCTAGGCCCAGACTTGAACCCAATCGAACATTTCTGGAGAGACCTGAAAATAGCTGTGCAGCAACACTCCCCATCCAACCTGACAGAGCTTGAGAGGATCTGCAGAGAAGAATGGGAGAAAATCCTCACATCCAGGTATGCTAAGCTTGTAGCGTCATACCGAAGAAGACTCGACGCTGTAATCGCTGCCAAAGGTGCTTCAATAAAGTACTGAGTACAGGGTCTGAAAACATATGTAAATTTGATATTTCAGTTTATTTTTATAAAATGTAAAAAAAAAAAAAATTCTACAAACCTGTTTTTGCTTTGTCATTATGGGGTATTGTGTGTAAATTGATGAGTAATGAAAACAATTTAAATACATTTTATAATAAGGCTGTAACAGAACAAAATGTGGAAAAAGTCAAGGGGTCTGAATACTTTCCGAATGCACTATAGGCCAAGGTAATGTCTGTAAGCAATTGCTGACAAAGCATGGACTGTGTGTGAGAGTGTCTGTGTGTGGTTGCATATGGCTCATCATTAGTAGCTTTACAACAAGGAAGAACAGATGCTTACAAATGCTTTTGTATCCTCTTCCTCCAGAACCTGCTGAGCTTGGTCTGGTGGGAACTTGAGCATGGAGGTTATGACTTTAGCCATCGTCTGTGGGAGGGAAGAGAAAACACAGAAATTACTTAGCCATCTGACAAAGAAAAGTAGGATACATTCAAATAGGCTGTTTTTTTTAACCTTTTTTTTTCAAGTGAAAAATCCTTAAACTTTAAAGTGGGGCTGTGGAGGTTAATGATACATGTTGGGAAACTGATAACAGTTTCATAACTGAATTTTTGGAGGCAGTGCTCTCAATGGCATGGTTTTACGTTCCCCAGGTTGTGTTGTTGTGGGTTTGTATGCGTATTTCAAGAAGTGGCTTCCTGGACTCCTAAAGCACCTGATTGGTCGGCCCCATCACTGATTGGAGCTATGACTCCCTCCCTCTCGTCAGGGGATACAGCCGTCTCTTCAATTACAAACTCCTTCTCCAGCTTGATATAAGCCAGTGTTTGTTAGTCAGAAGAGAGCTTCTTTTTAAGTCTTTTGTTGGTCAGTGAAGTTTTTGTTGATATTATTTTGTAGCCGCTCCTTCAGAGGTATGTGTATGACAATATGACTTTAATTTTTAACTTAAAGTATTGGTAAATTATTCTGTTTCATTAGATCTCAGGGGGGAAGGGGAACACACCTTGGGAGTGTTTAGGCAAGAGGCCTCCGGGCATACAGTGAGGGGAAAAAGTATTTGATCGCCTGCTGATTTTGTACGTTTGCCCACTGACAAAGAAATGATCAGTCTATAATTTTAATGGTAGGTTTATTTGAACAGTGAGAGACAAAATAACAACAAAAAAATCCAGAAAAACGCATGTCAAAAATGCTATAAATTGATTTGCATTTTAATGAGGGAAATATGTATTAAAAATATGTAAAAAAAAATAAAAAAATTATATATATATATATATATATATATATATATATATATATATATATATATCCTGAGCTTTCTTATCTCTCAGTGATATAGGACAAACACTTCAAAACCTTGTTTCTTATCAGTTCTTTTTTGGCTGTCTTTTTTTCCATTTATGAATGTGTTGTTTAATGTGTTTCTCTGAGCTGTAGTATTAAATACCAAAATCTATATTTTAACAAATCATTAATATAAATGTTTTTGAAACCGTAAGGGGTTCTATAATTCAAACTCAAATTGCTAAATGATCCATAGTATAATAATCTTAAAACAATTCCTTATGTCAGCTTAGGACCCACCCCACCCCAGCCTAATGGCTTAGACTTTTAAGAATGAATGCTAAAGGTGCATATTGATTAAATGACCTTAGTTTCCCGCCCCATCATGTACTCAAACAGGACCTTCCTCAGGTACTCAAACTCTGTGAGTTCTGAGAAGGACTCAGCACTGTAATGGCCAGGATCTGGAACACACAAAACAAAGGTCAGGTTAATGTAGGATAACATAACAGATAGATACTGACATTTGACAATGTGACTAATTCACATCTATGATGGAGAAGTATTGGATGCTCATTTCTCAACTTCAGAGCTCATTAATAACCTTTTCTATTCATATACTGTCCATACTGGGGAAATGGGAAACCTAGTCAATTGCACATCTGAATGAATTCAACCAATACACACACCATTATATAGACAAACACACACACCATTATATAGACAAACACACACACACACCATTATATAGACACACACACACACACACCCTTATATAGACACACACACACACACACCATTATATAGACACACACCATTATATAGATACACATGCCATTTTTTATTTATATACACACACACACACACACCATTCCAATACACACGTCATTATACACACACACACACCATTATAAATATATACACACACACACAATATTATATGTGTGTATATATATAAATAAGTAAAAATGGCATGTGTATCTATATAATGGTGTGTCTATGTAATGATGTGTGTGTCTATATAATGGTGTGTCTCTCATGGTGTGTCTGTGTTGAAGTTGAAGTCGGAGGTTTACATACACCTTAGCCAATTACATTTAAACTCAGTTTTTCACAATTCCTGACATTTAATCCTAGTAAAAATTCCCTGTCTTAGGTCAGTTAGGATCACCACTTTATTTTTTAGAATGTTAAATGTCAGAATAATAGTAGAGAGAATTATTTATTTCAGCTTGTATTTCTTTCATCACATTCCCAGTGGGTCAGAAGTTTACATACACTCAATTACTATTTGGTAGCACTGCATTTAAATTGTTCAACTTGGGTCAAACGTAGCCTTCCACAAGCTTCCCACAATAAGTTGGGTGAATTTTGGTCCATTCCTCCTGACAGAGCTGGTGTAACTGAGTCAGGTTTGTAGACCTCCTTGCTCGCATACGCTTTTTCAGTTCTGCCCACAAATTTTCTATAGGATTGAGGTCGGGGCTTTGCGATGGCCACTCCAATACCTTGACTTTGTTGTCCTTAAGCCATTTTGTCACAACTTTGGAAGTATGCTTGGGATCACTGTCCATTTGAAAGACCCATTTGCAACCAAGCTTTAACTTCCTGACTGATGTCTTGAGATGTTGCTTCCATATATCCACATAATTGTCCTTCCTCATGAGGCAATCTATTTTGTGAAGTTCACCAGTCCCTCCTGCAGCAAAGCACCCCCACAACATGATGCTGCCACCCCCGTGCTTCACGGTTGGGATGGTGTTCTTCGGCTTGCAAGCCTCCCCCCTTTTCCTCCAAACATAACGATGGTCAATATGGCCAAACAGTTCTATTTTTGTTTCATCAGACCAGAGGACATTTTTCCAAAAAGTACAATCTTTGTCCCCATGTGCAGTTGCAAACTGTAGTCTGGATTTTTTTTATGGCGGT
This sequence comes from Salmo salar, assembly GCF_965601325.2. NCBI lineage: Eukaryota > Metazoa > Chordata > Actinopteri > Salmoniformes > Salmonidae > Salmo > Salmo salar. Next base: position 100,220,801 of record NC_138291.1, read on the forward strand.
TTTGTAGCGGTGGCTTCTTCCTTGCTGAGCGGCCTTTCAGGTTATGTCGATATAGGACTTGTTTTACTGTGGATATAGATACTTTTGTACCTGTTTCCTACAGCATCTTAAAAAGGTCCTTTGCTGTTGTTCTGGGATTGATTTGAACTTTTCGCACCAAATTACATTAATCTCTAGGAGACAGAACGCATCTCCTTCCTGAGTGGTATGACGGCTGCGTGGTCCCATGGTGTTTATACTTGCGTACTATTGTTTGTACAGATGAACGTGGTACCTTCAGGCGTTTGGAAATTGCTCCCAAGGATGAACCAGAGTTGTGGAGGTCTACAATTTTTTTCTGAGGTCTTGCTGATTTATTTTGATTTTCCCATGATGTCAAGCAAAGATGCACTGAGTTTGAAGGTAGGTCTTGAAATACATCCACAGGTACACCTCCAATTGACTCAAATTATGTCAATTAGCCTATCAGAAGCTTCTAAAGTCATGACATAATTTTCTGGAATTTTCCAAGCTGTTTTATGGCACAGTCAACTTAGTGTATGTAAACTTCTGACCCACTGGAATTGTGATACAGTGAATTATAAGTTAAGTAAACTGTCTGTAAATAATTGTTGGAAAAATTACTCGTGTCATGCACAAAGTAGATGTCCTAAACGACTTGCATAACTATAGATTGTTAACAATACATTTGTGGAGTGGTTGAAAAACAAGTTAATGACTTCAACCTAAGTGTATGTCAACTGTAGATACACGCACACACACAACAATTTACATTGCGATGTACAGGTAACTGTCAAAATAAAGGAAACACCAACATCAAGTGTCTTAATAGGGCCACTACGAGCCAGAACAGCTTCAATGCACCGTGGCAAAGATTCTACAAGTGTCTGGAACTCTATTGGAGGGATGCGACACCATTCTTCCAAGAGAAATTCCATAATGTGGTTGATGGTGGTGGTGAACGCTGTCCTCGCCGCCGCTCCAGAATCTCATAAGTGTTCAATTGGGTTGAGATCTGGTGACAGATGGCCATGGTATATGGTTTACATCATTTTCTTGCTCATCAAACCACTCAGTGACCACTCGTGCCCTGTGGATGGGGGCATTGACCTGACCAGCATTTTTATACATGAACCTAAGCATGATGGGATGTTAATTGCATAATTAACACAGGAACCAAACCTGTGTGTAAGCAACTGCTTTCAATATAAACTCAGCAAAAAAAGAAAACGGCCCTCTTTCAGGACCCTGACTTTCAAAGATAATAAAAAAAAATCTGAATAACTTCACAGTATCTTCATTGTAAAGGGTTTAAAACACAGTTTCCCATGCTTGTTCAATGAACCATAAACAATTCATGAACAGGCACTTGTGGAATGGTTGTTAAGACACTAACAGCTTACAGACAGTGGGCAGTTAAAGGTCACAGTTATGAAAACTTAGGACACTTAAGAGGCCTTTCTACTGACTCTGAAAAACACCAAAAGAAAGATGCCCATGGTCCCTGCTTATCTGCGTGAATGTGCCTTAGGCATGCTGCAAAGAGGCATGAGGACTGCAGATGTGGCCAGGGCAATAAATTGCAATGTCTGTACTGTGAAACGCCTAAGACAGCGCTACGGAGACAGGACGGACAGCTGATCGTCCTCGCAGTGGCAGACCACCTGTAACGACACCTGCACAGGATCCGAACATCACACCTGCGGGACAGGTACAAGATGGTAACAAGAACTGCCCGAGTTACACCAGGAACGCACAATCCCTCCATCAGTGCTCAGACTGTCCGCAATATGCTGAGAGAGGCTGGACTGAGGGCTTGTAGGCCTGTTGTAAGGCAGGTCTTCACCAGATGTCACCGACAACAACGTCGCTGGACCAGACAGGACTGGCAAAAAGTGCTCTTCACTGATGAGTCACGGTTTTGTCTCACCAAGGGTGATGGTCGGATTCGCGTTTATCATCGAAGGAATGAGCGTTACACTGAGGCCTGTACTCTGGAACGGAATCGATTTGGAGGTGGAGGGTCCGTCATGGTCTGGGGCGGTGTGTCACAGCATCATCGGACTGAGCTTGTTGTCATTGCAGGCAATCTCAATGCTGTGCATTACAGGGAAGACATCCTCCTCCCTCATGTGGTAACCTTCCTGCAGGCTCATCCTGACATGACCCTCCAGCATGACAATGCCACCATCCATAATGCTCGTTCTGTGCGTGATTTCCTGCAAGACAGGAATGTCAGTGTTCTGCCATGGCCAGCGAAGAGCCTGGATCTCAATCCCATTGTGCATGTTTGGGACCTGTTGGAACGGAGGGTGAGGGCTAGAGCCATTCGCAGGTGCCTTGGTGGAAGAGTGGGGTAACATCTCACAGCAAGAACTGGCAAATCTGGTGCAGTCCATTAGGAGGAGATGCACTGCAGTACTTAATGCAGCTGGTGCCCCCCCCCCCCCTTGTTCAGAGACACATTATTCCATTTCTGTTAGTCACACGTCTGTGGAACTTGTTCAGTTTATGTCGGTTGTTGAATCTTGTTACGTTCATACAAATATTTACACATGTTAAGTTTGCTGAAAATAAACGCAGTTGACAGTGAGAGGACGTTTCTTTTTTTGCTTACTTTACTTTGTATCCCTCATTCACTCAAGTGTTTCCTTTATGTTGGCAGTTACGTGTAGTTCTCAGTTCTAAACATGTATTCCATTCATCGGCTCTATGTAAACGCCACTTCTAAATTTGGCACGGAATCATCTAATGTTCCACCCTGATTCTGTCGGCAATACTGTTTAGCTGACATGACATTATGTTTCAATTAGCAACAGTTCTGAACATTGAAACCCTGACAGCAGTGAACAGGGGTAGATTCAAACCAAGTACAAAAACGACCAAAACTAGAAAGAATGGCACATGGCCCTACATTAGCACTTGTACACTGCAAGAAAATTCCAAAACAGGCCCATTCAGATGTATTGCTCCATCATCCCTGTACCTAGGGAGACATAACTCTGTCTCAAGTACCACGGTGTGAAATCCCAACCGGTCACACTTCAAAATAGCAATCATGTTAATACTTCCCCATCCTCTTCAAGGGAAACACTGTCAGGTGTGACGTGGGTGAAGGATTAACTCCACGTAGTCTATACCTTATTGCTTTTCTATTTCATTTAGGTCTGCTATTTTCTGACTTGTGAGTTTAATTCTTAGTTGTTTGTTTCTTGTTATGATTCTATGCGACTTGTTCTTATTTTGTATGTAACTTGTAGCTGTGGAAAGAAGTTCCTCTAGAAGGACAAGAAATGTAATCATCAAAACAAATCAAAGTCCATCCCATGGAGATGTTCAGGCCAGTGAAGGGGGTTGCAACTGAAAAACACCCTCCCATTTCTCTGGAATAGACATTTACATTTAAGTCATTTAACAGATGCTCTTATCCAGAGCGACTTGCATTAGTGCATTCATCAGATAGACGATGACACTGTAGGCCCCTGGCTGTGCCAGCAGAGAAAAGCAGCTTGATGTTGAAAGGAAAAGGGTTTGGGTTAGGAAAGCTGGGAAAATGAAGGGGTGATAAAGAGAAAGGGAAGAGGTGACGGTAGAGGCCAAACTAGTCTTTGATCATCAGGCGTGGAGAAATGGCCTGGCTAATAAATCCTTTCGGCTTTATGTCCTCCTGACCTCCAGGCCCCGGACCCCAGGAAGAGTAGCTTAGATGAACCCACAGTAGAGTAACACTCACACTGGGGCGTGAGGACCCACACTACACAACACAGCAGAAAGCACCTCTACCTGGAACCACTACTCATTGGCCTCTTGACCAGGAGCCAATACAGTGGTTTAAACACCATCTGTGCTGGCTTGGAAATGTTTTCACATTGTCCTTTGTAGCACAGTTCCAACCACTATGGTGGAGTACAGCTCAGCTCAGCAGTGTTATTAGAGGTCCACAGTGGTCAAGACAGCAGAAGCCACATTGAGATGTTAATATATACTGAGGCTGTCAACAGTGGTGTGAGTCAGATCACTGGGCCAGCAGGCTTCTCTTCAGCTAGAGTAGACAAGCTATGGAGTACAGCTGGGTGATATGGACCAAAGTCCATGTCACAATCAATTGACAGAATTATCACCATAACCATCAATTGAACGATACGTTGATAACAATGTGCACCAGTTACTTTTTATTGTGCTGCTGCTGCTAATGTTGTAGCTATCAATTGTCCCGTTAGCAATAGTCCATATTAGCAGACTTAAATGTTAAACTTCACATTCCTCTAGTAAAGGCAACTTATTGTTATAATCAATAAAATGTCCTCGACATATGGTCAGCTTGGTTGGTATCGATCGTTTTCAGTTTATCGTTCCAGCTCTAATATGAACTAGAGTGGAGTGTTTGAATTTTTGTTGTATTAATGCTATTTAATCTCTCCTCAGACTAATATTATTCTGTTTGTCCTGTGGGTACCATTGCCACTGTTCCACCCCTTGTGTTGCGCTGTCATGGTGTATTTGTAATAAATTTTTCATTTGTAAGAGTCAGCTTTTTAAACCAACATGGCTCAGTTTAAATTGTTTTTACATTGTAGTTAGGGTTCATAAGGGGGAAAGGTTAGGATGTGACCTGGCTGAGAGGGTTGTTCAGACGCCCAGAGGGTTGTTCAGACGCCCAGAGGGTTGTTCAGACGCCCAGAGGGTTGTTCAGACGCCCAGAGGGTTGTTCAGACACCGAGGCCAAAAAGAGTGGACTACTAAAGTCTTGGGTTGGAGAGTGTTAGAAAAAGAGTAGTGTAACTTCAGGCCAGGGGAAAGGCCAGGGGTGCAGTGTGCTGCGTTAGAGGTTTTCACATGGGAAACAAGACTGCAGCCTGGAAAAGACATTATGTCCTGGGATGAATTTTCACCCCTACCTCCTCACCCCCCTTTCCCATCCGACAGACGATTCTCTTTATTATGCCAGCAGGGAAAGTCCATAAGAGGCTAGAATTTAGTTTGACAGCCCTCCCCCTCTACCCTGTCCTCCATACAGAGAAGATATCATTCATAATAGGGTTGAGATTGATATGATTGAGACACTACTGTGGGGGCTTCATCTTAGTGATGTTGAACTATCACACTACTGTGGGGGCTTCATCTTAGTGATGTTGAACTAACAGCAGCAATGTCCTATCACACAACTGTGGGGCTACATCTTAGTGATGTTGAACTAACAGCAGCAATGTCCTATCACACTAAATGGTTGACAGAATATTCTGACTCATTTTCCATGGTCCTTCTGAGCTAAGAAGACGATTGAAAAGTTTATATTTTTCAGAAAACTTCCCCTGTAAGATGTTAACGTTACCTTGTATAGATGTTAACGTTACCCTTTGAATGTATGTTTATATTTAAAGTAGTATAGATGTTTAATATAGATGTTAATATAGATGTTCACATTACCTTTGAACGTGGTCCCCAGATGAGTCACCACTGAATTCTTGTGGACTAATTTCATCTTGTCCTCTAGTGAATGGATCTAGGAGAGAGAGAACAGTAGAAGACTAAAAAAGCACTGAATCAGTAAAGGCATTCCTTTTCTGGTAACACTAATTGTGTTAACATGCTTAAAATAACTTTGATGTGTTATACATACAGGCTTAGAAAGTGTTACCATTTTTATTCAAGTGGTTCTGTTCCTTTAAAATGACCAGTACTGACAGTCTGTGGGAGATGAATACTGGCCTGCTACAGTGAGGGAAAAAAGTATTTGATCCCCTGCTGATTTTGTACGTTTGCCCAATGACAAAGTGGGCAAACGATCAAAATGATCAGTCTATAATTTTAATGGTAGGTTTATTTGAACAGTGAGAGACAGAATAACAACAAAAAAATCCAGAAAAACACATGTCAAAAATGTTATAAAATTGATTTGCATTTTGATGAGGGAAATAAGTATTTGACCCCTCTGCAAAACATGACTTAGTGGCAAAATCCTTGTTGGCAATCACACAGGTCAGACGTTTCTTGTAGTTGGCCACCAGGTTTGCACACATCTCAGGAGGGATTTTGTCCCACTCCTCTTTGCAGATCTTCTCCAAGTCATTAAGGTTTTGAGGCTGATGTTTGGCAACTCGAACCTTCAGCTCCCTCCACAGATTTTCTATGGGATTAAGGTCTGGAGACTGGCTAGGCCACTCCAGGACCTTAATGTGCTTCTTCTTGAGCCACTCCTTTGTTGCCTTGGCCGTGTGTTTTGGGTCATTGTCATGCTGGAATACCCATCCACGACCCATTTTCAATGCCCAGGCTGAGGGAAGGAGGTTCTCACCCAAGATTTGACAGTACATGGCCCCGTCCATCGTCTCTTTGATGCGGTGAAGTTGTCCTGTCCCCTTAGCAGAAAAACACCCCCAAAGCATAATGTTTCCACCTCCATGTTTGACGGTGGGGATGGTGTTCTTGGGGTCATAGGCAGCATTCCTCCTCCTCCAAACACGGCGAGTTGAGTTGATGCCAAAGAGCTCCATTTTGGTCTCATCTGACCAGTTGTCCTCTGAATCATTCAGATGTTCATTGGAAAACTTCAGACGGGCATGTACATGTGCTTTCTTGAGCAGGGGGACCTTGCGGGTGCTGCAGGATTTCAGTCCTTTACGGCGTAGTGTGTTACCAATTGTTTTCTTGGTGACTATGGTCCCAGCTGCCTTGAGATCATTGACAAGATCCTCCCGTGTAGTTCTGGGCTGATTCCTCACCGTTCTCATGATCATTGCAACTCCACGAGGCGAGACCTTGCATGGAGCCCAAGGCCGAGGGAGATTGACAGTTCTTTTGTGTTTCTTCCATTTGCGAATAATCGCACCAACTGTTGTCACCTTCTCACCAAGCTGCTTGGCGATGGTCTTGTAGCCCATACCAGCGTTGTGTAGGTCTACAATCTTGTCCCTGACATTCTTGGAGAGCTCTTTGGTCTTGGCCATGGTGGAGAGTTTGGAATCTGATTGATTGATTGCTTCTGTGGACAGGTGTCTGTTATACAGGAATCAAGCTGAGATTAGGAGCACTCCTTTTAAGAGTGTTCTTCTAATCTCAGCTCATTACCTGTATAAAAGACACCTGGGAGCCAGAAATCTTTCTGATTGAGAGGGGGTCAAATACTTATTTCCCTCATTAAAATGCAAGTCAATTTATAACATTTTTGACATGCGTTTTTCTGGATTTTTTTGTTGTTATTCTGTCTCTCACTGTTCAAATAAACCTACCATTAAAATTATAGACTGATCATTTCTTTGTCAGTGGGCAAACGTACAAAATCAGCAGGGGATCAAATACTTTTTTCCCCTTACTGTATGGTCATCCAGGGGTTAGTGAGTGAGAACGATCTGTCGACAACGTGTGTGAGAGAAAGTGTGTGAGAGAAAGTGTGTGTGTGGGAAGGAGCAGGGTAATTGCTTCTAAGGTTACAGCGAGAGTAAACAATGTTCTATGTAATTAAGTTAATCTAGAAAGAGACCAGCAGTCATTAAGGATGGCTGGAGGGTGAAACAGTTCTGGAAGGAAGAGAGGAATACAGTGGTGCGGAATGAGGGATGTACTGTGAAGAAAGACAAACCATGACCAACTGATGCCCTTTTCCTACTACTGAACCAAGCTGTACTGGGCTAACCTGATAACACCGCCACTACTGAACCAAGCTGTACTGGGCTAACCTGATAACACCGCCACTAATGAACCAAGCTGTACTGGGCTAACCTGATAACACCGCCACTAATGAACCAAGCTGTACTGGGCTAACCTGATAACACCGCCACTAATGAACCAAGCTGTACTGGGCTAACCTGATAACACCGCCACTAATGAACCAAGCTGTACTGGGCTAACCTGATAATACCGCCACAATTGCTGGAACCACAATGGAAAGGTCAATGTGAAAAGAACACTTCAAGCCAGCAGAGTATGGTTCGGCTTGGTATCGTACTGTGATCACCCCTTGACACTCACCCTGTCGACAAAGTGCTGTTCCTTCAGCCTGGCCTCACTCAGCAGGGTGGTCTTCTCAGCTAGCTGGGCCTGCAGCTCCTCCACACCCATCTGAAACAACACAATCATCAATAAAACACATGAGTAACAAATCAATACAGACATTTAGGTCTTGTTTTAGACCTTCCTCCTAAATGAATGGGGAAAAGGTTTTTGAATGGTTTCAGAGCTCCCTTGAAAAGATATTCCAATCTCAATGGGATTCACCTGGACAATGTATCAATAAAATACATGTGACTTAACTAGGATAATCATGTGAGTAAATCATGGACATATAGTGCAATACTTATAGTAAATAGAGTGCTATTTAGGACGCAGACAATATCTCTGAGGGGGTTAATTGGGAACAGGGATGGAAGAGGTGTGTTCCAGACCTGGGGTCAGATAATATTCTGATATTTTATCTGGGCTTAATGGAGCATGCCTGGTGCAATGGAACCGCTAGAACGATTTTGGATAGTAATTTTGAATAGTAATTGAACCCATGTATGGATGGAGGATGGAAGAGGTGTACTGCCTCTTTAAAACTCCTGTTTTCCAAAAGAGAACATTCCAGTCTGATTCGAGAGATCCTGACAGCATCCAGCAAGCTCTGGAGACCAGCCACCTAACTCAAAGAACCCTGACCACAGCATAGTATGTACACAACATGCTTTGACAATTACTTTGAACGAAACTCAAGTCTAAAGTGGGGGTCTGTTGTTAACACACACACACACACACATACATACATACACACGCACAGACAGGCAGGCACGCGCAGACAGGCAGGCACGCGCAGACACGCGCAGACAGGCAGGCACGCGCAGACAGAAAGGCAGACAGAAAGGCAGACAGAAAGGCAGACAGAAAGGCAGACAGAAAGGCTGGCACACACACACAGACAGGCAGACAGGCAGGCACGCATGCACAGACAGGCACACACAGGCACGCACAGACATGTACACACACACAGACAGGTGCACACATACACACAGACACAGATGCGCACACATACACACAGACACAGACAGGCGCGCACACACATACACACAGACACAGACAGGCGCGCACACATACACACAGACAGGCGCGCACACATACACACAGACACACACAGGCGCGCACACACACAGGCGCACACACACAGAGGCGCACACACACAGGCGCGCACACAGACAGGCGCACACACGCACAGACAGGCGCACACACGCACAGACAGGCGCACACACGCACAGACAGGCGCACACACGCACAGACAGGCGCACACACGCACAGACAGGCGCACACACGCACAGACAGGCGCACACACACACGCGCACACACACGCACACAGACAGGCGCACACACACACACACAGACAGGCGCACACACACACACAGACAGGCGCACACACACACACAGACAGGCGCACACACACACACAGACAGGCGCACACACACACACACACACAGACGGGCGCACACACACACACAGACGGGCGCACACACACACACAGACGGGCGCACACACACACACAGACGGGCGCACACACACACACACAGAGGGGCGCACACACACACACACAGACAGGCGCGCACACACACAGACAGGCGCGCACACACACACACAGGCGCGCACACACACACAGGCGCGCACACACACACAGGCGCGCACACACACACAGGCGCGCACACACACACAGGCGCGCACACACACACAGGCGCGCACACACACACACACACACACAGACAGGCGCGCACACAGACAGGCGCGCACACACACACACACACAGACAGGCGCGCGCACACACACACACACAGACAGGCGCACACACACATACACACACACAGACAGGCGCACACACACACAGACGGGCGCACACACACACACACACACAGACGGGCGCACACACACACACACACACACACACAGGCAGGCAGGCGATCGCACACACACACAGGCAGGCGATCGCGCACACACACAGGCAGGCGCACACGCACACACAGGCGGGCGCACGCACACACAGACGGGCGCACGCACACACAGACGGGCGCACGCACACACAGACGGGCGCACGCACACACAGACGGGCGCACGCACACACAGACGGGCGCACGCACACACAGACGGGCGCACGCACACACAGACGGGCGCACACACACACAGACGGGCGCACACACACGGGCGCACACACACACACACACAGACGGGCGCACACACACACACAGACGGGCGCACACACACACACACACAGACGGGCGCACACACACACACAGACGGGCACACACACACACACACACACACAGACGGGCGCACACACACACACACACAGACGGGCGCACACACAGACGGGCGCACACACAGACGGGCGCACACACACACACGGGCGCACGCACACACACGGGCGCACGCACACACAGACGGGCGCACGCACACACAGACGGGCGCACGCACACACAGACGGGCGCACGCACACACAGACGGGCGCGCACACACACACACACAGACGGGCGCGCACACACACACACACACAGACAGGCGCGCACACACACACACACAGACAGGCGCGCACACACACACACACAGACAGGCGCGCACACACACACACAGACAGGCGCGCGCACACACACACACAGACAGGCGCGCGCACACACACACACAGACAGGCGCGCACACACACACAGACAGGCGCACACACACACACAGACAGGCGCACACACACACAGACAGGCGCGCACACACACACAGACAGGCGCACACACACACAGACAGGCGCACACACACACAGACAGGCGCACACACACACAGACAGGCGCACACACACACAGACAGGCGCACACACACAGACAGGCGCACAGGCGCACACACACACACAGACAGGCGCACAGGCGCACACACACACACAGACAGGCGCACACACACACACAGACAGGCGCGCGCGCGTGCACACAGACAGGCGCGCGCGCGCGCACAGACAGGCGCGCACACACAGACAGGCGCGCACACACAGACAGGCGCGCGCGCGCACACAGACAGGCGCGCACACACAGACAGGCGCGCGCGCGCACACACACAGACAGGCGCGCGCGCGCACACACACAGACAGGCGCGCGCGCGCGCACACACAGACAGGCGCGCACACACAGACAGGCGCGCACACACAGACAGGCGCGCACACACACACACACACACACAGGCAGGCAGGCAGGCAGGCAGGCAGGCGCGCGCGCGCACACACACACACACACAGGCAGGCGCGCACACACAGGCAGGCGCGCACACACAGGCAGGCGCGCGCACACACAGACGGGCGCACACACACACACAGACGGGCGCACACACACACACAGACAGGCGCACGCACACACAGACAGACAGGCGCACGCACACACAGACAGACAGGCGCACGCACACACACAGACAGGCGCACGCACACACACAGACAGGCGCAAGCACACACACAGACAGGCGCAAGCGCACGCACACACACAGGCAGGCGATCGCGCACACACACAGGCGGGCGATCGCGCACACACACAGGCGGGCGATCGCGCACACACACAGGCGGGCGATCGCGCACACACACAGGCGGGCGATCGCGCACACACACAGGCGGGCGCACACGCACACACAGGCGGGCGCACGCACACACACAGACGGGCGCAGGCACACACACACAGACGGGCGCACGCACACACAGACGGGCGCACGCACACACAGACGGGCGCACGCACACACAGACGGGCGCACGCACACACAGACGGGCGCACGCACACACAGACGGGCGCACGCACACACAGACGGGCGCACGCACACACAGACGGGCGCACGCACACACAGACGGGCGCGGGCGCACACACAGACGGGCGCGGGCGCACACACAGACGGGCGCGGGCGCACACACAGACGGGCGCACACACACAGACGGGCGCACACACACACACAGACGGGCGCACACACACACACAGACGGGCGCACACACACACACAGACGGGCGCACACACACACACAGACGGGCGCACACACACACAGACGGGCGCACACACACACAGACGGGCGCACACACACACACAGACGGGCGCACACACACACACACAGACGGGCGCACACACACACACACAGACGGGCGCACACACACACAGACGGGCGCACACACACACAGACGGGCGCACACACACACAGACGGGCGCACACACACACACACACGGGCGCACACACACACACACACGGGCGCACACACACACGGGCGCACACACACACACACAGACGGGCGCACACACACACACACAGACGGGCGCACGCACACACACAGACGGGCGCACGCACACACACAGACGGGCGCACGCACACACACAGACGGGCGCACACACGCACACACACAGACGGGCGCACACACGCACACACACAGACGGGCGCACACACACAGACGGGCGCACACGCACACACACAGACGGGCGCACACGCACACACACAGACGGGCGCACACGCACACACACACGGGCGCACACACACACACACAGACGGGCGCACACACACACACACAGACGGGCGCACACACACACACACAGACGGGCGCACACACACACACACAGACGGGCGCACACACACACACACAGACGGGCGCACACACACACACACAGACGGGCGCACACACACACACACAGACGGGCGCACACACACACACACAGACGGGCGCACACACACACACACAGACGGGCGCACACACACACACACAGACGGGCGCACACACACACACACAGACGGGCGCACACACACACACACAGACGGGCGCACACACACACAGACGGGCGCACACACACACAGACGGGCGCACACACACGCACGCGCGCACAGACGGGCGCACGCACACACAGACGGGCGCACGCACACACAGACGGGCGCACGCACACACAGACGGGCGCACGCACACACAGACGGGCGCACGCACACACAGACGGGCGCACGCACACACAGACGGGCGCACGCACACACAGACGGGCGCACGCACACACAGACGGGCGCACGCACACACAGACGGGCGCACGCACACACACAGACGGGCGCACACACACACACAGACGGGCGCACACACACACACAGACGGGCGCACACACACACACACACGGGCGCACACACACACACAGACAGACGGGCGCACACACACACACACACAGACGGGCGCACACACACACACACACACACAGACGGGCGCACACACACACACACACACACAGACGGGCGCACACACACACACAGACGGGCGCACACACAGACTGGCGCACGCACACACACAGACAGGCGCACGCACACACACAGACAGGCGCACGCACACACACAGACAGGCGCGCGCACACACACAGACAGGCAGGCAGGCGCGCGCGCACACACACACACAGGCAGGCGATCGCGCACACACACACACACAGACGGGCGCACACACACACAGACGGGCGCACACACACACAGACGGGCGCACACACACACAGACGGGCGCACACACACACAGACGGGCGCACACACACACAGACGGCGCACACACACACACACAGACGGCGCACACACACACACACAGACGGCGCACACACACACACACAGACGGCGCACACACACACACACAGACGGCGCACACACACACACACAGACGGCGCACACACACACAGACGGGCGCACACACACACAGACGGGCGCACACACACACAGACGGGCGCACACACACACAGACGGGCGCACACACACACAGACGGGCGCACACACACACAGACGGGCGCACACACACAGACGGGCGCACACACACAGACGGGCGCACACACACAGACGGGCGCACGAGCACAGACGGGCGCACGAGCACAGACGGACGCCCGCGCACACGCACAGACGGGCGCACGCGCACACGCACAGACGGGCGCACGCGCACACGCACAGACAGACGCACACACACAGACAGACGCACACACACAGACAGACGCACACACACAGACAGACGCACACACACAGACAGACGCACACACACAGACAGACGCACACACACAGACAGACGCACATACACAGACCCACACAGACCCACACAGACGTTTTACTCCACAACTAAGCAGAAGATTAGTGAAACTAACTGTTCATCTCTGTTAGAACTATAACTTATAAAGGACCTGAGGGTAGGCCTACATCGACTGGCTTAACTTTCCACACTGAACCGGTAATCTTTCTTCCGTCAGACACATGGCTGTTTCAAATACAGGTCCACAGAGAGGTTGGATCAACACAGTTTCAGTTGGTGTGGAGGTGTGTCTGTTTGTCAGTCTGTCTGTGTGTGTGTCCTTTGTGAGGGGGGCGAGCAGGAAACTGTATTACTGTATTGCTTCAACAGAAACCCATTGTAAATGTCATCTATCCAATCCAAGCCTACTTAAACACACCGTATTGAAACACAGGCTCCAGTCTATATAGAGAAAATGGTGCCATTTGGGACTCGTACCATTAGTTTCTAGCATCTGCGCAGTCGGTGGCTGTGTCCCAAATAACACCCTATTCCCTTTATAGTGCACTACTTTCGGCCAGAGATCTATGGGTCCTGGTCCAAAGTAGTGCACTAAATAGGGAATCATTTGGGACACACAGTCAGTGGGAAAATACCACAGATATGGCAACCTCTTGACATCCTGTCTGCGGGGGTAAATTAAATACAGTCTGTGTAAACCGGTTAACCTGTAGTGACGGGGGTGGCGATAGCCTCAAAGTTAAGATAGGCAGGCCAGTAACCAGAGGGTTGCCGATTTGAATCTGGCAGAAGTGACCCAAGCAACCAGTGGGCATTGGTAGTTAACCCCCAAACTGCTCTGCGGCTAATGCTACTGTATTTTGCTAGCTTCACCCTGTAAACATGGATGAACTGAGATACTGTACCTCTCCACTGGCGCTGTGGGTCCTTGCCTGCAGGTCCTCCAGCTTTTTCTGTACCTGACACACTCTGTCCCCCATCTCCTCCTCTCGACTCTGACGGGAAGAACAGGAAAATCACAGCTAGTCATTTCCTACAGTGTTTCATCTCTTACAAAATACTCAAAAACGTCCCCCTTTTCTTCTTTTTGTCATTTTTTTTAATAAAGTTCTTTGTCTGCACATTTTGTTGTATTTCCATTTATTTTGTCCCAAATATTTCAGCTAAAAGCCCTTCCGTGTGGATCAGTATAGTCTGATATCACAGTATTGTCAGTCCGTGTGTTACTCTGCTTCAGGCCTCCCTACTTTAATTATGTCTGGTGATGCGTGGGAGAAGACAACTAAAGTAAAAGTTGACTTAGCTGAGCAAAGTCAAACCTCAACCTATTTTTCCTGATTAAATTTTTATTTCACCTTTATTTAACCAGTTAGGCTAGTTGAGAACAAGTTCTCATTTACAACTGCCACCTGGCCAAGATAAAGCAAAGCAGTGTGACACAGACAACAACACAGAGTTACACATGGAATAACACAATAAAAAAGTCAATGACACAGTAGAAAAGAAAGAAAGTCTATATACAGTGTGTGCAAAAGGCATGAGGAGGTGGGAAAGAAATAGGCCATAGGAGCGAATAATTACAATTTAGCAGATTAACACTGGAGTGATAAATGAGCATATGATGATGTGCAAGTAGAAATACTGGTGTGCAAAGGAGCAGAAAAGTAAATAAAATAAAAACAGTATGGGGATGAGGTAGGTAGATTGGGTGGGCAATTTACAGATGGACTATGCACAGCTGCAGCGATCGGTTAGCAGCTCAGGTTGCTGATGTTTCAAGTTGGTGAGGGAAATAAAAGTCTCCAACTTCAGCGATTTTTGCAATTCGTTCCAGTCACTGGCAGCAGAGAACTGGAAGGAAAGGCGGACAAATGAGGTGTTGGCTTTGGGGATGATCAGTGAGATATACCTGCTGGAACGTGTGCTACGGGTGGGTGTTGTTATCGTGACCAGTGAACTGAGATAAGGCGGAGCTTTACCTAGCATAGACTTATAGATGAACTGGAGCCAGTGGGTCTGGTGACGAATATGTAGCGAGGGCCAGCCGACTAGAGCATACAGGTCGCAGTGGTGGGTGGTATAAGGTGATTTGGTAACAAAACGGATGGCACTGTGATAGACTGCATCCAGTTCGCTGAGTAGAGTAATGGAAGCTATTTTGTAGATGACATCGCCGAAGTCGAGGATCGGTAGGATAGTCAGTTTTACTAGGGTAAATCTATGAGGAAAACTATGAGGAAAAAAAACAACTATTATGCAGAATATTTCAAGCAATCCTCTCACTGGCAGAATTGACATCTTTCAGTTGTGCGGTCTGACTGAGCTGATCTGCCCGGCTCTCCCACACAGCTCCCAGGCGGTCTCTTCAGTCACTCGTCAATCTTTTGAACTAATGTGAAGCCAGGACATTGGACTTGTAGCTAACCTCAACTAGAAACAATGTTTACTCTCTCTTAATTTCATTTAGGCAATTTTTGCTTTGATTACATCAGAAGCTCTACTTTCCCCATGTGTGCAGTTATTCATTCATCTGTGTTGCCACTATCATGCCGTGGTCTGCAAATGAGAGTTGCGGTTGCTTTTTTCTTATGGGATTTTTCTTATGCTATTTGTTAAATATTTGGACTACAGTAATAGATTTTTGGAAAGCTCAAATTCTCTGCTTTTAAAGGAAACCACTGATTTACCCCCCTTGACAGTTATGATGGGGAGAAAATCAGAGCTGTAAATTGTTTAACCTGTAGCCAAGGCTTTATAGCCTTTATGGTTAACTATGGCTGGCATTGGTAACAATATCAATGTTGCCAGCTTTACGAGGGCATAGCTGGACAAGGCTATGTGAATGACTTAAAACTAGGCTAAAATTGTCCAGAGTTTTAGTCGACTGATAATAACTAAAACTAACGAAGGATGACATTACTAAAATGTGACGAAGACTAAAAAGTATTTAAGACTAAATCTAAACTAGCTGCCAAAATGAAGACTGCTAGAGACTGACAGGAGGGAGGTGGCTCCATGTCAGTAATAGTTTCATGAGGATGGGTGGAGTACATGTACTTTTCCTTTAAAGTTCAAAGCTGAAAAATGTCAGGAACTGATAGGAGTTTCCGTATGATAGTGCGTACTAGTGTTTTCACGATACTTGTATCATAATACTCTGAGAATCATGGCATGGAAATAACAGGAAGAGGCCAGATTATTCTGAGGAAAACCATCCTAATGTTGGGCCAGTAACTCCTACTTATAATCTACTTTCTTAAAGCAAACCAGTTAGTCTGTGTATAATGATTAATATCAATAGTCAATAGTCTAATCTAACCATATACGTTAAATTGCACGGTCTACGTAGCTACACAGTAATAGCTGTAGTTACATAGGAACTACAATATAATTACCTTGACATTCATGTGTTATTCATTCGTACTGTACCTGGAGGACCTGCTCATATCGTTGGACCGTTCTGTTTAAGTCATCATCTTTCTGGGCGATCACCTTCTGGAGCTGATTGGTCTCCTCCCGATGGCTGTCCATAAGCTCCACCTCCACACTCTGGGCCTTCTCTGGTTGGAGGAGAAGAGAGGAGTGAGGAAAGAGAAGGAGGAGTATGAGGAGGAGTGCTGATATAGGATCAGTTTGGCCTTCTAAATCAAATGAAATTGTATTAGTTACATGCGCCGAATACAACAGGTTTGATCATTTGATCTAACCTTACAGTGAAATGCTTACTTACAAGCCCCTAACCAACAGTGCAGTTGAAAAAAAAATACAGATAAGAAAAAGAGATAAAGAAAAGAGATAAAAGTAACAAGTACTTAAAGAGCAGCAGTAAAAAACACACACACACACACACACACACACAGGGGGGTGCCGGTACAGAGTCAATGTGCGGGGGAACCGGTTAGTTGAGGTAGTATGTACATGTAGGTAGAGTTAATTAAAGAGACTATGCACAGATGACAACAGAGAGTGGCAGTGGTATGGAGAGGGGAGGGGGCGCAATGCAAAGTCTGGGTAGCCATTTGACTAGCTGTTCAGGAGTCTTATGGCTTGGAGGATAGAATAAGCTGTTTAGAAGCCTCTTGGACCTAGACTTGGCGCTCCAGCACCGCTTGCCATGTGGTAGCAGGGAGAACAGTCTATGACTACGGTGGCTGGAGTCTGACAATTTTCAGGGCCTTCCTCTGACACCGCCTGGTATAGAAGTCCTGGATGGCTGGAAGCTTGGCCCCAGTGAAGTACTGGGCCATCGCACTACCCTCTGTAGTGCCTTACGGTCGAAGGCTGAGAAGTTGCCATACCAGGCAGTGATGCAACCAGTTAGGATGCTCTCAATGGTGCAGCTGTAGAACCTTTTGAGGATCTGCATGCCAAATCTTTTCAGTCTCCTGAGTGGGAATAGGGTTTGTCGTGCCCGCTTCATGACTGTCATGTTGTGCTTGGACCATGATAGTTTGTTGGTGATGTGGACACCAAGGAACTTGAAGCTCTCAACCTGCTCCACTGCAGCTGCGTCACTGATAATGGGGGTGTGCTCGGTCCTCTTTTTCCTGTAGTCCACAATCATCTCCTTTGCCTTGATCACGTTGAGGGAGAGGTTGTTGTCCTGGAACCACACGGCTAGGTCTCTGACCTCCTCCCTATAGGCTGTCTCGTTGTTGTCGATGATCAGGCCTACCACTGTTGTGTCTTCGGCAAATTTAATGATAGTGTTGTAGTCGTGTCTGGCCGTGCGGTCGTGGGTGAACAGGGAGTACAGGAGGGGGCTGAGCACGCACCCCTGAGTGGCCCCTGTGTTGAGGATCAGTGTGGCGGATGTGTTGTTACCTACCCTTACCACCTGGGGGCGGCCTGTCAGGAAGTCCAGGATCCAGTTGCAGAGGGAGGTGTTTAGTCCCAGGATCCTTAGCTTATTGATAAGCTTTGACGGTACTATGATGTTGAACGCTGAGCTGTAGTCAATGAATAGCATTCTCACATAGGTGTTCCTTTTGTCCAGGTGGAGTGCAATAAAGACTGCATCATCTGTGGATCTGTTGGGGCGGAATGCAAATTGGAGTGGGTCTCGGGTTTCTGGGATGATGGTGTTGATGTGAGCCATGACCAGCCTTTCAAAGCACTTCATGGCTACAGACGTGAGTGCTACGGGTCGGTAGTCATTTAGGTAGGTTACCTTAGTGTTCTTGGGCACAAGCATTATGGTGGTCTGCCTAAAACATGTTGGTATTACTGACACTGACAGGGAGAAGTTGAAAATGTCAGTGAAGACACTTGCTAGTTGTTCAGCGCATGCTCGCAGTACACGTCCTGGTAATCCTTCAGGCCCTGCGGCCTTGTGAATTACTCACATCGGCTGCGGAGAGCGTGATCACGCAGTCTTCCGGTACAGCTGGTGCTATCATGCCCGCTTAAGTGTTATTTGCCTCGAAGCGAGCACAGAAGTAGTTTAGCTCGTCCGGTAGGCTTGTGTCACTGGGCAGCTCTATGCTGTGCTTCCCTTTGTAGTCTGTAATGGTTTGCAGGCCATGCCACATTCGACGACTGTCAGAGCCAGTGTAGTACGATTCGATCTTAGTCCTGTGTTGATGCTTTGCCTGTTTGATGGTTCGTCGGAGGGCATAGCGGGATTTCTTATAAGCTTCCGGGTTAGAGCCCTGCTCCTTGAAAGCGGCAGCTCTAGCCTTTAGTTCAGTACGGATGCTGCCTGTAATCCATGGCTTCTGGTTGGGGTATGTACGTACGGTCACTGTGGGGACAACGTCGTCGATGCAGGTATTGATGAAGCCAATGACAGATGAGGTGTACTCCTCAATGCCATTGGAGGAATCCCGGAACATATTCCAGTCTGTGCTAGCAAAAGAGTCCTGTAGCTTAGCATCTCTTCATCTGACCACATTTTTTGATCATACTGAAAAGGATGAAATGAACAGGAGGGACCTGATGCGCAATCAGATTTAACGTTCCTACTCTGAGGCGGCTTTTGAATACGGGCCCAGAATCTAAGCACGAAGTAGACCTTGAAACTCACATATTCCAAACCAGTCACTCACTTCCGCTATTGGAATGCAGTGTGAATGACTGGACTACAGTGAAAACATATGGTGATTCATTCAGAAAGAGACCGTTTCTTAACCGCTATTTCACCCCTATTGTTCTGTCTGAAAAGTCACTCATCTTTCAACTTAATTTCATTTAGAAAAAAATATTCAAATGAGTCCTACAAGGACACCAACACCAATTACACTTTCATGTACGTGGATTTTACTCAACTCCACACATTCATGACAAATGATAAAACAATTAAGAATTTGTATTGGTGAAGTTTGAGAGTATTGTTAGACTATAAACTAACAACTTAAACCATTGGTCACACAAGACAAATGTACTTTTGAAACATAATGATTAAAATTGTATATTCATTTTTAAGTGTTTTGGGCAGTGACAGTCTCAATGGTAATAGTAACATAAGTAGCTAGAAGCATAAACCAAATAAACTTGGTGAGGTGCTGACTAATAGAAAGTGAACTGTAGAAAAAGAAAGCTGAGAGTTTATTTATCTGAAGTTTCAATGGTAATACAGTGTCTCATCATGCAACGGCATGTCAGAAAACTCTGATTCCCTCTCACCAATGGTCTCCTTCACTGCAGCAGTCAGCTCCTGTTCTTTCAAAGCCATCTGTGTGTTGAACTCCCTCATCAGCTGCTTCAGGGACGAGTTGTGCTTCATCTCCAGATCTTCAACCTCAAGCCTGTTCAATGGAGGAGAATAACAAAATACAGTATGGATGGAGAGAAAACAGAGGAAGTACCACAAAGACAGAATTTGAAAGTAAAAACAGGAATAATAGAAAGGGAAATGAATGCAATTATTTTCTGAACTCAACTGACAAAGGGCTTTCTAAACAATTGTATTTGTTTGATTGGTTGTTTGACTACACTAAGGCAGAACATTAGGTCAAACTTACATGAGTTTCTTCTCGTTCTCTTGGGTCAACTCTTGCTTCACATACTCCAGGTCTTGCTGGTGTTCCTTCCTCAGGGTTCGCAGGTATTTCTGTAGCTTCTGCTTCTCCTGCACCGCCTTCGTAAGCTTATTCTGCATGGACGATAGAGATTCAGCATCCCCATCTTCCTGCGTCAGAGAGTGGTTCTCCCTCTCTTTGTATGCTGTAAGACTCTTGGTTTGCTCTGCAGTGCAATGTGCCACTACCTCCACTGCATTCTGACCCTGTGTTTCTAAGCGAGGCAATTCTGTATTTTGCTGTTCAATCAGTGCAGTCTTCTCAAGCAGATCTTCCTTGAGGTGGCTGATTTCAGCCAGAAGGTTGACTTTCTCCTCCTCCACTTCCTTGAGCTTCATCTCAACCTCCTCAAGCCTTGAGACAGTCTCATCTGCTTTGGTCTCCTCCTGGTTCGAATCATCTCTCCGATACGACAATAACGTTCCCTCGTACATGTTCTTCGAGCTCTCTTTCGCAAGTCTCTCGTCATTCCGAAGCTGCTCAAGATGCTTTTCTTGTTCTTCCTTACACTTGGCTAGGGCTTTCTCCTGGTTCAAAATGTCTTTCTGAAGCAACAATAGCTTTTCCTCGTACATGTCCTTCAAACTCTGTAAAGAGCTCTCTTTTTCCAGTCTCTCATCACTATGAATTTGCTGAATGTGTTTCTCCTGTTCTTCCTTCATCTTGGCCATGGCTTTCTCGAGGGATTTTCCTTTCTCCTCCAGGGTTTCCACCCCCTGCTTTTTTGTCGCTTCGTCTACCTTGGCCTCTTCCAACTGTGTCCGAAGGGCTTTGACAGTCTTTTCCTTCTCCTCGAGTTGTGAGGTCAACTGTTTCCGAATCTGACTGATTTTCTGCTCAGCTTTCTTCTTCAGCTCAGCCACTTTCCCAGCATTGTCTTTTGACAACTTCTCTTCAGCCACCTTCTGACTCTCATCTTTGGTCTCGAGAATCTCAGCCTTCGTCTTGTCAAAGGCTTCCCTCTGCCGCTCCAGCTCTTTTTTCAAAGTTTGGTTCTCTCTCTCCATGGACTGCAATTTCTCCTCTGTTGCCTGGACTAGATTTCCATTCTGGATTCTGAACTGCTCCTGAGTCTGTTGTAGACGCTCTATGAGCTCTCGTTTCTCACGCTCCCTGATACTGTGCTGCTGCGTCAGGTCAGCAGTTAGCTGCTCGCTCTCCTTTGTCTTGAGGACCAACTGCTCCTTCAGCTCAATTAGTCGGCTGTTGCAGCTCTCCACCTCCAAAGTAAGGGCACTGACTTTCTGCTCCTTTTCACTCAAGACTTGGTCCATCTCTGACTTGCTAATGGACTGATTGTCAATGCTGGCCATCAGCCTCTGTAAGGCCTCGTCCTTCTCAGAGATCTGTTTCTCCATATCATCAAGTCTGGTCTGCAGAGACTTTACAGTATTGTGGTTCTGAGAGAACTTGGACTCTGCTTTCCTCTTGAACTCCATGAGGTTGTTCTTGAAGGCGTCGGCTTGCTCCACTACATATTTCTTCTCTTTCTCTAGTCTGTCAATGGTCTCCGCCATTCGGCAAACAAGCCTCTCTCGCTCCTCCTTGTGCTGCTGATCAAGCAGTGATATGGCTTCATCCTTCCCCGTAAGGCTACCTGCTAACTGGGTCTTCAAGTCGTTTATGATACTCTGCAAGTTGCTGATATACACCACATTTGTTTTGACATTCTCTGAGATTGTTTGGTTTTCCTCACTGAGCTGTTCGATGGAAATGACTTTTTCTGAGAGAGCTTGAGAGTGATTTTCAGCCTCCCTCTGTAGAGACTCCCTCTCAGCAGTTAAGGCTTTGATATCATCTTTGTGTACATTTAGTTGAACAGTCATCTGCTCTAGTGAACTGCATAGGTTCTTCTTCCCCTCTGTACTCTGCTGGAGTTGCTTCTCCAAAGTGTGTATCCTGTCAACCTTTGTAAGGATAACGTTTTTAAGATGTGATATCTTCTTCTGATTACCCAGAACCCGGTCTTTCAGCTCGCTCACTCTGCTCTCAACTCGTTCAGAGAGCTGCTTCGTACCATCTTCGATGCTGGCCTCAATGTCCCGGCAGTAACGCATTAATACCTTGCTGATCCCAGCGAACTGCTTCTGCATTTCGTTTTCCTTGACTTCTAGTTGAAGAGAATGTTGTTCAAGTCTCCTCTGAACTGCCTCCCCTTCCTTACCCTTACAAGCCTCAAGAGCTTGAAGCTGCTTCTCAGTGTCTACAAACCTCTCAGACAGAGACTTGAGCTTCTCTCTTGCCTTATTCTCAGTCTTGTTCAGTTGATCCTGGAAGGAGTTCCTCTCATTAAGAGCAGTGTTTAGATTCCTCTCGACCGCCTCCATTTGCTTTTTGAACATTGCCTCAGCTTGAGATAAACTCCCCATCTTGACTGCGGCTTCCTTCAGTTCGGCTTGCAGTTTCTGCACAGTGGTCTGTCTCATCACCAACTCTTCCTTCAAGTCCATCACTTCCTGCACAACTTGCTCTTTTTCTTCCATGGTGGTTCCAAGCTGCTGGTTGACCTCCTCCACTTCCTGTATCTTCTTCTGTAGTATTTGTGTGTGTTTATCCTGCATTTCCTCTTCCTGTTGTCCCATCTTTTCCTGCCAATGATTCTCAAGCTTTTCCTTCTCTTGCTTATGGACTTCACACATCTTCTCTAGTTCTTCCTTGTGATAGGACTCAAGCTGGTACATAGCACTGCTCAGGCCTTCTGAACTTGTCTGAGACTCCAGGATTTTTTCTTTAAGTTTTTGTTCTTTCTGCTGTAGCTCTGACTCCTTCTTCGACAGTTGCTTTTTCAAAGATTCGTCTTGCTCCCGAAGCTTCTTCTTAAATTTATCCTGCATCTCTTTGGTCTTAGTTTTAAAATTCTCCATCTTTGTCTCCTGTGATTTCCACTTGGCCTCCATGTCTTTCTTAATGTTGTCCACCTTCTTTTCATGAACAGCCTTCTGGTCCTCTAGGTGTTTCTTTAGTCGTTTTTCTTCCTCTTGCTTAGTGTTCAGTTCGTCAGTGTAAGATTTATCCTGTTCAGAGAGCTCCTTCTTAGCCTGCTGCAACTGCTTCTCTAGCACTTCAAGCTCCTGTACCTTTTGTTGAAGAGAGTCCTCTTTCTGCTGGCAGTCACTTTGAGTTGTTTCCAGTTTATGCACAAAATCTTTTAATTGAGTCCTGCACTCTGAGAGTTCATCTCTAATCTTACTGAGTTGGGCGTTAGATTTCTCAAGGCCCTTCTTTTCTGATTGGGTCTGCTTTAAACTCTTTCTAAGCTCCTCCAATTCTTTAACCTTATCATTCCTGTCTTGAAGAACCATCTTGGACTCTTCTTTCAGGCTTTTCTCACAGACAAGTTGAGCCTCAAGCTCTTTCGCTTTCTCCTTCAGCACTATCGTCAACTTGTGGAGTTCGTCTTTTAGCATCTTCTCCATTCCTCCCAGGGACTGCTCATGCTGCAGCTTGATCTCCTCGATATCTGTACTGTGCTTGGTCAGCACCTCCTGCAGCCTCATCTCCGACTCCTGCCTGGCTGACCCACCAGCATTTTCAACTGCATCTAGTCTCTCCTCGAGAACCTGTTTGATCCTCAACACCTCCTGGAGCTCAAAGGAAAGGGCTTCCAGCTGAGTCTGTTTCACATCCAGCTTCTCCATTGTCCTCTGGTTCATGTCCTCTTCATGGGCTTGTAACTGGACCTCTTTCTCCTTCAAGATGGTCTCCACTTCAGCTCTGTGTTTTGCCCTGAGCTCCTCCATAGCAGCATTGTGTTGGGCTAAGGCCTCCTGATGCAGCTCTAGCTTGTGCTTCTCCATCTCCTCACAGTGCTTCTCCTCTAGTGCAGTCACCTCGTCCTTGTGTTTCTTCCTTAGTTCCTCCATCGGAGTAGAGAGATCATCTGTTGATGGAACTGATCCAGGTTGGGAGTACTTTTCCAGAGAGCTCTCGAGTTCCAGTATTCTCTGTAATGAGATGTGCAGTATTTATTGTGTGTTTGCCATAGAATCAACCAATAATGTAAAGCTTGTAGATACAGTAGAGTATATAATTAGCTGTAGAATCAACAATGTGTAGCATTTTTGGAGATAAAGTAGCTAAACGTTCAACAGGAGGACTCACAGTTCTGGCGGTCTCCAGCTCCAGCCTTATCTCATTAGCCTTGGTCTCTGACTCGGTCTCTATGGCAGCCTTCTGCAGCTCTGAGTCTTCCAGGGCCAGAGCTGACTGCTGAGCCTTATCCTTGGCAGCCTGGGACAGTTCTGCTTTGCACTGCTCCTAAACAATTCACACACAATTGAAGTTTAAAGTTTAATTTGCCATATGTAATAAATACACTGGAAATATTACTCAGAGCTCTCACAATAAAACAGAACTAGAAACAACAAGTAGAAATATGCACAAAATATACATATCCAGAGTTCTAGACTAACTGTTTCAACTGGTGCAACTAACTTTTTCAGTTAATGGCACCAGCACATGATTTGGTCAGACCAATTTTTCGTGGCTGTGCGCTGATAATGACAATCAGTTTGAATGAGCTTTTTACCAATCTAACTACATAACAACACAATGGTACTAATTTATTTGAATGGTAAATCTCTATTAATAAACTGGGCAAATCAAGATGTAGCCTAGGCCTATTCACAATACAGGTGAATGTATGGGGCTACAGATGAAAAACAATACATTTCCCTTCCATTTGGGACATATTTTATTGTACTGATCAACATTTGCATAAAAGAAGAAATCTCTTGTTTCATAAAAGTGCATGCTGTCTCTAAGACCTAATGACTTCATTCACACAGTGAGAAAGACAGAAGAGACGTGAGGCCAGGGAGACGAAGTGAATTAATCAAGTTTTTTATGGAATGACTATGGTTTTTGGTGACAATCAGCTTTGAAATCAGCATATTTTGCATTATGGGTAGTGCATTGCTGTAAGCTAGCAAGGAAAGTTAACCTTCAAAGCTGGAAGCTACTGGTATTTTCTTGCAGTGTTCTAGCCTGTAATAGACATTGTTTTGCAAACAGTAAAAACAAGACCGGGACAATACCAGTATCGCAATGTTTTTTCCATGGCAGAAATGAAAACACAAAGCAGATCAAACTCTTTGGTTTAAAAACCTGCATTATGTAAAATATTGTGTGATATAGCTTGGAAAATAAATAAATGTGACTCTGGATGACAACATAATGATATTTGTTTCCAACATTACAGCTGCTTTCATAAACAAGTTAAAAATCCGCTTCGTGTTTTCTTTGCTTTCAACTACCGTAATTTCCGGACTATTAAGCGCACCTGAATATAAGCCGCACCCACTGAATTAAAAAAATATATATATTATTTTGAACATAAATAAGCCGCACATGTCTATAAGCCGCAGGTGCCTACCGGTACATTGAAACAAATGAACTTTACACAGGCTTTAACGAAACACGGCTTGTAACAAAAAAAATTCAATTAGCAGTAAGCTTTAGTTGTCTTTTTGCACTGAGTCAATTCCTCACGCTGCTGTTTCCAACGTCTTATCGACTCATTAAGACCAAGCTCCCATGCAGCAGCTCTATTTCCTTTTCCAACAGCCAGATCAATCCCCTTCAACTTGAAAGCTGCATCATATGCATTTCTCCGTGTCTTTGCCATGAGGAGGGTGACAAAATGACTACCGTAATCAGAATGATGGGAAGTTTGAGAGCGCTAAATTTAATCTAAACAGTAAACAAAAAAGTTGTTTGACCTTAACCCGTTCGGCAATTTCATTGGTCTAATGAAAGCTTCATGCCGCCAAAAAACTGAGCACGTCACAGAATGTGTTTTTAAAAAAAAACAAAAAATTGAAAGCGGGAAAAATGCATATATTTGCCGCGTCATTGTTTAAGGCGCGGGGTTCAAAGCGTGGGAAAAAAGTTGCGGCTTATAGTCCGGAATTTACGGTAAACTAATGAATATCGCTATACTGGTATTGTTCCTACCCTAGTAACTAACAGTTGCAAAATTTCTCCATGCCGTGTTGCATTATTCAAGTGTATTAACTTATGCGCAGCATGATTGGGGCTCTAACATGATGCAGCCTAGACTCCCAGTTAGTCCAGTGGTTCCTCAAGACAGGTTAGAGCCAGCAGTGAGTGAGGGAGCAGGCACGGAACTTGTGCTATAAGGATTGCGGCTGTGTTGATAGACGTTATCCTCTCTCAATGACAGAAGTACCGAAAGAACCTCAAATTCGAGTACCGAACCATTTTTCATGTTCTAGTATCAAAAAAGTACAGAAGTTTCAGTATACCATGCAAAACTAAACTAACGTGACCAGCGAAATCATTTTCACTGGCACCCTAGCGACCAATAAAAAAATTGGTGTTGCACTGTCAAGTCAAAGGGTCACAAATAAGGATGTTTTGGACGCAGTCTCGAACCCTGATATAAACGTACAGCTCAAACACTTTGTGCAATAGTAGAACTACGCTTTTTTTTACAGTATGTGACAACTTGAAAGTGGAGAGGGCGATATGAACTTACCACAGCCTGGTTGATTCGAGCGCTAAGCTCCTGTTCTTTACTTGCCAGTGCTTCACTATGTAGCTTGTCCATCTCTGCCATTTTCTCCTCTGAGGATTTCTACAACACACAATGTAGCACAACAGTAGTCCTTCATATGACTGCAATGTAGGAGTCATAGAGGTAGGTGTTGGTAAGAGCATCGCTCTAGCAACATCATGGGTCCCCAAAAACACTCCTATAGGGATCCTCTGAATATCATGCTGATATGTAGTAGTAAATCAGATCAGTATTTATCATTTGTTTGTAAAAATGTTGCTAAAGTGTTTGTGCTGAAGAGATTATATGCCTTCATGCCTTAGGAACCCCTTCGTTGACATGGCTACAGAGTTGAAAACAGGTATTATACTGATCTGCTATGAATTGCTAGCCTGGGTGCTACTTGGCCCATGCTAACTCTACAGGGAAACACTAGTCTTTGTTTGAGTTGGGGCTAGGGAATCCCATGACATGAGCAGAAACAGTTATTTGTGTGCAGAAAATTTTACTTTACCTGGAGAATATCCAGAATGCATGAGAACGTTAATGTCCCGGTCAAATGTGTGTTCGGTTATTCTTGATTTACGGTTACCGCAATGTGTATGAATCATATTGTTATCCACAGAGGTGAATCTATTCAATCTAAATGTGCTGTGATGCATGATAATACATACAGTGGGACTACCAAGAACATGGCAATCTGTATCCTGATACCTGACAAAAAGCCAGAGGAATGAGAAAATCTGGGGAAATAATTGTTCTTCCACATTGAAGTTTAGGAGCAGAGGTGATTCAGGAAAAGTTGGTGTCAGAGAGGGAGTTACAAAAACCTGTCAAAATGGAAACTAAAATGCTTTGTGCACACTATGGTAATTAAAATACTTTTCAAGTCCAAATACCCAAGTAAAAAAGAAGCTGTATGTGGTTTCCGTAGTCTAAGTCTTGAAGGTGAAATGGAGTGTAACAGGACAACAAACCAGAGCAGTAAATGGTTGCAAAAGAGGCAAACCTGAACTAAATCATCAAAATTGAAATAAACTAGCTAATAGGCAATATGAAACAAACTGGCACAATACAATTTTTATTGTTTGATTACAATATAACTCACTGACTAAATGGCTTTCCTCTGTTCTAATATAACTCACCGACTAATGGCTTTCCTCTGTTCTAAAGAGCTCTTGGTCAGGGTTGTGGTCAATTCCATTTAAATTCAAGTTAATTCAGGAAGTACACCGAAATTCCAATTCTATGCTTTCAATAAGGACATTGGGAATGAGTTTACTTTGTGAATTGACTACTGAAATGGAATTGACACAACCCTGCTCTTGGTACTGGGTGAGTAGTGATCATTTACTCCATAAGTACTGAAGGAGTATTTCATTAGTATTTAGATGTACTGTAGATGTGCCTCACCTTCATGATGGTGACCACCTCCTGCTTGACCCTGGTGAGCTCCTGCTGCAGACTCCTCTTCTCCTCCTCCCCAGCCCTCTCCACCTGCTCCTGTAGCTGGAGCAGCCTCCGCGCCCCCACAGCCAGAGCCTTCTCCAGCTCCTTGAACGCTGGGGGAAGGAGGTGCAAACACACATCCTCAGTTAGATGCCGTACATACACACTGTTATAGAGGAAGAGGAGATAAGGAGGAGACACACTGACCAGCTTTCTCAGACTTCTCCTTCTGGTCCTGCAATTCTTCTGTCTGGGCGACGGCCATCTTGCTTCTGGAGCGGAGCTGGGCAATCTCCTCCTCCTTCATCTCCAGAGTCTCATGCATCTGACGCTTCGTCTCTGCAATCACCATGCCCTGAAGGTAGAGCCAGGATTAGATTGAATTTGACTTTTGGTGTTATAATAATACGTGCTGTATATCAACCAGATGTGATCTCAGAGGATAGCACATTCATGAAAACACTTATTTCCAAAGTGAAAGCCTTCATGTGAAGCATTCATTCAGTTTTGATCTGTTATGATTGGAAGCACACAATCAGACAGGTTTCATTTCTAACCAAGACAAGGAAGCAGACAGGACATATATTTGAGACTTTTTGGGATGTGCGTCAAACTCTTTCCTTTCAATGTTGGCATGAATTTAACTAAATACCTTAAGATGTCTGCCAGTACTCCACTGATTGCTGTTGTCTCCTACGTACTGTCTTAATCAAACCCCAGGCCCTAAATTGTTCTGACTGTTACGCTGTGCCTCTAACTCTAACCCACATTCCTCAGTGACCTCACGAACGACCGTCTATACTCCAGCCGAGCTGGGGGTCAAACACACACACATCTCTCCTGCAGAGCTAGAGGTTAAGGGTCATGCGCAACAAACGTGGATGGAGTGTCTCTGACGTCTCTGCGCTCAGTGGCAGAGCACAAACATGTCTATATTTCACGGATTCACACTAAGCATCCCTGCAGGAGTGAGAAGGACATTTCAGGGGCAGACAAAGTTAGGAGCAGAACAGTCGAGGCTGGTAGAGGGAGGAAGGGGTGATTATAATGGTTTCCAGGTGTTATAAAATTCCATTACAATGTGTCTGTCCTCCAATTTAACCTCACTAGGGTCTGTGGGACATTAGCGTCCCACCTGGCCAACATCCAGTGAAATTGCAGCGCGCCAAATTCAAAAACAAAAATAGTCATAAAAATTCATGAAACACACACGTGTTATACATGGGTTTAAAGATAAACTTCTTGTTAATCCAACCACGGTGTCAGATTTCAAAAAGGCTTTACGACGAAAGCATACCATGCGATTATCTGAGAACAACATTTTGTTTAAAGCATCAGGACCGTGCGCAGGTTATTGCACAGGTTGCCCTTGCAAGAGGTTATGAACCTCAAGGCTCTTTCTTGGTAGCTTGGTCCAATATGATTTTGTGTTGTATAGCCAACCCCTATGGTCGTTGGCCCTACTGCACGAACAGCTCTGGGACCAGGCTACTTTCCTGGTTCGATAAAGGTTAAATAAAATCAAGGAAGTACCCAGATAGGTTCCAAAGTGTTTGCACATGGCAGGCAGGCAGAGAGCTCATCAGACACCAATGCAGCACCACACCGCTCCCCAAGCTGCTCCCTAGGCTCCCTTCA
Organism: Salmo salar; assembly: GCF_965601325.2. NCBI lineage: Eukaryota > Metazoa > Chordata > Actinopteri > Salmoniformes > Salmonidae > Salmo > Salmo salar. The sequence goes on from NC_138291.1 coordinate 100,251,387, forward strand.
CCACCCATGAGGCCTGGCCACCACAGCCACAAGGCAGTCGTTAACAGGGGCTGCATACGAAGCCAACTAAACCAACACACAGACCTAAATTACAGACAAGGTTAGGTTGGTTTAGCAGCAGTGGCGTGTAGCTCTCTGACACTACTGTGTGAGAACATACAATAAGACAAATAGGAAACAGACATCAGCGCCAAGGAAATACCAGTTCCTGAAGGTCAGAGGGTGGCCTGGGAGACAGCTTCTGTCTGTGTGTGTGTGTGTGTGTGTGTGTGTCCTCTCTGTACCCCTCACATACAATTATCTTTAAGGTCCCTCACTCAAGCAGCACATTTCCAACACAGAATCATCCACAAAGACCAGGTAGGTTTTCCAATGCCTCGCAAAGAAGGGCACCTATTGGTAAATGGGTAAAAATAAAATAAAAAGTAGACATTGAATATCCCTTTGAGAATAGTGAAGTTATTAATTACACTTTCAATGGAGTATCAATACACCCAGTCACTACAAAGATACAGGCGTCCTTCATAACTCAGTTACCAGAGAGGAAGGAAACCGCTCAGGGATTTCACCATGAGGCCAATGGTGACATTAAAACAGAGTTGAATGGCTATGATAGGAGAACACTGAGGATGGATATACAATATTGTAGTTACTCCACAACACTAATCTAAATGACAGAATAACAACCAGGCACTAAAGTAATACTGCAAAACATGCATCCTGAATACAAAGTGTTATGTTTGAAGCAAATCCAACACATTACATCACAGGACTCGGGTCGAAAAGTAGTGCACTAAATAGGGAAAATGGTGCCATTTGGGACGCACTCTGTCCTAGAGATAGAGTTTGTGTGTGTAGAGCATGTGTGCATGTGTCAGAGATATCTAGTGATCCCACAGACCAGGCACATCACCACTAAACCATGAAGACTCCTATGGATGATGTAGAACAGTGTACATGGTGTTACCCTTCAGACCATACAACAGTGTTCTGTTGGATTCTGGGTATCAGACACTCAGTAGACCGTCTCATCTTCAGACCCGTGTATTGAAGTCCCTTCATAACTACAGCGCACTAAATTACAGACGGACATTTCTGTGGTGGCTATATGTGGAATGGTCTTCTAAAATTGGGTGAAGCTTAAGACTATCTTTACAGAAAAAGTTGATCAGAAGATGGATGTGATGGTTAAACTTAGTGGCTCACTGTAATGACTGGAACGCAGGTTAAACCTAGTGGCTCACTATACTGACTGGAACGCAGGTTAAACCTAGTGGCTCACTATACTGACTGGAACGCAGGTTAAAGCTAGTGGCTCACTGTGCTGACTGGAACGCAGGTTAAACCTAGTGGCTAACTGTAATGGCTGGAACGCAATAATGCTAATTTATGATCACACAACTTTTATTTTCATGTTTCATTTCATGAAGTACTATCATAGTACATCCTCTCCATTTCTCCCTCCACCAGCCTCCACTGACATTGGTTAACACACCTTGGTTTTCTCCAGCTCCTGTAGTCTCTCTTGTAAAGTGTCGTTCTCGCTGGTCAACTGGGTGTTGCGGTCCTTGTATGTCCTCAGCAGCTCCTTACACTTCTGGAGCAGATTCTCCTGGTGCATCACCCTCTTCTGCAGTACCTCAATGCTTTTAGATGGGTCGGCGCTGCCCCCTGCTGTTTAGAGCAGGTAAAGTGGGTCAGTCAGAAAAGGGAGGACTAACTATGACGGAGGCGCTAACGATTGGTGTTGTTGTGGTGGTTTTATAAACTCGATAAATGACAAATGGCTCTGTGACAAACATTTCAACAATACATCACTCGGACCTGGGTCCAAATAGTATTTGAAATCCAAAAAATTTGAGTGTTTGGTTGGTAGTACCAGATGGGCAGGGTTGGCTCCTTAGGCACTATTCGATTGGTTCCATTGCAGCAGACATTATTAGAACCCAGGTCTGCTACTGTCCATCATCATAATCATCATCATCATCATTAGGGCTGTGGTTCAGCATAGTGTCTGTACTGTATAGCACCTGTGTCTGTGAAGGGGCTCTGTGGGGCAGACCCGGAGTCATCTTCAGTCTGGAGAGGGTGTTCAACCTCAGGGGCCACAGTTCCACCAGGGACCCCCTTCAGACGCTTCTTCATCAGGGCCACCTGGCAGAGGAGGAGGGGGGGGGGCCCAGTTAAAACACAGAGCAACACAGACTAGTGACCACACATTATTCAACAGTCAACATTATACTGACAGTGTTTACCACACATTGAAACATAAAATTGATATTTTATTTCATATCAACTGTAGAAATAAAATGAGCTCTAAAAGTATTGGGACAGTGACATGTTTTGTTTATTTTGGCTCTGTACTCCAGGACTTTGAAATAATACAATGAGGTTAAAGTGCAGACTGTCAGATTTAATTTGAGGGTATTTTCATCCATATCGGGTGAACCGTTTAGAAATTACAGCACTTTTTGTACATAGTCTCTCCATTTTAGGGGAACAAAAGTATTGGGATAAATTCACTTATATGTGTATTAAAGTAGTCAAAAGTTTAGTATGTCTCAGTTGTCTCGATCCTTCAAAATCCTCCTCCCCTTCATCTACACTGACTGAAATGGATTTAACAAATTACATCAATAAGGGATCATAGCTTTCACCTGGATTCACCTGGTCAGTCTGTCATGGAAAGAGCAGGTGTTCTTCATGTTTGGTAGAGTTTGTGTATATAAACACCCACCTGTGTCTGAAGCACAGTAATCATCTGGTCCTTCTCCTCCAGGGCAGCATCAAACTCCTCCTGAAGGTGCTTCTTAGTCTGCTGGTCCACCTGCAGCTCCTGGGGAGGAACAGATCATACTCAAGGTTCACAGCACTCAGCAGAGAATCGTGTTTCTATATGTAACAGTTTAGGTTCCGTCCCTCTCCTTGCCCCAACCTGGGCTTGAACCACAGCAATCACAGATCAACAACTGACACCCCACTAAGCATTGTTACCCATCGCGCCACAAAAGCCGCGGCCCTCGCAGAGCAAGGGGAACAACTACTTCAGGTCTCAGAGCAAGTGACATCACCCGATTGAAACGCTATTAGCGCGCACCACCGCTAACTAACTAGCCATTTCACATCGATGACATATACTTTCTACATACTGTATAGGGAACACTGCTTCGAGTGAGATATTTTGGGATTGACTACATGGCCGTCGTACTGCTCACTGATCTACAATAACACCTTACATCCCAAATAACTACTCATTATGTGATCAAGATACAGTGAGGGAAAAAAGTATTTGGTCCCCTGCTGATTTTGTACATTTGCCCACTGACAAAGAAATGATCAGTCTATAATTTTAATGGTAGGTTTATTTGAACAGTGAGAGACAGAATAACAACAAAAAAATCCAGAAAAACACATGTCAAAAATGTTATAAAATGATTTGCATTTTAATGAGGGAAATAAGTATTTGACCCCTATGCAAAACATGACTTAGTACTTGGTGGCAAAACCCTTGTTGGCAATCACAGAGGTCAGACGTTTCTTTTAGTTGGCCACCAGGTTTGCACACATCTCAGGAGGGATTTTGTCCCACTCCTCTTTGCAGATCTTCTCCAAGTCATTAAGGTTGAGGGTGATGTTTGGCAACTCGAACCTTCAGCTCCCTCCACAGATTTTCTATGGGATTAAGGTCTGGAGACTGGCTAGGCCACTCCAGGACCTTAATGTGCTTCTTCTTGAGCCACTCCTTTGTTGCCTTGGCAGTGTGTTTTGGGTCATTGTCATGCTGGAATACCCATCCACGACCCATTTTCAATGCCCTGGCTGTGGGAAGGAGGTTCTCACCCAAGATTTGACGGTACATGGCCCCGTCCATCGTCCCTTTGATGCGGTGAAGTTGTCCTGTCCCCTTAGCAGAAAAACACCCCCAAAGCATAATGTTTCCACCTCCATGTTTGACGTTGGGGATGGTTTTCTTGGGGTTATAGGCAGCATTCCTCTTCCTCCAAACACAGCGAGTTGAGTTGATGCCAAAGAGCTCCATTTTGGTCTCATCTGACCACAACACTTTCACCCAGTTGTCCTCTGAATCATTCAGATGTTTATTGGCAAACTTCAGACGGGCATGTATATGTGCTTTCTTGAGCAGGGGGACCTTGCGTGCGCTGCAGGATTTCAGTCTTTCACGGCGTAGTGTGTTACCAATTGTTTTCTTGGTGACTATGGTCCCAGCTGCCTTTAGATCATTGACAAGATCCTCCCGTGTAGTTCTGGGCTGATTCCTCACCGTTTTCATGATCATTGCAACTCCATGAGGCGAGACCTTGCATGGAGCCCAAGGCCGAGGGAGATTGACAGTTCTTTTGTGTTTCTTCCATTTGCGAATAATCGCACCAACTGTTGTCACCTTCTCACAAAGCTGCTTGGCGATGGTCTTGTAGCCCATACCAGCGTTGTGTAGGTCTACAATCTTGTCCCTGACATCCTTGGAGAGCTCTTTGGTCTTGGCCATGGTGGAGAGTTTGGAATCTGATTGATTGCTTCTGTGGACAGGTGTCTTTTATACAGGTAACAAACAGATTAAAATTATAAACTGATCATTTCTTTGTCAGTGGGCAAACGTACAAAATCAGCAGGGGATCAAATACTTTTTTCCCTCACTGTAAGTTGTTATGTGCATTGCCTTGCTCACACTGATGGCCTTATCAAACACCATCATGGTTCAGAGCCAGAGAAGACTAGTGTTCCTTATCAAACACCATCTTGGTTCAGAGCCAGAGAAGACTAGTGTTGCTTATCAAACACCATCATGGTTCAGAGCCAGAGAAGACTAGTGTTGCTAAACTTCCTACATGTAGGACACACTACACCATTTCAACCAGGGCAGGGTTAATTTTCTACAAATGCAGGTTTGAGTCTCAGTAAATTACATCCTGAACACATCACACAAGTCACAATGCCTTATCTTGTTCTGATAACGAAAGCATGCTGTTTTCTCCCCTCACTACCACTCCTTCCTCTCTTTCCTTGTCTTAGCTGACCTCCTGCTCCATCCTCTCTTTCCTTGTCTTAGCTGACCTCCTGCTACATCCTCTCTTTCCTTGGCTTAGCTGACCTCCTGCTACATCCTCTCTTTCCTTGGCTTAGCTGACCTCCTGCTCCTTCCTCTCTTCCTTGGCTTAGCTGACCTCCTGCTCCTTCCTCTCTTCCTTGGCTTAGCTGACCTCCTGCTCCATCTTCTCCTTCCTTGGCTTAGCTGACCTCCTGCTCCATCTTCTCCTTCCTTGGCTTAGCTGACCTCCTGCTCCATCCTCTATTCCTTGGCTTAGCTGACCTCCTGCTCCTTCCCCTCTTCCTTGGCTTAGCTGACCTCCTGCTCCATCTTCTCCTTCCTTGGCTTAGCTGACCTCCTGCTCCATCTTCTCCTTCCTTGGCTTAGCTGACCTCCTGCTCCATCTTCTCCTTCCTTGGCTTAGCTGACCTCCTGCTCCATCTTCTCCTTCCTTGGCTTAGCTGACCTCCTGCTCCTTCCTCTCTTTCCTTGGCTTAGCTGACCTCCTGCTCCATCTTCTCCTTCCTTGGCTTAGCTGACCTCCTGCTCCTTCCTCTCTTCCTTGGCTTAGCTGACCTCCTGCTCCTTCCTCTCTTCCTTGGCTTAGCTGACCTCCTGCTCCATCTACCTCCTTCCTTGGCTTAGCTGACCTCCTGCTCCTTCCTCTCTTCCTTGGCTTAGCTGACCTCCTGCTCCTTCCTCTCTTCCTTGGCTTAGCTGACCTCCTGCTCCTTCCTCTCTTCCTTGGCTTAGCTGACCTCCTGCTCCATCTTCTTTCCTTTAGCTCAGCCTGTTTTTTTTGTCATGACCGATAAAGAATTCATGAGTTCTAACTCTACTGCTGTGACTCAGGGATGGTCTGCGTCTTAAAAGCTTTTAAGTTCAATCAGAGAGAGTAACGGCTAATAACAGAGTGCTTTTGGACTAAAATATGACCCCATAAACAGTACTTTGATAGAGTTCAACATTTTATAGGTATTTATCAGAGAGAGATGCTGGTCCTACTCGTACCTCTCTCAACTCCCCTATCCTACGGAGGGCTTTGTCTTGACTCTGGCTTAGAATGGCCTGAGGAGAAAAGCAGAAGAGACCACATCAGTGTAGTTAATGAGAAGCATTCAGTGAGTGTGGATAGAAGTGGTTTCCATCCTCCAATAGTACACAGCATATCTATATGTAATCTGGTATTGAGGTGGTTTAGGAAAATTACCTGGCTTTTCTCTTTCTCTCTCTGTACCGTTCTGTAGGTATTGACCAACTGGGCGGGGGAGTGAACACAGAGCGAGGGAGAGAGACAGACAGACGATGGACACAGACAGACGGAGACAGAAAGAGAGAAGCCGATGGAGAGATGAAGACAATGGTTAGAAAGGTAAATCAAACATGGACATGTATGCATAGCAGGCCAAGTCCCTACTCTAGTCATCTGTATTAGAGACTGACTGGATGAGAGAGAGAGGACTGATCATAGTGACTGGTACATCATTGAGGTGTGTTACAGACATACAGCAGCCTAACTTCCTGCTCTAGATCATAGTGACTGGTACATCATTACTTGCTGAAACAGTAATCACCTATTGATCGCATAGTTATTACACTTTGATTTCTTTTGAGACTAATTTCTACAAGCCACCTCAGAGCATTTGGAAACCCCCACCTCAGAGCATTTGGAAACCCCCACCTCAGAGCATTTGGAAACCCCCACCTCAGAGCATTTGGAAACCCCCACCTCAGAGCATTTGGAAACCCCCACCTCAGAGCATTTGGAAACCCCCACCTCAGAGCATTTGGAAACCCCCACCTCAGAGCATTTGGAAACCCCCACCTCAGAGCATTTGGAAACCCCCACCTCAGAGTATTTCCCTCTGTAGTTCCCCAGGCTCTTCTCCACCCTGTGTAGCCGATGGATCAGCTGTTCTCTAGACAGAGCAGACAGGACCTCAGGGCTACCATATGACTCCTCTGCCTCGCTCTCAATGTCTGAAGGAGGGTCGTAAGCTGGGGACGGAGGGTCGTAGGCTGGGGTGGGAGGGGTGGCAGAGGGGGAGGCCAGGGCCTCATTCTCCCCCAGGGGGGTGAGGGAGTTGAGAGAGGGGCTGCGGTTCAAGCCCTCTTTGGGCGGGGAACGGAAGAGGCCCTCGGCCCGGCTGGCACCGCGGAGGAGAGACTCCACAGAGGGGACACGGAGCTTCTGGGTAAGCGACTGGGACTCCTCTCTCTGCGTGGGGAAGGACAGGCCAGTGGAGTGTATTACTGACAGGACAGTGGAGTGTATTACTGACAGGACAGTGGAGTGTATTACTTCATTAATTTCCATGACAGCCAACTACACTGAACTGAAATGCATATAAATGTACATAGCCTTTGCTAGAGACATGGGATAAAAATGAGGGTTAAAGAACAAATCCACTCCTTCTGTTAAACTATCTACATCCAGATGTTTATCAGAACGTATCTTCCATTATCTCTGCAGATGATTCACTGTCATAGCATCTTAACCTTCATTCTTAGTTGCTTTACCTGTTCTGAAATCAGGACATAACAGCCACATTTAAAGGAGAAGGTAAAAAGGTTGAACAAGCTAGAGGAAGATGTTAGGAGGATGGGTATGAACTTACCTGAGGAGAAGCCCTCCCATCTCCATTGATGCTTCCTCTGGGGGATCCTGTGGTGCCTCTCTATGGCAGGAGAGAGAGGTTAGAACAAACGTAGCCAGGGGTTAGCCAGGGGTGTCTCTGAAATGGCACTCTATAACATAGATAGTGAACTACTTGGACCAGGCCCAAGCAGCCTATTCCCTATAAAGTACAGTACTTTTTAATATATAGACCCTGTTGAAAGAGTAGTGCACTATATAGGGGCCACGTAGAACAGGGAATAAAAATGGGTGCCATGTCAGACGCAGCCCTGGTACCTGGACCTGTTAGTCTTCCATATGTCCCACACCCAGCCAGCACTGTACTGCTACGCCCTGATTACTCTGTATAGGGTCAAGCAATATTAGCAGAGCCATCTAATATACACTGCTCAAAAAAATTAAGGGAACACTAAAATAACACATCCTAGATCTGAATGAATGAAATAATCTTATTAAATACTTTTTTCTTTACATAGTTGAATGTGCTGACAACAAAATCACACAAAAATAATCAATGGAAATCCAATTTATCAACCCATGGAGGTCTGGATTTGGAGTCGCACTCAAAATTAAAGTGGAAAACCACACTACAGGCTGATCCAACTTTGATGTAATGTCCTTAAAACAAGTCAAAATGAGGCTCAGTAGTGTGTGTGTGTGTGGCCTCCACGTGCCTGTATGACCTCCCTACAACGCCTGGGCATGCTCCTGATGAGGTGGCGGATGGTCTACTGAGGGATCTCCTCCCAGACCTGGACTAAAGCATCCGCCAACTCCTGGACAGTCTGTGGTGCAACGTGGCGTTGGTGGATGGAGCGAGACATGATGTCCCAGATGTGCTCAATTGGATTCAGGTCTGGGGAACAGGCGGGCCAGTCCATAGCATCAATGCCTTCCTCTTGCAGGAACTGCTGACACACTCCAGCCACATGAGGTCTAGCATTGTCTTGCATTAGGAGGAACCCAGGGCCAACCGCACCAGCATATGGTCTCACAAGGGGTCTGAGGATCTCATCTCGGTACCTAATGGCAGTCAGGCTACCTCTGGCGAGCACATGGAGGGCTGTGCGGCCCCCCAAAGAAATGCCACCCCACACCATGACTGACCCACCGCCAAACCGGTCAGGCTGGAGGATGTTGCAGGCAGCAGAACGTTCTCCACGGCGTCTCCAGACTCTGTCACATCTGTCACGTGCTCAGTGTGAACCTGCTTTCATCTGTGAAGAGCACAGGGCGCCAGTGGCGAATTTGCCAATCTTGGTGTTCTCTGGCAAATGCCAAACGTCCTGCACGGTGTTGGCTGTAAGCACAATCCCCACCTGTGGACGTCGGGCCCTCATACCACCCTCATGGAGTCTGTTTCTGACCGTTTGAGCAGACACATGCACATTTGTGGCCTGCTGGAGGTCACTTTGCAGGGCTCTGGCAGTGCTTCTCCTGCTCCTCCTTGCACAAAGGCGGAGGTAGCGGTCCTGCTGCTGGGTTGTTGCCCTCCTACGGCCTCCTCCACATCTCCTGATGTACTGGCCTGTCTCCTGGTAGCGCCTCCATGCTCTGGACACTACGCTGACAGACACAGCAAACCTTTTTGCCACAGCTCGCATTGATGTGCCATCCTGGATGAGCTGCACTACCTGAGCCACTTGTGTGGGTTGTAGACTCCGTCTCATGCTACCACTAGAGTGAAAGCACCGCCAGCATTCAAAAGTGACCAAAACATCAGCCAGGAAGCATAGGAACTGAGAAGTGGTCTGTGGTCCCCACCTGCAGAACCACTCCTTTATTGGGGGTGTCTTGCTAATTGCCTATAATTTCCACCTGTTGTCTATTCCATTTGCACAACAGCATGTGAAATTTATTGTCAATCAGTGTTGCTTCCTAAGTGGACAGTTTGATTTCACAGAAGTGTGATTGACTTGGAGTTACATTGTGTTGTTTAAGTGTTCCCTTTATTTTTTGAGCAGTGTATATAATTATTAATATAAGCCTACTGTATAATAGCTAGCTAAATAGCATTAGTCTGCCTAAATGGAACTTATGAAGAAAAGAACAAAAAAAAAATCTACAATTTCCAAAAGCTAACCAAACAAAAACATTACTTTTACGATACGCGTTTGTGCCCTCATGTACATTAGTAGCACAATTTCTAACTTATTTACATTCATTTTTACTTACACTTGTATGTTGAGGTTTTAATTTTTGGCTGACTTTTCTTAGCGGCTGTACAATCGTCGCGAAATGAATTATGGGGAGATTCAGACCCGAAGTGAACATAATTGCAAACTCGACTAAATACGAGGGTTGGAGGGCTTACATTGCAAACTTCCTTTGCTTGGCTAATCATTTGGACCGCCCCCCAAGATGGCGACGGGGATTCCCCCAAAGACATAAGCCGAGGGTAACTCTAAGTGCTTGGACTGCAACAAGGTCCTTATGCTTCCAAAACCGTACAGCAAGCGACGCGTGTTAATGTTTCCGATAGAGCGCCGGAGCGCATTAAAAAAAAGATGCTACACACAGGATGTATTTTTTATTTTTGCACTGTAATTTCAGAAAATGTCCATAATATCTGGCGCTAATAGTAGAATGATAGTGTTTCGCAGTATTACATACTTACCCGCTAGTGTTGTGATTGGCTTTGATATTCGCCTATTGATTTCTCCCGCCAGAGAATGACTGGAACTAATTGCAAAAATCACTGAAGCTGGAGACCCATATCTCCCTCACTAACTTTTATTAAGCACCAGCTGCCAGAGCGGCTCACAGATCATTGCACCTGTACATAGCCCATCTGTAAATAGCTCATCCAATTACCTCATCCCCATACTGTTTTTTTTCTTCTCCTTTACACCCCAGTATCTCTACTTGCACATTCATCTTTTGCACATCTATCACTCCAGTGTTTAATTGCTAAATTGTAATTATTTCGCAACTATGGCCCATTTACTGCCTTACCTCCCTTATCTCACCTCATTTGCACACACTGTATATATACTGTTTTCTCTATTGTGATATAGACTGTATGTTTATTTATTCCATGAGTAACTCTGTGTTGTTGTTTGTGTCGCACTATTTTGCTTTATCTTGGCCAGGTCGCAGTTGTAAATGAGAACTTGTTCTCAACTGCCCTACCTGGTTAAATAAAGGTTAAATAAATAAATTAAATAAAACTAACGTGAGACTAGTTCTGAGACTATCGATTATAAGCAGTAACTAGCTAGACATTCGTTTCGTTTTACAGAATAGTACTAGTAGTAGGGAGATACTAGATAGACATGAGTGCGGTTATACATGTTGTGTTTAACCGAAAACTATAAGGTAGCAAGCAAGCCTAGACTAGGGTTCTAGTTATCTAACTAGCTTCGCAAATCAAAATACTTTCTTCTGCGCTAACGTTAGCTAGCATGCTAACGCTGAAGCTCGACCAGCTGAGCCTGACAACCAGGTAACGATAGCTGAACCAACCTGCTGGGCTTGTTGCAGTGACTGCGCATTCCTTTGCGCCGATTGCTCCTCGTTTATCTTTTGCTTTAGTTTCATAAACATATTTTCACCCAGATTCTGTACTTCCAAGGAAATGTATTGTTTAAAAATGTAATTCCTGCATCCAGCAATCTTACTGGTCGCTAGTCTTTCATCTCTTGCAGGTGACTGTGCGCATGTGCAGCCGACGTGGAGCAAAATTAGAAACCGAGTGACCGTCACAGATATATTAATTATTATTTTAATTGTTAATATTGTAAATGTATCACTTAATAATCTCCAAAGTACGCTTTGGAAATATGTACATTGTTACTTCATGCCGTTAAAGCAAAGTTTATTGAATTGATAGAACAACGTGCCAGATATTTCACCGGATAAATGTGAAGCATCCGGTTGGCTTTCCACTCACTACCAAATATGGTGATGAAAGGAAACCCAGGGTTTCGCCCAGCTTCAACTCGGAGAAGCTGGAATTGGATTGATTTTGGCCAACATTCTGCACATTTTGTCATCGATAAGACATTTGATCTCCGTACAGTTTTTGTTTACAAAATTAGAATCTACAAAAAAATAGAATGGACTGTGTTTTGTACACTTTACTCTTTTCCGAAGTTTAAATAAATTGCGTTGTTTAGGACTTTACAGAGTAGGCGTTACCTAACATATGCAAATACATGCTAGAATGCGCCAATAGGATCTCACTATCTGTGCTTTGTTCTTCCACCTCCATGCTTATTCTGCCCACTATGATTAATTTGCTCACATTGGAAACGAAAGGCTCTGGTCTATCTTGAGTTAGTTACAGTTGTGGCTGCTTTTGTTACAGTATTGACTTGCCTAGTTAAATGAAGGTCACATTTAAAAAACAAAGGGCAAGAAGGTAGAGACAAAACACCAGTCTCAACGTCAACAGTGAAGAGGCGACTCTGGGATGCTGGCCTTCTAAGCAGAGTTCCTCTGTCCAGTGTCTGTGTTCTTTTACCCATCTTAATTTTTTATTTTTATTGGCCAGACTGAGATATGTCTTTTTCTTTGCAACTCTGCCTAGAAGGCCAGCATCCTAGAGTCATCTCTTCACTGTTGACGTTGAGACTGGTGTTTTGCGGGTACTATTTAATGAAGCTTCCAGTTGAGGACTTGTAGAGCGTCTGTTTCTCAAACTAGACACACTAATGTACATGTCCTCTTGCTCAGTTGTGCACCAGAGACTCCCAGGGAGTAGTACACAGCATTGTATGAGATCTTCAGTTTTTTGGCAATTTCTCACATGGCATAGCCATTATTTCTCAGAACAAGAATAGACTGACGAGTTTCAGAAGAAAGTGATTTGTTTCTGGCCATTTTGAGCCTGTAATCAAACCCACAAATGCTGATGCTCCAGATACTCAACTAGTCTAAAGAAGGCCCGTTTTATTGCTTTAATCAGAACAACAGTTTCCAGCTGTGCAAAAATAATTGCAAAAGGATTTTCTAATGATCAATTAGCCTTTTAAAATTATAAACTTGGATAAGCTAACATAACGTGCCATTGGAACACAGGAGTGATGGTTGCTGATAATGGGCCTCTGTACGCCTTTGTAGATATTACGTTTAAAAAAATGGCTGTTTCCAGCAACAATAATCATTTACAACATTAACAATGTCTACACTGTATTTCTGATTAATCTGATGTTTTAATGGACAAAACATTTGCTTTTCTTTAAAAAACAAGGACATTTCTAAGTGACCCCACACTTTTGAACGGTAGTGCATTTGCAGTTTGTGACTGTGTAATATGGGGGTTGGAGACATGTATATTTCGAAACTATCATTGTTTGTAAATATTTTTCTTTGTAACACTGCAATGTTCCATTGAGCCTTGCTGTTGGAAAACCACATCAGTGTCCAACTTTCGGGTGTCACAGATGCACCTCCCTGACTTCACTCTTCAACTTTCGTCTATACGTTTTTATTTGATTTTATTTATTTTAGTCGGTTGCTTTGATTACCATTCAAACGAGCCCAATATTAAGCTATGGCAAGCACAGTAAAACTAATTTTGCACATTATGGGTTTAAGGGTGTTCGTCACTTCTTAGTTCAAACAAATTACTAGCAACGTTTAAAATGACCAAACTATTTTTTTGTGAGCTAACAAATTTGACTCTAGTAATTCTGTTTTCAGTTTGATAGATACTGTTAAAATGTAAGGAACTGACTATTAAATCAACTTCCAGTGTGTATCTTTGGTGTGAAGATGCAGTGTAGGTTATAAACAGAAGGCACTGTAAACCACTAGATCGATTATGGGTTGACAACTACAGTAACATGTCCATGTACCCTCACAGAATTTTAGGTAAGGGGTTGTAAAAAAATGCTACAATTTAACCCCATTACAAATCCGAGTCAAATCTGAGTCTTGTGAGAAAATACAACAATAATTATTGTCATCAACTATATCCCAATCAAAATATCTCTTCTTACTGATAAAAGTAGCCTAAAGATGATTAGATACATGGGAAATGTTCCACAGGTCAATAATATCAAAATAAGAAAGGCGAAAAGTATATTTCAAATACAGGCTGAACATTTTTAGAGACGCTAACCAAGCGTTAGCACATTGAATAACACCTTTCTAAGTGGTTTCTAATTTGAGTTATTTTGTTGTTACAGCTTGCCTTGTGTTGCTTTGTTGCTTTAAATACATGTTAGTGCAGACAATCATTCCATGTTATTAGATAGACACCCCAATATCTCCAGGCTATATTCCAAATTGTAAACACACAATAGACCTATGTCTTGAAACTATACAAAGAGACACAATTGTGTGATTTGGGTTATAAGTCAACTTCTGCTCCTTCTTTCCTCTCCTGTATCCATACACTGATAACGCTTTCCTAACGTTGTGGTATAATTTAACCCACAGTAATATAACTAGACCTGTAGACGCTGTAAACCACCAAGAAGATTGAATCTCAATCAGAAAATGAGCTTGTTCCTGATCTCTATCTAAGATGCGGTGGCATAAAATTGTATAGCCATATTTATTGCCTGGCAAAGTTTAGATGGCCTCCAATATCCCAAGCCAAGAGAGGGCGCCCTGCACAAGCTGTATATTAATCAACTAAACCCATCTGTATAATACAAACGGCTCTAAATAGTTGTCCCCTATACAATAAATCATAATATATAAAAAGATCCACATATGGTTAGTGAATAGCCCTACATTAAACTTTTCTTATATATTTTTTTACCTAAACGAGTCTTATGCAATCAACTCTTTAATTAACTGTAACGGCAGTCGTGAGAGAGAGTAGACTAAGGTGCAGCGGAGTTAGTGTTCATCATTGAATATTTAATAGCAGAAAGAACACTATACAAAAATAAGAAAACCGACAGCCAAACAGTCCTGTCAGGTGCAAAACACTAACAGAAACAATTACCCACAAAACCCAAAGGAAAAACATGCTCCTTATGTGTGACTCCCAATCAGCAACAACGAACTTCAGCTGTGCCTGATTGGGAGCCACACACGGCCCAAAACAAAGAAATACAAAAAACCTAGAAAACGAACATAGAACGCCCACCCAATGTAACACCCTGGCCTAACCAAAATAAAGAACAAAAAACCCCTCTCTATGGCAAGGGCGTTACATTAACAAGAAGATTCAACCAATGAGCTCCACCGTTTTCACTGACCAGTCCCATGTAACACTTTCTAAAGATACCTTCGTGAAAAACAAAAAAGTATAATGTCGAAGGAACACTATATTCCCTTTTATTGAGTAGACGGTCGTGTAAATGTTCTCGGCTGTGCACATTGTAGAAAGACATCTGACTTTATGGAGGGTCCATATAGATTCCATATAGATCTTATCTGTCGGAAAGATATCAGTTTGTCTCTGTGAATGGTTTGTCCTCTGACAAATCAATTGTAAATTTCGGTGTTCCTCAAGGTTCCGTTTTAGGACCACTATTGTTTTCACTATATATTTTACCTCTTGGGGATGTCATTCGAAAACATAATGTTAAATTTCACTGCTATGCGGACGACACACAGCTGTACATTTCAATGAAACATGGTGAAGCCACAAAATTGCCCTCGCTAGAAGCCTGTGTTTCAGACATAAAGAAGTGGATGGCTGCAAACTTTCTACTTTTAAACTCGGACAAAACAGAGATGCTTGTTCTAGGTCCCAAGAAACAAAGAGATCTTCTGTTGAATCTGACAATTAATCTGGATGGTTGTACAGTCGTCTCAAATAAAACTGTGAAGGACCTCGGCGTTACTCTGGACCCTGATCTCTTTTTTGAAGAACATATCAAGACTGTTTCAAGGACAGCTTTTTTCCATCTACGTAACATTGCAAAAATCAGAAACCTTCTGTCCAAAAATGACGCAGAAAAATTAATCCATGCTTTTGTTACTTCTAGGCTGGACTACTGCAATGCTCTACTTTCCGGCTACCCGGATAAAGCACTAAACAAACTTCAGTTAGTGCTAAATACGGCTGCTAGAATCCTGACTAGAACCCAAAAATTTGATCATATTACTCCAGTGCTAGCCTCCCTACACTGGCTTCCTGTTAAGGCAAGGGCTAATTTCAAGGTTTTACTGCTAACCTACAAAGCATTACATGGGCTTGCTCCTACCTATCTTTCCGATTTGGTCCTGCCGTACATACCTACACGTACGCTACGGTCACAAGACGCAGGCCTCCTAATTGTCCCTAGAATTTCTAAGCAAACGGCTGGAGGTAGGGCTTTCTCCTATAGAGCTCCATTTTTATGGAATGGTCTGCCTACCAATGTGAGAGACGCAGACTCAGTCTCAACCTTTAAGTCTTTACTGAAGACTTATCTCTTCAGTAGGTCCTATGATTAAGTATAGTCTGGCCCAGGAGTGTGAAGGTGAACGGAAAGGCTGGAGCAACGAACCGCCCTTGCTGTCTATGCCTTGCCGGTTCCCCTCTTTCCACTGGGATTCTCTGCCTCTAACCTTATTACAGGGGCTGAGTCACTGGCTTACTGGTGTTCTTCCATGCCGTCAATGGGAGGGGTGCGTCAATGGGAGGGGTGCGCCAACCCAGACAGGAAGACCACATCAGTGACTCAACCCACTCAAGTGACGCACCCCTCCCATTGACGGCATGGAAGAACACCAGTAAGCCAGTGACTCAGCCCCTGTAATAAGGTTAGAGGCAGAGAATCCCAGTGGAAAGAGAGGAACCGGCAAGGCACAGACAGCAAGGGCGGTTCGTTGCTCCAGCCTTTCCGTTCACCTTCACACTCCTGGGCCAGACTATACTTAATCATAGGACCTACTGAAGAGATAAGTCTTCAGGAGTGTGAAGGTGACATCTGGAGTATCTGTTACATCTGGAGTATTTCTCTTGTCTTATCCGGTGTCCTGTGTGAATTTAAATATGCTCTCTCTAATTCTCTCTTTCTCTCTTTCTGTCTTTCTCTCGGAGGACCTGAGCCCTAGGACCATGCCTTAGGACTACCTGGCATGATGACTCCTTGCTGTCCCCAGTCCACCTGGCCGTGCTGCTGCTCCAGTTTCAACTGTTCTGCCTGCGGCTATGGAACCCTGACCTGTTCACCGGACGTGCTTGTTGCACCCTCGACAACTACTATGATTATTATTATTTGACCATGCTGGTCATTTATGAACATTTTAACATCTTGACCATGTTCTGTTATAATATCCACCCTGCACAGCCAGAAGAGGACTGGCCACCCCTCATAGCCTGGTTCCTCTCTAGGTTTCTTCCTAGGTTTTTGGCCTTTCTAGGGAGTTTTTCCTAGGGAGTTTTTCCTAGCCACCATGCTTCTTTCACATGCATTGCTTGCTGTTTGGGGTTTTAGGCTGGGTTTCTGTACAGCACTTTGAGATATCAGCTGATGTACGAAGGGCTATATAAATACATTTGATTTGATTTGATTTGATTTGACATAGAGTGCCTTGCAAAAGTTTTCCTCCCCCTTGGAGATTTTCCTATTTTGTTGCATTACAAACGGTAATTTAAATTGATTTTTATTTGGAATTCATGTAATGGACATACACAAAATAGTCCAAATTAGTGAAATGAAAAAAATTACTTGTTTCAAATAAATAAAAAATGGAAAAGTGGTGCGTGCACATGTATTCCCCCCTTTGCTATGAAGCCCATAAATAAGATCTGGTGCAACCAATTACCTTCAGAAGTCACATTAGTTAAATTAGTTAGATTGTGCACAGGTGGACTTTATTTAAGTGTCAGATGATCTCAGTATATATACACCTGTTCTGAAAAGGCCCCAGTCTGCAACAAAGTTGTGGAGAAGTACAGATCAGGGTACAGATCAGGGATGGGTTATCAAAAATATCCGAAACTTTGAACATCCCACAGAGCACCATTATTAAAAAAATGGAAAGAATATGGCACCACAACAAACCTGCCAAGAGAGTGCCGCCCACCAAAACTCACGGACCAGGCAAGGAGGGCATTAATCTGAGAGGCAACAAAGAGACTAAAGATAACCCTGAAGGAGCTGCAAAGCTCCACAGCGGAGATTGTGGTATCTGTCCTTAGGACCATTTTAAGCCGTGCACTCCACAGAGCTGGGCTTTACGGAAGAGTGGCCATTGCTTAAATAAAAAAATAAGCAAACAGGTTTGGTGTTTGCCAAAAGGCATGTGGGAGACTCCCCAAACATATGGAAGAAGGTACTCTGGTCAGATGAGACTAAAATTGAGCTTTTTGGCCATCAAGGAAAACGCTATGTCTGGCGCAAACCCAACATTTCAAACCCAACACCTCATCACCCCGAGATAACCATCCCCACAGTGAAGCATGGTGGTGGCAGCATCATGCTGTGGGGATGTTTTTCATCGGCAGGGACTAGGAAACTGGTCAGAATTGAAGGAATGATGGATGGTGCTAAATACAGGGAAATTCTTGAGGGAAACCTGTTTCAGTCTTCTAAAGATTTGAGACTGGGACGGAGGTTCCCCTTCCAGTAGGACAATGACCCTAAGCATACTGCTAAAGCAACACTCGAGTGGTTTAAGGGGAAACATTTAAATGTCTTGAAATGGCCTAGTCAAATCCCAGACCTCAATCCAATTGAGAATCTGTGGTATGACTTAAAGATTACTGTACACCAGCGGAACACATCCAACTTGAAGGAGCTGGAGAAGTTTTGCCTTGAAGAATGGGCAAAAATCCCAGTGGCTAGATGTGCCAAGCTTATAGAGACATACCCCAAGAGACCTGCAGCTGTAATTGCTGCAATAGGTGGCTGTGCAAAGTATTGACTTTGGGGGTAAATAGTTATGCACGTTCAAGTTTTCAGTTTTTTTTGTCTTATTTCTTGTTTGTTTCACAATAAAAAATATTTTGCATCTTCAAATTGGTAGGCATGTTGTGTAAATCAAATGATACAAACCCCCCAAAATCTATTTTAATTCCAGGTTGTAAGGTAACAAAATAGAAAAAATGCCATGGGGGGTGAATACTTTCACAAGCCACTGTAGATTCCAACCCTGATGGGTTCCTTGTAGACAAAAACTCCTCCCAGATTATTCTGATCAATGCCGTATAATCCATCAGGAGGAGATGTCTCCTCTGGCCAGTGTCCAAAATCACTCCTGCAGACCAGCCGAGTAAACTGGATCCAAAGGATATCTGGATGTACATTTGTTCTTTGATGGCTGGCTTCAAAGTTCATCATGGACAGCTAAATTGTGCATCTGCAGCTTTTTCTCCTTCCTTTGCAGCGAAGGCGGCTTTCTCAGTGAGAATAAGCGAATACGAAGCATTGGCTTTACTTGGCATCAAATCAGCTCTGCATGCCTCGATTTTCCACTTCCACACACTTTCAGGCACTACTCCGGGCTTTCTTGAAAGGTTCATGGTTCCACAGTATCTCCACGGTGGTTCAGTCTGAAGTCTCTGGGCGGGCTTAATTTAGACAGCCTCAATCTCACTCACCCAAGATTATAGCCCCAGGAAACATTCCAAAGAGAGACAATGAAATCCCCATTTTCCCAAAGAAAAACACAAACACTTCTTTAGCAGTCATTATACTACACCAATTCAGAAACCCAAAAGTTAACTACAAACAAAACCTAATGAAAATTCCACTGTACTCCCTCATCATTAGTTTTAATCTGCATCAATGTATATGCATGCTTAAATGACCCTTAGATACAATTATCCTGGTATCATTACTAGACCAATGTCCAACAAATATGTGATAGCTTTTTTCACCTTTGGATTGTTCAGCAATATTTAATCCCAGGCATTTAATAAAATGTAGTTTGAGACGTGTTCTCTCATGTCGCCTTTAACATACATACTTCAGTTGACTTTCATCCGTCCTGGAGGAAAGAATCCTACGCAAACACATCAGATAATACAATGTTTAATTAAGTGAAAACAACACCAAAAATAAACAATAAACAGTAAACAATAAACAAACCCATAACCTCTTTCCAGCAATCAAATCATTTCAACCTGTAGCATAAATTTAGTAAAACAATCCTTGTTGTTTAACAAATCTAAAACCTTAAAAAAGTGTGCCGTCTCATCATCATAAGAATCAAAACTAACTTTTTTCCACTCATAATACACAATGTTTTAATTCCCCAAAGGTCAATACTGTTCAGCTCATACATGAATGATCTTCCTTCTGTCTGTACAGAGTCTGAAGTTCCAATGTATGCAGATGATACAGTGATAAATGCATGCTATTAACAAACAACCTACACAAGAACTCACTACTGTAATGGTTCAGATGACAAAGTTGCTCAGAAACTCATGTTTGCATCTCAATAAAATTAAAATAAAACACCAAACACAGTCTGCATGTTCCTCACAAAGAAAACACTGATGCCCCTGAGACAGATGTCAATGTATCAGGAGAAAAGTTCCACGTGATATCTGATTTTACGTTCCACGGCATCATACTTGATTCCAACCTCTCTTTTAAAAGCAAATGAAAAAGGTAATTCAAATAACCAAATGCAACCTAGCTAATTTCCAAAACATATGAAATTGTTTTACTACATAAGTAACAAAACTATGCTTCAAGGTCTCAGAGCGAGTAACGTCACTGATTGAAACGCTATTAGCGCGCACCACCTCGGTTACACTCACCCCCCTCACAAAGCGCGTCCTCGCGCTATCTTGCGACTCTACGTCTTACAGGAATGCGCACGCCGGCCAAGCACACGCACAACTGTGATGAATTCGCACTGTCCCCGTAAAATAAAATTAATTCAACCTGCAATTCACTGTACTGTCCTGACATTGTTCCACGTAATGGAAACAGAGTATAATGTTTAAATACATAAACTTCCTTTTCTAATTCACTGGTGTTACTTAAACATTCAAACCAAGAATCAATAACCAGCTTTCACATCACAAAATGCTTCCTTCCAGCCAAACATAGCCCAAGCATAGCTCAGTGCACATAACCAATTCTCTTCTCATCTTTTGTTTTACCCGTAAGCCAAAAAAATATAACCCACTACTCAACCAACGTTCTGCCTTACCTCTATAGTAAGATTAAACCCAAACTTCACAACTTCCTCTTCTCTTTCAGCTCTACACTTATGAAATATCCAAGACTTTAAAAGTAACATGTAAATCGCCATACTTATAACAATAACATCATTCAACTCTTTCTCTGTATGTCAGTTCCAGCAACAGACAACGTATCGTAATGAAACAGCAGGGAGCAGGTCTCGAACCCTCGACCTTCAAGCCCGAAGTCCGGCGCGCTATCGACTGTGCCGCAAAAGCATGCTCGCCCGGCAGGGTCGATTTCCGCGATTATAAACCCAGGGTCGTTACAGTATCATATCAAAATTCCCTCGCTATTATTTTCTAATGAATTAGTCTTTCAATTTAAACTAATCAAGCTATCAAAACGTTACATTTATATCTTAAACAAACGCTAGGAACCGTATCTCTCCAGGCAAAACATTTCAATAGTAGAATTATAATCAGTCCCCTGGTGCATGGGCTACGATAACCCTGGCCTCCTGCGTGGCAGGCGACAATTCTACCCCTGTACCACCAATGCTATTTAATTGAACAAGACTCCCAGCAAATAAACCCATTCAGAATTGTCTGTAGTCGTAAAATCAGGCACGTATTACCGAGACAATTCCCAGAAAATAGCCCTCTTATTAAAAAAATCCAAGATTTACACCAGCGATGATTCTCACATGCCAAATGAATAGATTAGCAGTCAAAGAGTAAAATCAACATTCATAGACTAGGAAACAGATCTTGCGCCTTTTAATAAAAGTAGATTATGTTTTCTCAACGTATTTCAATTACTTTACTTCATCATATTAAAATCAGCCAATGATAATTAGTTTGATGGATACCCTAGGCTTTGTCCGACTTTATCAATTACGTCGAGATTCCATCTTAATTCGCTCTAACTTTATGGAAAACGGTGTATCCAACAACTCCTCTCATACTGGGAGGAAAAATAAAACAGTTTCACACCTTAGACCTTAAGGGCATTTTTTTTTTCAACTGTTGTACCCAGATGGGGATAATACAATAAGCATTTATAGTTACATCGTTAGGGTAAGATAACCAAAAGTGGACACACTCCAATCAGTTTCTAGAGCACAATTTCCCAAACATTGTAGACAGTTTAATAACGCTTAAAACCTCATCTTTATCAAATTATCCATTAAAGATACCAACTCAAAACCTACGTACGTCTACGAATGGATGGTTTAAATTGTATCTAATTATATTCTCAGCATTACTTTCTTTATCAAATCTCTAGTAATCGATTATACACACACATACAATTTATCATATTTTCACAGAATCCATATAAAACGTTAGAAACTTTTAGGTACTCACACAGAACTTTAAGGATCACCCACACAGGATTGGCCCGATACTCACACAGAACTGGTCCGATGTTCACACAGAACATCAGAACATAATTGAAAGGTTACTCACACAGAGTAAACCTACTCACACTCACACAGAACGCTCCTACAAAGATTACCTAGTGGTAACTTTAACAAAATACTCACACAGAGTAACCCAGGGCATACCTGGCTAGCACATTTAAAATAATTGGAATTCACCACCTCTGAGGGTCACTTAGACAGTCACACAGACATTCTCAGAACTAGGTCCTTATTCCAATACGGCTACACCAAGTACCATGTTTCACACAGAACACACAGTAACCCTGGCCCCTCACCCCCACAGACCGCACCAATCCCCACTGTGATCAATTCAGTGTCAACACAGCTCTAGGTCGCCCGCAACCGACCAGTGGCAGAGTATCATTGAGTCCGCAAACTCTCAGATTGCTCTCCTCTGACTCGGCCCTGTTTACGCCTCCAAGGTGCCCCCCTCACAAAGGAATACACACTCAGAGTTCACGTAACAGAGGCTTTTTTCTAAAAACTCGACTTCAAGTGTGTTTTGCTCACCTCTTTCTTTAAAAAAAACTAAGTTCGAAATGTGGTATCCACTCGGCTCGCTGCCTCAGATCAAAGGTGGGTCCATCTGCTTCGTTCCCGAAGTGTGGTTTCCCTGAGATCCCAAGTTTGAGGGATCACTCGTGCACGATTTACCTAGGTCGTCAGTAGCGATCACCAAGTGAAGATTCACATCACATCCTCGTCGCCAAATGTGGTGGCTAATTTCCGCATTACCAAATGAGGATTTACAAACACACCAGTCCGAGTTAAAACTACATCTTTAATACTTAAGATACTTTTGCAAAAGTTCTTGACCCCACTAATGCATTCTCTCGAATGAACCATTTAATGAGGTGATTGCAGAATGGCTCAGGGATCTTTTATAGCAACGATACAGCCCCTTCAACGTACATTGACAAACCACAGATACTTAGTAACAGTTCACAAAGGTTACGTTTTGTATGACAGATATCAATAAAACACATCAGACAGTAACTGCTATGTCAACAGGATTAATGGTATAGCCCAGTATCTGGTCTCCTTAGAACTGTCCCTCCCTGGTACGGTATTGAACAAAAACACCATTTCATCCAATGGCATATATCAATTGTCAACTCTAGATACTCCCATCTCAAGCAAACCCCCTCTTGACCCCACTCCTGGACAGGCTCACTGGAGGGAGTGAGCCTCTAGGCCATATATTATCACAGGATAAGTGTGAGATCTAAGAGACCATGGTCCCAGACACTGCCATAAACCTCCCCACAATAAGGAAAAGGAGGGTGTGACTTGCTCACAGACAAGTCTGACCTCTCCCCTCTCTGGGCCCCAAGTGTCTGAGCCCCAGCTAAGGTAGACATGCAACTGAAAAGACACCAGAGTCCAATGGACACTTTCTAATGACAAGTACCTCAAATAAGCATATTATACTAATAAAACATCTTAATTATCTATGTTACCCAACTAATTCTGATTCGTCCACGACAATCCATTAGTGTTTGCTCAGCGTGGTAGTGCTGTTTCTGTTTTGTGTTGTTGTGACAGGTTCCGTCTCTCCTTTGGCTGCTTTTATTTTATTGTGACAAAATATTCATCTCTCCGTTGTGCTGTTATTTTATTGTGACAGGTTCCATCTCTCCTTTGTGCTGTTATTTTATCTATGACAGGTTCCATCTCTCCTTTGTGATGTTGTTATTTTATTGTTGTCACAGTATCCACAGAAGGTGGCGCCCCTCCTCGGTTGGGCGGCGCTCGGCGGTCGTCGTCGCCGGCCTACTAGCTGCCACCGATCCATGTTTCTGTGTCTTTTGGTTTTGTCTGTCTGATCCGCACCTGTTCCTTGTCTGTCATAGTGGTGGTGGGGGGGGGGGGGGGGGGGGGGGGGGGGGGGGGGTATTTAGTGTGTCTTTTCAGTTCAGGATTTTGTGTGGGATTGTTTTATGTCTATTCAGGACAGACGTTAGTAAGCGCTGCTCCCTATTCTAGTTTAGCCGGGCTGCGCCCCGTGCATCATTTGTTTTGGGAACGTGTTCCCTCTTTGAGTATTGTGTGCACCCTGTGCCTTTCGGCTTCTTGTGTTGTTTTCGGGTTGTTATTAAACGCTATCGCACTACCGGACCTCTGTCTCCTGCAATTGACTCTGCCTCTCTACTGCTCCTGGTAAATCGTGACAATTGTGACAGGTTCCATCTCTCCTTTGTGCTGTTGTTATTTTATTGTGACAGGTTCCATCTCACCTTTGTGCTGTTGTTATTTTATTGTGACAGGTTCCATCTCTCCTTTGTGCTGTTGTTATTTTATTGTGACAGGTTCCATCTCTCCTTTGTGCTGTTGTTACTTTGTGACAGGTTCCATCTCTCCTTTGTGCTGTTGTTACTTTGTGACAGGTTCCATCTCTCCTTTGTGCTGTTGTTATTTTATTGTGACAGGTTCCATCTCTCCTTTGTGCTGTTGTTACTTTGTGACAGGTTCCATCTCTCCTTTGTGCTGTTGTTACTTTGTGACAGGTTCCATCTCTCCTTTGTGCTGTTGTTATTTTATTGTGACAGGTTCCATCTCTCCTTTGTGCTGTTGTTACTTTGTGACAGGTTCCATCTCTCCTTTGTGCTGTTGTTATTTTATTATGACAGGTCCCATCTCTCCTTTGTGCTGTTGTTGTTTTATTTCCTCACCTACATCAGTCAACAGCAAGCTACGCAGGTACTGGCTGAAAGTGTTTCTTAGCATGGCAGCATACCAAAACAACTAAAAGTTGGGTGACCATGAAATAAATAACTTGAGTGACAGTCATGGAGTTAGTGGATTCCCTGTTAGCTGATGCCTAGTCTTCCTGGGGTCAAACTGTAAAGCTCTCCTCAAAGTTGGCTATAAAAGGCCTTTGTTACTGGTGTCCTCCTCCCCGTTAACAGGGAACGTTGTTAGTCAGGTAGTGATGCTTATCCACACACACACACACACACACACACACACACACACACACACACACACACACACACACACACACACACACACACACACACACACACACACACACACACACACACACACACACACAGAAGGAGGAGGTAAAACTCCAATCATCCAACCATTCACTTTCACTCTGCTGAATGACTTAGGGCATGCAGTCTCTTCCACAGCCGCTGTGTGTCGGGGGTGAACCTGGCACTGTGCCGAAGGGCAAATGGGGGTCTCCATCATACTGGCATTACGCACCCATCGCTCTTCTCGTCCTCAACCCCAGGCTCTCTCTCTTCCACACACTCCTGTAGCATTACCCAGCCATCTCTCTTCCCATCCTCCTCTCCTTCACCCGCGGCCCACGCACACCTAGCCCAGGCGCGAAGCCCTAGACGAGTTGTGAGAGGCATTAGTGAAATGGGGGAAAATGTCAATTATAGTTGTGATATTTCTTTCCACTGGGGGTTGAGCTACAGGGTGTCTTCTTTCTCTCTCCCTCTCTGCCACCCCCATCTCTCTCCCTCTCTGTTACTCCCTGTATCTTTCCATCTCTGCCCCACACCTTCTCTCTACCTCTCCCTCCCTCTCCCAGCCTCTCTCGCTCTCTGTCACAACAGTGCTGAGCCTGTCAATAATTCTGCCCAGAATCCTATTTGTGTGTCTGCAGCATTTTGGTCTATTTCCACTGGGACAGAGATTCAGGAGACAGCCATCTTTCTCACCCCACCCTTCTTCCCCCCTCCATATAAAAAGTGAGTTTTCATAACACTTCTATAGATCAGCAACTAACAGTGAGTCTGTTTTCAGACAGTGGAAACACTGAGTCAGCCTTTAATCACATTGAAGGAAGATAAAACGGTGAAGAGAAAATAAAGCAAAGAGTTTAGTGCTGAGAGATGAGGCTGTAGGTTATTCACGTCCTCCTCTTCTAGACCATAGAGTGGTTGCACTTTTATCACCTACCAACCAATCTAGGTGCCATTTTGGAAGACCAGAGTCAGTCTGGTGGAAGACCTACAATCGTCCACATGGCTGGCTGCATTTTACTAACACCGGAAATATCATTATTTTCCAATAAAAACATTATTTCATTTTTTAAGGACCCAGAAAACGGAGGCAGGGAGAACCTATTCAACTAAGTATATATTTTTCTTAAATGATGATAACTATACACTGTGAGCTCCAAAAGTATTAGGACAGTGAAATTGTTGTTGTTTTGGCTCTGTACTCCAGCACTTTTAAATAATACAATGAGGTTAAAGTGCAGACTGTCAGATTTAATTTGAGGGTATGAAAATCAAATATCAATATCAGGTGAACCGTTTAGAAATTACAGCACGTTTTGTACATAGTCCTCCCATTTTAGTGGACCAAAAGTATTGGGACAAATTCACTTGTGTATTAAAGTAGTCAAACGTTGAATATTTGGTCCCATATTCCTAGCACACATTGATTACATGACACTTGTCTACCAACTTGTTGGATGTGGTTGCTGTTTGTTTTGGTTGTGTTTCAGAATATTTTGTGCTCAATAGAAATAAATGGTAAATAATGTATTGCGTCAATTTGTAGTCACTTTTTTATTGTAAATAAACTAGAATATGTTTCTAAAAACGTATACATTCATGTGGATGCTACCGCAATTACAAATAGTCCTGAATCAATTGTGAATAATGATGATTGGAAAGTTAGACACACAGATCATACACCCAAGACATGCTAACCTCTCACCACTACAATTTTATTTTAAATTTTTATTTAACCTTTATTTAACTAGGCAAGTCAGTTAAGAACAAATTCTTATTTACAATAATAGCCTAGGAACAGTGGGTTAACTGCCTTGTTCAGGGGCAGAACAACAGCTTTTGACCTTGCCAGCTCGGGGATTCGGTCCACCAACCTTTCGGTTACTGGCCCAATGCTCTAACCACTAGGCTAAAACACAAACTAGAAAACACAATTTAAAGGTAATTCTGATGCAGCTATGATGGTGATACAATATGGATTACAATTATGAATATTAAGGTTATACGCACTACATGTTACACACATAGACACTCAAAACATGCAAATTGGCAGAGTTATTATTTATTTGGACATCACACATTATAGTCTTACTCTTATACAGACATCATACACACTCTCATTATATCATATCCAATATCATACACATCAACATACTCAGATTTGTTACACACATCATTTGTCTCAATTTTCTAACATCTGTGGCATTGGCTCACAGGCAAACAGGCAAGGGAATAAAAAAAATATTGCTAGAACCTATTTCTTGAATTCGAAATATCAGACATTTGAAAGCTCTAGTTTTGACCTTCATAATACCTCTGATGGCAGTAACTTTACAAGCATTGATTATGGACAATTTAGGCAGAGAATAGTATCTAGGTATGGTAAGGGATGAAATAAGTATAGCTAGTTATAATTGTAACGGTTTGGCAGATTATAAAAAAAGAAGATCAGTCTTTACATGGCTAAAAGAAAAGGAATATAACATATACTGTTTACAGGAAACTCACTCTACATCCTTAGATGAACTTGCGTGGAAAAAGGAATGGGGTGGTGAAATAATTTTCTGTCATGAACAAAGGAATTCAAAGGGTGTGATGATATTAATTAACAAAAATGTCGATCTGAATGTGCAAATAATCAGGAATGATTCGCAAGGAAGGTGGATCCTTTTGAATATGAATGTGGACAAAAAATTGATTTGGCTCATTAATCTATATGGTACAAATCAGGATGATCCACACTTCTTCGAAAACATTTATACCAATTTATTGAACTTACAGGCAACAAATGATCTAATCATTATGGTAGGAGACTATAACACAGTGTTAAGTACCTCAATGGACCGTAAAGGTAATCACTCTATAAACTATCATCACCGTGCCCTTAAGGAAATCACAAATATTATGGACACATTAGAAATAGTGGATATTTGGAGACTAAAAAACCCCGACCTAGTGAGATATACATGGAGGAGACTTAATCAAGCTAGTCGTCTTGACTACTATCTTGTCTCTTTCTCTCTTGCATCAAAGGTTAAAAATGTTTTAATAGGAGACAGAATGCGATCGGATCATCATCTAATTGGCATTCACATAACTCTTATAGGTTTTCCACGTGGACGGGGATATTGGAAATTGAATCAAAGTTTACTGGAGGACAACTTATTTTTAACTAAGACAAAAGAATTTAAAACTGAATTTTTCCTAAATAATATAGGTTCAGCAAATCCCCTTATTGTTTGGGATACCTTTAAATGTACCTTCAGGGGTCATTCAATTCAATATTCATCAATAATAAAAAAGCAGTTTCTGGCTAAAGAAACAAGACTAACAAGGGAAATCCATGAACTGATAGTACAGGTAGATAGCAATAAAAACGATACTACAGAGATACAAAATAAGTTAGAGGAAAAACAAAAAGAACTTGAGGAACTTATTCAAGAACGATCTAATGTAATCTATTACAAAAAAAAGCAAACTGGATGGAATATGAAGAAAAATGCACAAAATTCTTCGCTAACGCTAACAAAAGGAATTTGCAGAAAACCGTTACTGAAGAAGGAGTCATCTATGATTCTCTGAATTATATTCTAAAAGTGGAAGCTAATTATTTTAGGCAGATGTTCATTTTTCCGTCGTATCCTCTCCCACTGAATGAAGATTACGGTAAGGAATTCTTTCCAAATAATATAAAAAATGGAAAATTAACAAATGGACAGAAAGATCAGTGTGAAGGCCAAATTACAGAGGAATAACTTTTTGAGGCTATTAAATCCTTTCAGTCTGGAAAAACACCAGGTCTTGATGGCATACCAGTAGAGCTATATCAAGTATTTTTTGATATACTAAAAGCTCCATTGTTAGATTGTTTTAACTACTACTATAGAAATCGTAGTCTGTCATGTAAGAAGCCAGGAATGGTATTTATAGCAGATTTTGAAAAGGCATTTGATAAAGTAAGACTGGATTTTATTAATTAATGCCTGGATTTTTTACATTTCGGTAATTCTCTTATAAAATGGGTAAAAATAATGTATAGCAACCCCAGGTGTAAAATAGTAAATAACAGCTACTTCTCAGAGAGTTTTGAATTGTCAAGAGGTGTTAAAACCTCTTGCATCTAGACATTCCGCTAGCGGAACGCCTCGCCAAATATCCAATGGAAGAACGTGGCGCGAAATACAAATATCTAAAAAATGCAATATTTTCAATTTTTCAACCATACGACTATTTTACACCATTTGAAAGATAAGACTCTCATTAACCTGTTGGGGATAGGGGGCAGTATTTGCACGGCCGGATAAAAAACGTACCTGATTTAATCTGGTTACTACTCCTGCCCAGTAACTAGAATATGCATATAATTGTTTGATTTGGATGGAAAACATGCTAAAGTTTCTAAAACTGTTTGAATGGTGTCTGTGAGTATAACAGAACTCATTTGGCAGGCCAAAACCTGAGAAGATTCCAAACAGGAAGCGCTCTCTCTGACTATTTCTTGGCCTTATTGGTCATCTCTAACCAAAACAGGGGATCTCTGGCATAACGTGACATTTTCTAACGCTTCCATAGGCTCTCAGAAGGCGCCAGAACGTTGAATGGTGACTTTGCAGGCCATGGCTGAAAAACAGTAGCGCATTTGGATAGTGGTCGATCTGAGAACAATGAGACTGGGGCGCGTGCACGAGCCGACACCATGTTTTTTTTTTTCGTCTTTGAACGAAAACAGGGTTTCCGGTCAGAATATTATCGCTTTTTTACGAGAAAAATCGCATAAAAATTGATTTTAAACAGCGTTTGACATGCTTCGAAGTACGGTAATGGAATATTTTGAAATATTTTGTCACGAAACGCGTCGGGCGCGTCACCCTTCTTTACCCTTCGGATAGTGTCTTGAACGCACGAACAAAACGCCGCTATTTGGATATAACTATGGATTATTTGGAACCAAACCAACATTTGTTATTGAAGTAGAAGTCCTGGGAGTGCATTCTGATGAAGAACAGCAAAGGTAATCAAATTTTTCTAATAGTAATTCTGAGTTTGGTGAGTACCACACTTGGTGGGTGTCAAAATAGCTAGCCTGTGATGGCCGGGCTATCTACTCAGAATATTGCAAAATGTGCTTTCACCGAAAAGCTATTTTAAAATCGGACATAGCGATTGCATAAAGGAGTTCTGTATCTATAATTCTTAAAATAATTGTTATGTTTTTTGTGAACGTTTATCGTGAGTAATTTAGTAAATTCACCGGAAGTAATTTAAAATTGACCGTAGAAATAGTACTGTTAGGAGATCTGGAGAGACCGGGTCAGTCAATTACTAATATACTAATACTATTGGTAAAAGTATTTAACTTCAACACGCAATCTGTAGATTCTATTCGATTAGATAGATTGCAATTGTACGTTAAACATCATAGCATAGTTGAAAGATATGTGTTGCGTAGAAACACGAAGTGGGTGGCCAGCAGAGATAGATGGGATGGGCTGAGGGAAGGTGAAGGTTGGTATGTGGAATTGGAGACAAGTGGGAGTGGAGTTGCTGTGTGAGAGAGAGAATGATGGTCAAAAGTTAAAGGAAAAAAAGTCTAAATAAAACATTATAAAAGTACATTTGAATGACAGTAGGTGGCAGTGTTTAATCAACTAATGTCGGTTTGCCTTAGGCTGATGCCGTGCAGGTGTTTGTACACATGCATATACACACACTCTCATTCAAATAAACACATACAAGAACACACACATACATGTAATAGTGCCAGACATGCACACAAACATATACAGTAGGCATTGCTGTTATGATTTCAGTTGTCCTTGACGTCCTCTGTTTTAAATGTATACATTTTTTAATATTTTTTTTGCATTGTTGTTTGCTGTTTTCTTCTGTCTTTTCCTTTTTTCTCTTTAGTTCATTCTCTTGGTTGTTGGTGCATTGGGGGGTTCTTGGGGATGGGGAATGGAATTAATTGTATTTTTATTTTTGTTTCCGGGGGGACTGTGGGAGGGGTCTCGTATGGTTGAGGGACAGCTATTGGGGAACTGTGGGGGGGATCTTGGAGGGTTCAGGTTTCACAAGATTGTCATCATGAAAAAGGAAACTATGACATATATTTTAAATCGCTTTCATGCACACGCACCCTCACACATAAGGATGGCTCTGTTGCGGAAAGACTGATACATGTTTGATAGTGTCTTGATGCTGTATTGTTTGTCCTTCATGTTCTAATACTTTAATGTTACCCCTTCCTTGTGTTTTTTGTTATAAAAAAATAAATAAAAGAAAACGCATTTGTAGTTTGGTAGGTTGCTAGCTCAATCAATCAAATGTATTTATAAAGCCCTTTTTACAGCCGATGTCACTAAGTGCTATACAGAAACCCATCCTAAAACACCAAATAGCAAGCAATGCAGACGTAGAAGCACGGTGGCTAGGAAAAATTCCCTAGAAAGGCAGGAACCTAGGTAGAAACCTAGAGAGGAACAAGGCTCTGAGCGGTGGCTGTGCCGGGTGGAGATTAAAACAGTACATGGTCAAGATGTTCAAATGTTCATAGATCACCAGCAGGGTCAAATAATAATAATAATCACAGTGGTTGTCAGTTGGCTTTTCATAGCCGAGCTCTAGACAGCAGGTGCGGTAGAGAGAGAGAGAACTGTAGACCACACTATCTACCAAGAGAGTTCTCATCTATATTATTCGTAGCCGTCTATATACCACCACAAAACGAAGCTGGTACTAAGACTGCTCTCAACCAACTCTATAAGGCCATAAGCAAAGAAGAAAATGCAATCATAGTGGCAATCATAGTGGCCGGGGATGTTAATGCAGGCAAACTTAAATCAGTTTTACCAAATTTTTACCAAATGTGCAACCAGAGGGGAAAAAAAGACCATCTTTATTCCGCACACAGAGATGCATAAAAAGCTCCATTTGGCAAATCTGACCATAATTCTATCCTCCTGTTTCCTGCTTACAAGCAAAAACCAAAGCAGGAAGTACCAGTGACTCACTCAATACGGAAGTGGTCAGATGACGCGGATGCTACACTACAGGACTGTTTTGCTAGCACAGACTGGAATATGTTCCAGGATTCATCCAATGGCATTGAGGAGTACACCACCTCACTTCATCAATAAGTGCATCAACGACGTCATCCCCACAGTGACGGTGCGTACATAGCCCAACCAGAAGCCATGGATTACAGGCAGCATCCGCCCTGAGCTAAAGGCTAGAGCTGTCGCTTTCAAGGAGCGGGAGACTAATCCAGACACTTATAAGAGATCCAGCTATGCCCTCTGATGAACAATCAAACAGGCAAAGCGTCAATACAGGATTAAGATTGAATCCTACTTATATTTTTTATTTCACCTTTATTTAACCAGGTACAGTGAGGGAAAAAAGTATTTGATCCCCTGCTGATTTTGTATGTTTGAAATGATCAGTCTATAATTTTAATGGTAGGTTTATTTGATCAGTGAGAGACAGAATAACAACAAAAAATCCAGAAAAACGCATGTCAAAAATGTTATAAAATGATTTGCATTTTAATGAGGGAAATAAGTATTTGACCCCTCTGCAAAACATGACTTAGTACTTGGTGGCAAAACCCTTGTTGGCGATCACAGAGGTCAGACGTTTCTTGTAGTTGACCACCAGGTTTGCACACATCTCAGGAGGGATTTTGTCCCACTCCTCTTTGCAGATCTTCTCCAAGTCATTAAGGTTTTGAGGCTGATGTTTGGCAACTCGAACCTTCAGCTCCCTCCACAGATTTTCTATGGGATTAAGGTCTGGAGACTGGCTAGGCCACTCCAGGACCTTAATGTGCTTCTTCTTGAGCCACTCCTTTGTTGCCTTGGCCGTGTGTTTTGGGTCATTGTCATGCTGGAATACCCATCCACGATCCATTTTCAATGCCCTGGCTGAGGGAAGGAGGTTCTCACCCAAGATTTGACGGTACATGGCCCCGTCCATCGTCCCTTTGATGCGGTGAAGTTGTCCTGTCCCCTTAGCAGAAAAACACCCCCAAAGCATAATGTTTCCACCTCCATGTTTGATGGTGGGGATGGTGTTCTTGGGGTCATAGGCAGCATTCCTCCTCCTCCAAACACGGCGAGTTGAGTTGATGCCAAAGAGCTCCATTTTGGTCTCATCTGACCAGTTGTCCTCTGAATCATTCAGATGTTCATTGGCAAACTTCAGACGGGCATGTATATGTGCTTTCTTGAGCAGGGGGACCTTGCGGGTGCTGCAGGATTTCAGTCCTTCACAGCGTAGTGTGTTACCAATTGTTTTCTTGGTGACTATGGTCCCAGCTGCCTTGAGATCATTGACAAGATCCTCCCGTGTAGTTCTGGGCTGATTCCTCACCGTTCTCATGATCATTGCAACTCCACGAGGTGAGATCTTGCATGGAGCCCCAGGCCGAGGGAGATTGACAGTTCTTTTGTGTTTCTTCCATTTGCGAATAATCGCACCAACTGTTGTTACCTTCTCACCAAGCTGCTTGGCGATGGTCTTGTAGCCCATTCCAGCCTTGTGTAGGTCTACAATCTTGTCCTTGACATCTTTGGAGAGCTCTTTGGTTTTGGCCATGGTGTTACGTCCTGACCATAGTAAGATGTGATTTTCTATGGTAGAGTAGGTCAGGGCGTGACAGGGGGTGTTTTGTGTTTTTCGATGTTTTCTATTTCTATGTTCTTAGGTTATAGTTTTTATATTTCTATGTTGGCTTGTTTGGGATGATCTCCAATTGGAGGCAGCTGGTCCTTGTTGTCTCTAATTGGAGATCATATTTAAGTAGGGGTTTTTCTTCCTGGGTTTTTGTGGGTGATTATATTTGTGAGTAGTGTTTGTTCTCCTCAGCATCACAGTTTGTTGTTTTTTGTCTATTCAGTTATTTTTATGTATTGCATGAGTTCACAGAGTAAATAAAAGGTGGAACTATCAACATGCTGCACTTTGGTCCCCTCTCATCAACAGCCGTGACAGAATCACCCACCATCAAAGGACCAAGCAGCGTGCCCAGGAGCAACAGAGATGGACCTGGGAGGAAATTCTGGATGGAAAAGGTCCATGGAGGCAGGCTGGGGAGTATCGCCATCCGTGGGAGGAGATTGAGGCAGCTAAAGCGGAGGCGCTGTACAAACCACTAGGCAAGTTCGAGAGACAGCCCCAACATTTTTGGGGGGGAGGCACAGGTTGGAGTCAGGTTGGAGACCTGGGCCAACTCCCCGTGCTTACTGTGGGGGGGCGAGTGATCGAGCAAGTACCATGTTATGCGGAGATGCGCACTGTGTCGCCAGTGCGTAGATACAGCCCGGTGCACTCGGTGCAAGCTCCCCACCGTTGCCATGCTAAAGTTGGCATTCAGCCAGGAAGGAGTATGCCTGCTCAGTGTTCCTGGTCTCCGGTGCGTCTTCTCGGCCCAGGTTATCCTGCGCCAGCTCTACGCATGGTACCCCCAGTTCGCCAACACAAACCTGTGCAACCTGTCACAACGCCTTGCGCTTGTCGGGCTACGGAGGTTATCCAGCCAGGACGGGTTGTGCCAGCCATTGCGCCACCTATGCCAGCCCCACGCATCAGGCCTCCAGTGCGCCTGCCCAATCTGGGGTGTCCTGTTCCTGCTCCCCGCACTCGCCCTGAGGTGTGTGTTACTAGTCTGGCGTCACCTGTGCCAGCCCCACGCATCAGGCCTCCAGCGACGCTCCCCAGTCCGGAGCCTCCAGCGACGCTCTCCAGTCCGACACTTCCAGCGACGGCCTGCAGCCCAGAATCTTCAGCGACGGCCTGCAGCCCAGAGCCTCCAGCGGCGGCCTGCGGCCCAGAACCTCCAGTGGTGGCCTGTAGCCCAGAACCTCCGGCGATGATCTACAGTCCGGTTCTTTCGACAACGATCCACGGTCTGGTGGTACCTAAGCAGAAGGATCAGCAGGTGGAGCGGGGGTTATGCCCCGAACCGGAGCCACCTCCTCTGCAGGAGGTTAAGGTTATGTGTACTGCATTTGCAGTCCACATAACTGCATCACAGTTTGTTGTTTTTTGTCTATTCAGTTATTTTTATGTATTGCATGAGTTTCACAGAGTAAATAAAATGTGGAACTATCAACACGCTGCGCTTTGGTCCCCTCTCATCGACAGCCGTGACACATGGTGGAGAGTTTGGAATCTGATTGATTGAATGCTTCTGTGGAAAGGTGTCTTTTATTCAGGTAACAAGCTGAGATTAGGAGCACTCAGTTTAAGAGTCTGCTCATAATCTCAGCACGTTATATGTATAAAAGATGCCTGGGAGCCAGAAATCTTTCTGCTTGTGTTACGGCTTGGTAATTGTGGAGGAGGAATGAGGCGCAGGAAGCAGCGAACACAGGGTAGTGGTGTTTTTAATATACACTCACAAAAAAACAAATGTTCCCACACACAGGGGAGAAAATACATACGGCGTACAACAACGTCGACATGAACACAAGCCGTCTCACAAGAAACAATCATTAATCCCGCACGAACAGGAGCGGGCCAGCTAAACTAAATAGCCCCTCTAATGGCTAATTGACCACAGGTGTCACAAAATAAAAAAAGGGAAAAGCAAAAGGGAATCGGTGGCAGCTAATAGGCCGGTGACGATGACTGCCGAGCGCCACCCGAGCAGGAGGGGGCGCCACCGTCGGTGGGAATCGTGACAGTACCCCCCTCCTGACGCGCGGCTCCCGCAGCGCGCCGACACCGGCCTCGAGGTCGACCCGGAGGGCGAGGGGCAGGGCGATCCGGACGGAGGTGGTGGAACTCCCTCAACATAGATGGGTCCAGGACGTCCGCCGCCGGCACCCAGCACCTCTCCTCCGGGCCGTACCCCTCCCAGTCCACGAGGTACTGTAGGCCCCTCGCCCGGCGTCGCGAGTCCAGAATGGACCGTACGCTGTACGCCGGGGACCCCCCGATGTCCAGAGGGGGCGGAGGGACCTCCGGCACCTCATCTTCGTGAAGGGGACCAGCTACCACCGGCCTGAGGAGAGACACATGAAACAAGGGGTTAATACGGTAATAGGAAGGGAGTTGCAACCGATAACACACCTCGTTTATCCTCCTCAGGACTTTGAAGGGCCCCACACACTGCGGCCCCAGCTTCCGGCAGGGCACGCGGAGGGGCAGGTTCCGGGTCGAGAGCCAGACCCTGTCTCCCGGTGCGAACATGGGCGCCTCACTGCGGTGGCGGTCAGCACTCCTCTTCTGCCGTGCACTGGCCTCCTTTAGTGAGTCCTGGACGGCTCTCCAGGTCTCCTTGGAGTGCTGGACCCAGTCCTCCACCGCAGGAGCCTCGGTCTGACTCCGGTGCCATGGTGCCAGGACCGGCTGGTAACCTAACACACACTGAAAGGGTGATATGTTAGTAGAGCAGTGGCGAAGTGAGTTCTGGGCTAACTCAGCCCAGGGAATATACCTCGCCCACTCCCCTGGCCGGTCTTGGCAATACGACCTCAGGAACCTGCCCACCTCCTGGTTCACCCTCTCCGCCTGCCCATTGCTCTCGGGGTGATAACCGGAGGTCAAACTGACCGAGACCCCCAGCCGCTCCATAAACGCTCTCCAGACCCTGGATGTGAACTGGGAACCTCGATCAGAGACAATGTCCTCCGGCACCCCGTAGTGCCGGAAGACGTGGGTAAATAGGGCCTCCGCAGTCTGCAGGGCCGTAGGGAGACCGGGCAATGGGAGGAGACAGCAGGACTTAGAGAACCGATCCACAACCACCAGAATCGCCGTGTTCCCCTGAGAGGGGGGAAGATCTGTCAGGAAGTCAATGGACAGGTGCGACCATGGTCGTTGTGGAACGGGGAGGGGCTGTAACTTCCCTCTTGGTAGATGCCTAGGAGCCTTACTCTGGGCACACACCGAACAGGAAGAGACATAGGACCTCACGTCCTTAGCTAAGGTGGGCCACCAGTACTTCCCCCTTAGACTCCCCACTGTCCTCGCCTCACCAGGATGACCCGCAGTAGGTAGCGTGTGCACCCACCGAATCAAACGATCACGAACACCGAGCGGCACATACATGCGCCCCACGGGCACCTGCACAGGCGCAGGTTCCAACACCAATGCCCGCTCGATGTCCGCGTCCACCTCCCATACCACAGGTGCCACCAGCCTAGACGCTGGAATGATGGGAGTTGGATCGATGGGCCGGTCCTCCGTGTCATAGAGACGGGACAGCGCGTCGGCCTTAGTATTTAGGGAACCCGGTCTATAGGAGATGGTAAACCTAAACCGGGCGAAGCACATGGCCCACCTCGCCTGACGTGGATTCAGTCTCCTCGCTGCCTGGATGTACTCCAGGTTTCGGTGGTCGGTCCAGATGAGAAAGGGGTGTTTAGCCCCCTCAAGCCAGTGCCGCCACACCCTCAAAGCTTTAACCACTGCTAGCAACTCCCTGTCCCGCACATCGTAGTTACGCTCCGCCGAACTGAGCTTCTTCGAAAAGAAAGCGCAGGGGCGGAGTTTCAATGGCGCACCCGAGCGCTGTGATAGCATGGCACCCACCCCAGCCTCGGATGCGTCCACCTCCACTACGAACGCTAAAGACGGGTCCGGGTGCGCCAACACGGGTGCGTCAGGTGAACAGCGTCTTCAATTTCTTGAAGGCTCCGTCCGCCTCCGTCGACCATCGCAAACGCACCGGCCCCCCCTTCAGCAGTGAGGTAATGGGAGCCGCTACCTGGCCAAAACCCCGGATAAACCTCCGGTAGTAATTGGCAAAGCCTAAAAACCGCTGCACCTCCTTCACCGTGGTTGGAGTCGGCCAATTACGCACGGCCTTAACGCGGTCACACTCCATCACCACCCCCGTGGTGGAAATGCGATAACCCAGAAAGGAGACGGCTCGTTTGGAAAACTCACACTTCTCAGCCTTAACGTATAGTTCATGCTTCAGCAGTCCACCAAGCACCTTGCGCACCAGGGACACATGCGCGGAGCGGGTGGCGGAATATATCAGAATGTCATCGATATATACAATCATGCCCTGCCCGTGCAGGTCCCTGAGAATCTCGTCAACAAAGGATTGAAAGACGGCTGGAGCATTTTTCAACCCATACGGCATGACGAGGTACTCATAATGGCCCGATGTGGTACTAAAGGCGGTTTTCCACTCGTCTCCCTTCTTGATACGCACCAGGTTATACGCGCTCCTGAGATCTAGTTTTGTGAAGAACTGCGCTCCGTCAAATGATTCCACCGCCGTAGCGATGAGAGGTAGTGGGTAACTAAACCCCACCGTAATAGCGTTTAGACCTCGGTAATCAATGCACGGACGCAGACCTCCCTCCTTTTTCTTCACAAAAAAAAAACTTGAGGAAGCGGGTGAGATGGAGGGCCGAATGTACCCCTGTCCCAGGGATTCCGTGACATATGTCTTCATAGCCGCCGTCTCCTCCTGTGACAAGGGGTACACGTGACTCCTGGGAAGCGCAGCGTTAACCTGGAGATCTATCGCACAATCCCCCTGTCGATGAGGTGGTAATTTAGTCGCCCTCTTTTTACAAAAAGCGATCGCCAAATCGACGTATTCAGGGGGAATGCGCACGGTGGACACCTGGTCTGGACTCTCCACCGACGTGGCACCTATGGAAATTCCTAGACACCTACCTGAACACTCCTCTGACCACCCCTGGAGAACCCCCTGTTTCCACGAAATACGGGGATTGTGACCAGCCAGCCAGGGGACCCCCAGCACCACCGGAAACGCAGGCGAGTCAATAAGGAAAAAACTAATGCGTTCCTTATGATTCCCCAGCGTTACCATGTCCAGTGGCACCGTAGACTCCCTGACTAGCCCTGACCCTAATGGTCGGCTATCTAGGGAGTGCATGGGGAAAGGGGAATCTATCGGCACCCGCGGAATGCCCAGCTTAATGGCAAGTCCACGGTCCATAAAATTCCCAGCTGCGCCTGAATCGACTAGCGCCCTATGCTGGGAAGAGGGAAAAAATTTTGTAAACAAAACAGGTAAAAACACATGACCAACAGGGGGTTCTGGGTGAATCTGGTGCTGACTCACCTGAGGTAACCGAGAAGTGTTCTGCCAACCATCTCGACTCCCAGACTGGCTCCTCCGGCACCGGTCGGCCGTGTGTCCTCTCCGACCACAGCTGGTGCAGGAGGAGCCACCTCCTCCGGTGCCCCTTGGCACGGCCCCCCCTACCTCCATAGGGGTAGGGGCGGGGGTGCACGGGGGTGGAACGGGCAGGACCCTCTCCGAACGCCCGCGGGCAGCCAGCAAGTTGTCCAGTTGTATGGACATATCTATCAGTTCGTCCAGGGACAGAGCTGTGTCCCGACAGGCCAGCTCCCTGCGGACGTCCGCCCGGAGACTGCAGCGGTAGTGGTCTATGAGGGCCCTGTCGTTCCACCCCGCCCCAGCAGCCAAGGTCCTGAAGTCCAGCGCGAAGTCCTGGGCACTCCTCGTCTACAGCCGTTCACCCGCCGCTCTTCCTTCCAGAGGGTGGTCGAACACGGCCCGAAAGCGGCGGGTGAACTCCGGGTAGTGGTCCCTCGCCGAGTCTGGACCGTTCCAGACCGCATTAGCCCACTCCAGAGCTCGGCCCGTCAGGCAGGAAACGAGGGCACTCACGCTCTCCTCCCCCGTGGGAGCAGGTCTGACGGTGGCCAGGTACAGCTCAAGCTGGAGCAAAAACCCCTGGCACCCAGCCGCCGCCCCATCGTACTCCCTCGGGAGCGCCAGACGAAGCGCGCCAGAGCCAGACGTCATGGGAGGCGAAGGTGGCTGTATCGGGGGAGGTGGAGGTGGAGAGAGGATACCACTTCTCTCCCATCTGTCCATCCTCTCCATCATCTGGTCCATTGCCGATCCGATGCGATGGAGGACTGTCGTGTGGTGGAGTACGCGTTCCTCCATCGAGGGCAGAGGAGTGGCCGCTGCTCCCGCTGATTCCATGCCTTCTATCAGGGTGCGGGATTCTGTTACGGCTTGGTAATTGTGGAGGAGGAATGAGGCGCAGGAAGCAGCGAACACAGGGTAGTGGTGTTTTTAATATACACTCACAAAAAAACAAATGTTCCCACACACAGGGGAGAAAATACATACGGCGTACAACAACGTCGACATGAACACAAGCCGTCTCACAAGAAACAATCATTAATCCCGCACGAACAGGAGCGGGCCAGCTAAACTAAATAGCCCCTCTAATGGCTAATTGACCACAGGTGTCACAAAATAAAAAAAGGGAAAAGCAAAAGGGAATCGGTGGCAGCTAATAGGCCGGTGACGACGACCGCCGAGCGCCACCCGAGCAAGAGGGGGCGCCACCGTCGGTGGGAATCGTGACAGCTTGAGAGGGGGTCAAATTGTTATTTCCCTCATTAAAATGCAAATCAATTTATAACATTTTTGACATGCGTTTTTCTAGATTTTTTTGTTGTTATTCTGTCTCTCACTGTTCAAATAAACCTACCATTAAAATTATAGACTGATAATTTCAAACATACAAAATCAGCAGGGGATCAAATACTTTTTTCCCTCAGCTTGAGAGGGGGTCAAATTGTTATTTCCCTCATTAAAATGCAAATCAATTTATAACATTTTTGACATGCGTTTTTCTAGATTTTTTTGTTGTTATTCTGTCTCTCACTGTTCAAATAAACCTACCATTAAAATTATAAACTGGTAATTTCTTTGTCAGTGGGCAAACGTACAAAATCAGTAGGGGATCAAATACTTTTCCCCCTCACTGTAGGTAGGCCAGTTGAGAACAAGTTCTCATTTACAACTGCGACCTGGCCAAGATAAAGCAAAGCAGTGTGACACAAACATCAACACAGAGTTACACATGGGATAAACATACGTACAGTCAATAACACAATAGTAAATATGTATACAGTGTGTGCAAATGAAGTAAGGAGGTAAAGAAATAAATAGGCCATAGTGACAAAGTAATTACAATTTAGCAATGTACACTGGAGTGATGTACGTGCAGATGAGGATGTGCAAGTAGAAATAAAAAAACAAAAACCTATGGGGATGAGGTAGGTAGTTGGTTGGATGGGCTATTTGCAGATGGGCTTTGTACAGCTTCAGGGATCGGTAAGCTGCTCTAAAAGCTGACACTTAAAGATCGTGAGGGAGATATTAGTCTTCAACTTCAGTGAAAGGTGGCGAAAAGAAGTGTTGGTTTTGGGGATGACCAGTGAAACGCGCTGGAGCGCGTGCTACGGGTGAGACAATGCGGAGCTTTACCAAGCAAAAACTTATAGATGACCCGCCAGTGAGTTTGACGACGAATATGTAGCGAGGACCAGCCAACAAGAGCATACAGGTCGGAGTGGTGGGTATAATGTGGGGCTTTGGTGACAAAACTCATGTTTTGTTATGTTTTTACTACAATGACTCTGGCGCTC
Source organism: Salmo salar (assembly GCF_965601325.2). NCBI lineage: Eukaryota > Metazoa > Chordata > Actinopteri > Salmoniformes > Salmonidae > Salmo > Salmo salar. The sequence continues at coordinate 100,292,890 of NC_138291.1, forward strand.
GTCGGATGTGGCAGGGCTTGAAAACTATTACGGACTACAAAGGGAAACCCAGATGCGAGCTGCCCAGTGACGCGAGCCTACCAGATGAGCTAAATGCCTTCTATGCTCGCTTCGAGGCAAGCAACACTGATGCATGGTCGAGAGCACCAGCTGTTCTGGATGACTGTGTGATAACACTCTCGGTAGCCGATGTGAACAAAACCTTTAAACAGGTCAACGTTCACAAAGCCGTTGGGCCAGACGGATTTCCAGGATGTGTACATAGCATGCGCAGACCAACTGTCAAGTGTCTTCACTGACATTTTCAACATCTTCCTGACCGAGTCTGTTATACCTATATGTTTCAAGCAGACCATCATAGTCCCTGTGCCCAAGGAAGTGAAGGTAACCTGCCTAAATGATTACCACCCCTTGGCACTCACATCGGTAGCCATGAAGTGCTTTGAAAGGCTGATCAATGCTCACATCATCACCCTAGACCCAGTCCAATTCGCATACCGCCCCAACAGATCCACAGATGACGCAATCTCAATCGCACTCCAAACTGCCCTTTCTCACCTGGACAAAAGGAACACCTGTGTGAGAATGCTGTTCATTGACTACAGCTCACCGTTCAACTCCATAGTGCCCTCGAAACTCATCACTTAGCTAAGGACCCTGGGACTAAACACCTCCCTCAGCAACTGGATCCTGGACTTCTTGATGGGTAGCCCCTAGGTGGTAAGAGAGGCTGTCACCTGGACGGCCTATAGGGTGGAGGTCAGAGACCTGGCAGTGTGGTGCAAGGACAACAACCTCTCCCTCAATGTGAAAAAGACTAAGAAGCTGATCGTGGACTACAGGAAAAGGGGGGCCGAACAGGCCATATACATCAACGGGGCTGTAGTGGAGCGGGTTGAGAGTTTCAAGTTCCTTGGCGTCCAAATCACCAACGAACTATCATGTACCAAACATACACAACAAAACATTTTCCCCCTCAGGAGACTGAAAAGATTTGGCATAGGTCCCCAGATCCTCAAAAGGTTCTACAGCTGCACCATCGAGAGCATCCTGATCAGTTGCATCACCGCCTGGTATGGTAACTGCTCTGCATCTGACCATAAGGCGCTACATTGGGAAGTGCGAACGGCCCAGTACATCACTGGGGCCAAGCTTCCTGCCATCCAGGACCTATATAATAGGCGATGTCAGAGGAAAGCCCATAAAATTGTCAGAGACTCCAGTCACACAAGTTATAGACTGTTTTCTCTGCTACCGCACGGCAAGCGGTACCAGAGCGTCAAGTCTAGGACCAAAAGGCTCCTCAACAGCTTCTACCCCCAAGCCATAAGACTGCTGAACAATTAGTAAAATTGCCACCTGGACTATTTACATTTACCCCCCCCCCCCCCCCTTGTACACTGCTGCTACTCGCTGTTTATTATCTATGCATAGTCACTTCACCCCTACCTACTGTACATGTACAAATTACCTCAACTAACCTGTTCCCCTTCACACTGACTCGGTACCGGTGCCCCCTGTATATAGCCTCGTTAGTCTTATTGTGTTACTTTGAGAATTATTTTTTACTTCAGTCTACTTGGTGAATATTTTCTTAACTCTTCTTGAATTGCACTGTTGGTTAAGGGCTTGTAAGTAAGCATTTCACGGTAAGGTCTACACTTGTTGTATTCGGCGCATGTGACAAATAAAGTTTGATTTGAACCAGGCAGGATATAACTTTGCCAAAGCACAGAACCCCACACCACTAGAGGGATATCCGCAAACCACCAACCAGCCAGGCAGTTGGCTGTTCGTCACTCCAGTCACCTTTGCACCCCTGGGCCAGACTACACTCAATTGTAGAACCTACTGAAGAGATGAGTCTTCAATAAAGACTTAAAGTTTGAGACGGAGTCTGCGTCTCTCACATGGATTGGCAGACCATTCCATAAAAATGGAGCTCTATAGGAGAAAGCCCTGCCTCCAGCTGTTTGCTTAGAAATTCTAGGGACAATAAGGAGGCCTGCGTCTTGTGACCGTAGCGTATGTGTAGGTATGTACGGCAGTACCAAATCGGAGAGATGGGTAGGAGCAAGCCCATGTAATGTTTTGTAGGTTAGCAGTAAAACCTTGAAATCAGCCCTAGCCTTAACAGGAAGCCAGTGTAGAGAGGCTAGTACTAGAGTAATATGATACATTTTTGGGGGTTCTAGTCAAGATTCTAGCAGCCGTGTTTAGCACTAACTGAAGTTTATTTTGTGCTTTATCCGGGTAGCCGGAAAGTAGAGCATTGCAATAGTCTAATCTAGAAGTGACAAAAGCATGGATTAGCTTTTCTGTATCATGTTTGGACAGAAAGTTTCAGATTTTTGCAATGTTACGAAGATGGAAAAAAGCTGTCCTTGAAATGTTCTTGATATGTTCGTCAAAAGAGAGATCAGGGTCCAGAGTAACGCCGAGGTCCTTCACAGTATTATTTCAGACGACTGTTTAACCATCAAGATTAATTGTCAGATCCAACAGAAGATCTCTTTGTTTCTTGGGACCTAGAACTAGCATCTCTGTTTTGTCCGAGTTTAAAAGTAAAATGTTTGCCGTCATCCACTTCTTTATGTCTGAAACACAGGCTTACAACCATGCAAGAGGGTGAAAGGATTAGCAGTTCCAGCTGTCAGATAAGGGAGAGAGTATGCTACTCTTGATAGGGCAGGTACCTTTGTGGGAGGACAGGAACATATTCTCCAGTTCCAGTCCCTAGAGGGGAAAACTGAGGACAGAGAACTATATCAACACAATATTCAGTGCTGTCTAATGTGAGTATAATGCAGCTTGTTTCTTGTTTTCTGTCCTCAGATACAAAGAGCTATGAAACCCTGTCTGCAGATGAAGAGGTCCCAATAAATGTCCCAACAGAATAAGGGTACATCCTTGTATACCATGGATTACATGTGTACCTATGGTAGCACATTTTGTGAAAAAAATACAATTTAAATGTCACACAATGTATAAACCTATAACAGCTGGAGCAGGACAACCCTGCTGGGTGTGCAGGCTTCTGTTCCAGCCCAGCACTAAGACACCTGATTCAATAAATCAAACATCATTAGTTAATAATCAAGTGTGCTATTGCTGGGCTGGAACAGAAGTCTGCTCACCCAGTAGATCAGGTTGGTATTGACACTTTTTTTTGTTTACCTGAAATTATGCTTGGCTAAGATTAAGATGGCTAACCTTTACATATGAGTTAGCTTACTTGTACACTTTGAAATGATATGCAATAAAGTGTTGCTTATTTGAAGTGAAGTGTTTATTGTTTTAATTGTTAAATGAAAATGTATTCAAGATGAACTACTGTTAATGTTGATTAATCACAGATCACAATCCTGCAATAAAGAGGGAAAGGGAATCTCTAATTTGTCTGTGTTCCTGTATTGTATTCTCAAATGAACATGGCCTTTTTGTTCAGTTGTAAGCTTCCAATTAGGTTTATTTGATTGTCACTATTTCTCAGAATATCAGCCATGTGAACCCATTTTGCAGCTAAAGATAATGGAATGCAAAAGCAATGTAGCCATAGGCCTACAGCAGGGATTCCTGGACAAACATACCTGATTCAACTCATTGTGGGCCTGACGATTAGTTGACAAGTTGAATCAGGTGTGTTTGTCCAGGGCTACAATACAAATGCCTACTGTTGGCGATACTCGAAGACCGGAGTTGGGAACCACTGGCCTACAGTATGATGGCATTAGCCGTATGGGCATTTGCAATGCACCCCTTGTCATTGTGCATCTGAAGCAGAGAACACCTTAACTTACACACTGTTTACATATCCAGTCCACATGGGTTTCTTGATAGAGGTCAGCTGGTGAACCTACAGTACATAAACAAATGAAAAGGACACCTGATGTTAGACTATCACTTCTTCAGGTCACCTATACCATCAGGGCTCTTGATTGTTTGGTTGTGTTTAATTCATTTACGTGTTTAAGTGTCATATAAAGATTACATTTATTGTTGGGGTGGAACAACCAATAGACAACACAGCAGGTTGTCCTATCCCATTGAGGCCTTTGTCCTATGCTGTAATTTCCATACATTTTCCCCCCTCTTATGAATAAAGTTTTCAACAAATTATCATTGGGTCAGTGCCACTGGGATTTTTTGGGAAAATAATGTCTTCCTCCAGACTAGATGGTCATCATATTGTACAAATTGTGTCTCCTTTTCATAGGCCTGGATTAGATGGTTTCATTCAAGACAAGGTCCTTTTTATTGATCTGTTTGACTGTGTCAGCAGAGTAGGCTACCCCGTGATTTTACATATTAAAAAAGATTCTGCTGTTGTCTCTGGTCATAAAGTGTAGTAGAATTGCATGAAATGTGTTTATCAAAGGCCACATTTTCCCTGTGCAAAGGAAAGAAAAGAAACGTCTCTGATATAGCCTAAAGACGTATGCCACTACGCCTCAGCCATGCACAGTGATTAGATTGAGTTATATTATTAATAGCCTAATAAATTAGTGCTGTTGTTAACTCCCGGTTAGCATAACAGCTAACAGCTAAACTAAGCTCGATCAGACTCACCAGTGATGAAATAAGGGGAGCAGACCCTGTACTGACAGCTGTCTGGGTTCAGGTCTTGACAGAGCAGACCCTGTACTGACAGCTGTTTGGGTTCAGGTCTTGATGGGCAAAATGGTTTATTCGCTTCTCTAAGAGTTCTTGGGTCTTGTCTCCTTGGTGTTTCATGATTGCATGGTAATTTGTAATAATTTTTTTTAAATCCTGTTGTCCTCCTGACTTGTTAGAGCAACCAAATACTGCATAGAAATTGACCATTGTGATGAATCAACTAAACTCAGCAAAAAAAGAAATGTCCTCTCACTGTCAACTGAGTTTATTTTCAGCAAACTTAACATGTGTAAATATTTGTATGAACATAACAAGATTCAACAACTGAGACATAAACTGAACAAGTTCCACAGACATGTGACTAACATAAATGGAATAATGTGTCCCTGAACAAAGGGGGGGGGGGGGGGGCACCAGCTGCATTAAGTACTGCAGTGCATCTCCGCCTCATGAACTGCACCAGATTTGCCAGGTCTTGCTGTGAGATGTTGCCCCACTCTTCCACCACGGCACCTGCAAGTTCCCGGACATTTCTGGGGGGAATGGCCCTATCCCTCACCCTCCTATCCAACAGGTCCCAGATATGCTCAATGGGATTGAGATCCAGGCTCTTCACTGGCCATGGCAGAACACTGACATTCCTGTCTTGCAGGAAATCACGCACAGAACGAGCAGTATGGCTGGTGGCATTGTCATGCTGGAGGGTCATGTCAGGATGAGCCTGCAGGAAGGGTACCACATTAGGGAGGAGGATGTCTTCCCTGTAACGCATAGCGTTGAGATTGCCTCCAATATCAACAAGCTCTGTCCGATGATGCTGTGACACATCATGACGGACCCTCCACCTCCAAATCAATTCCGCTCCAGAATACAGGCCTCAGTGTAACGCTCATTCCTTCGACGATAAACGCGAATCCGACCCCCCAAGAAACGTGACTCGTCAGTGAAGAGCACTTTTTGCCAGTCCTGTCTGGTCCAGCGACGGTGGGTTTGTGCCCATAGGCGACGTTGTTGCCGGTGATGTCTGGTGAGGACCTGCCTTACAACAGGCCCACAAGCCCTCAGTCCAGCCTCTCTCAGCCTATTGCGGACAGTCTTAGCACTGATGGAGGGATTGTGCGTGCCTGGTGTAACTTGGGCAGTTGTTGTTGCCATCCTGTACCTGTCCCGCAAGTGTGATGTTCGGATGTACCGATCCTGTGCAGGTGTTGTTAAACGTGGTCTGCCACCGCAAGGGCGGTCACCTGTCCGTCCTGTCTCCCTGTAGCAATGTCTTAGGTGCCTCACAATACGGACATTGCAATTTATTGCCCTGGCCACATCTGCAGTCCTCATGCCTCCTGCATGCCTAAGGCACGTTCACGCAGATGAGCAGGGACCCTGGGCATCTTTCTTTTAGGCACTGAAACTAGGCACTCCACTGTTTTTGTCGGAAGAATTGATGGTGGTGGTCTTCCAAAATGGCTGCCAGGAGACGTCGTACGTTACCTGACAACACTCTATGTCAACATACATTGAAAAGTTCCTGACCATTCCCTGCGATCTTATAGGCTGGAGCAGTGGTAGAGTATAATGATGAAAAGAATGGTTGCACACACACCGCTGTCCTTCCTATCACTTTTTCCCTGACCTCCTCTTCACCTAGGTAACAGACTGTAACCCACACCATCTGAGAACCTAAATGATCAATGAGAGCTCACCTCATATGTTCTCTGTTTCCAGAAATTGGCACAGGCGTTGGTTGGCAACATGGTCACGGCCGAGAAAAATATGCATTTTTCATACCTGGCCTCTGCAGTGATAAACAATACGTAATGACAATCGGACAACAGAGAGTGTGTATCACACACACACTCCACATAACAGTATCTAGTCTTGAAGCATCGTCACCTGACTGAACGGTTGGCCCTTATCCCAATACCCATTCTTCCTGAGCAAGCTGACCCTTTTCCCAATATCAATTCTTCCTGAACAAGCTGGCCCTTATCCCAATTCCAACTTTTACCACCCACCATAAAAAGCTATCTAATGTAATCACCACCTATATACAGACAAAACAGAGGGAGGATGATTGCTGGGTAGGTACAGCAGATACTTGTTGAAAGGAGGATGATGAATGGGTAGGTACAGCAGATACTTGTTGAAAGGAGGATGATGAATGGGTAGGTACAGCAGATACTTGTTGAAGGGAGGATGATGAATGGGTAGGTACAGCAGATACTTGTTGAAAGGAGGATGATGAATGGGTAGGTACAGCAGATACTTGTTGAAAGGAGGATGATGAATGGGTAGGTACAGCAGATACTTGTTGAAAGGAGGATGATGAATGGGTAGGTACAGCAGATACTTGTTGAAAGGAGGATGATGAATGGGTAGGTACAGCAGATACTTGTTGAAAGGAGGATGATGAATGGGTAGGTACAGCAGATACTTGTTGAAGGGAGGATGATGAATGGGTAGGTACAGAAGATACTTGTTGAAGGGAGGATGATGAATGGGTAGGTACAGAAGATACTTGTTGAAGAGAGGATGATTGATTGGTAGGTACAGTAGATACTTGTTGAAAGGAGGATTATGAATGGGTAGGTACAGCAGATACTTGTTGAAGGGAGGATGATGAATGGGTAGGTACAACAGATACTTGTTGAAGGGAGGATGATGAATGGGTAGGTACAGAAGATACTTGTTGAAGGGAGGATGATGAATGGGTAGGTACAGAAGATACTTGTTGAAGAGAGGATGATTGATTGGTAGGTACAGTAGATACTTGTTGAAGGGAGGATGATTGATGGGTAGGTACAGAAGATACTTGTTGAAAGGAGGATGATGAATGGGTAGGTACAGCAGATACTTGTTGGAGGGAGAATGATTGAATAAGATGAAGATAAAAGCTGAACTTGTGGCTAAGAAATGCTGAGTATATGACTGGCATCTAATCATCCAAGTGATATCTTTAAAATAGTCTCCTCAATGACACCGCTCAAATGGACCTGTGCTCTTGACTTAGGTCTATCTGTTTAGCTCCTAATAATGCAGCAAAGACTTTGGCCTATCTGTTTAGCTCCTAATAATGCCGCAAAGACTTTGGCCTAACTGTTTAGCTCCTAATAACTAGCACTATAGATACAGGGATTAAGCTTTCATGACCTCTTTCTTGACTTGATGACAGTTGTGTGATCTTATTGGAACCAAACCATGATCTGGAACAGAAAAACGACATAAACCAACAGTGCATTCAATTATTGCTGGAATAGTATTTTATGCAAGTGAATATTCCTGAAACATAAGTGGTCTTTTATATACTGTGACAGCTGACCCATGCTCTGGTTGAGGCTATATAACTCTCTCATTATAACAGAAGGAGTTGCAAAGCAACCACTACAGCTAGACCCCTAAGAAAATATTGTATTACAGTAAAGACCTTTGCTGAAACAGTAATACTCGATATTCCTGGATCCGCATAGGAATATGGTTCAGGGCCCCAAGCAACCTTGAGTTATTCACAGTTGACACACACACACACACACACACACACACACACACACACACACACACACACACACACAAACACACAAACACACACACACACAATAACATCAGCATAGTAAAAATATATTTCATAGACCCACTACCAATTCATATGAATAATAAACTGCATAGATGAGAGAAACCATGACAGTGTCCCAAATGGCACCCTATTTCCTGTATACTGCACTACTTTTGTAATAGTGAACTATATAGGGAATAGGGTGCCCTTTGCGACACATCCCAAGGCAGAGGAGATGCTACAGCTTGTTTGACTATGTCATGGGTTAGTGCCTTTTCAGAGCCCTTCTGGATTCACATCCATTACTCTATCAATCTGGTGAGAGGTGAAAAGAAATACAAGTTACCCAATCCTCTTGTTATGACAAACAAGTTACCTAATCGGATTGGGCCAATGCCCTTGTAATGAAATAAACACAGAAAAACACTGAACTGGTGTTAAAATAACACTTTTGAAAGTGTTAAAGGTTTAACTCTGTTGCAGTGTTCCCCATTAGTTGTGGTGTTTGCATAGCTCTACTGTAGAGTAATACCCAACACCTACATTGTAAATCATAACACTCGATTTAGAGTAAAGTGGACTCACTTTGCATAGTGCTGACACTGTTACACTTTCTCAGTGTAAGAAATTAACAGCTGTAGGGTTACAGTAAATCATTTTTGGGTGTTGTTTTAACACTATCGTATAAAGCCTAATTTGCATATTTCCCAGGGTATCTTATCTTTTGAGTATATTGTAGTGGTAAACTTACGAAGGCATAAATATCACCCCCCCCCTCCCAAAAAAATACAAAAAAAATAACAGCAAATGCATCCAACACAAGCTTGATTTAATCATAGAGTGCTAGGAATATGTAACCAAAGAATCAACTTTTGATACACATAAGTGAATTTGTTCAAATACTTTTGGTCCCCTAAAATGGGGGGACTATGTACAAAAAGTGTTCTAAATTTCTAAAGGGTTCACCCGATCCGGATGAAAAAAATCGCCACTTCATCGTATAATTTCAAATCCAAAGTGCAGGAGTACAGAGCCAAAATAACAAAAAAAGTGTCACTGTCCCAATACTTTTGGAGCTCACTGTACATAGACATTGAACTGCATGTTTTATGTAGTCATTGCATGCTAGGTATATGGGACAGGGACAGCGTTTTATTATTTTTTCTACTGCTGATTGCCGCTTTAACTCCTGAATCAATACTAGAAACGTTACACTTAAAAATCAACACAGGCCAATTTGCTATGAAAGTTATCCAATCCCCTTGTTATGACAAACAAGTTACCCAATCCCCTTGTTATGACAAGGATTACTGACAGGGAAAGGGGAAACCAGAGTCAGAGAGAGAAGGGGGGATGGGAGGGGAGAAAGAGGGGGAGAGGGGGATCGAGAGCGGAGGGGGAGAGAGGGAAAGAGAAAGAGAAAGAGGGAGGGCGGAGAAAGAGGGAGATAGATAGAGAGAAAGGAAGGCCAAGTCAGGGGGAGAAAGAGAGCGGGAGTGATGGGGAGAGAGGGAAAGAGACAGAGGGGGAAAAAGCAAGAGAGATACAGAGAGAGAGGGCAAAATCCGGAGGGGAGGAATAATGGATGGACAAGGGCACAATCATTATCTTGCATCGGTTTTGGTACGGCGGAAACATTGAGCCCATCGTTCTGGTCTTTTGTCACTGCCAGTGAGAGTGCTGCTTACATAATGAATGACATTATAAATTGAATATGACGAGCTACAGCCAGAGACAGGCTGGTAGTGATAGCAGTATAGCAGCAGCACATTCACAACAGGAACAGGAACATTGGTGGCTGCAGTTTAAAAAAGCACCACGTAGAAGAGAGCAGCACGCTGTTTAGCTGCTAAGATATTGATGATGTTCAGGGTGTAGTTTGGGGCCTGTAGTCACAGAGTCCTACTGTAGGAGTGCTCATCTAGGATCAGTTTAGCATTTTAGGTCATAATGAGTAAATGTATATGAATAGGGGGACCTGATCCTAGATCAGCACTCCTAATCTGGGATGCTTTGTGAATACGGCCCACAAGCAATTATGCACCTCTATCAATACATTAACCATACATGCACATACTTACTGTATATGTGATCCCTGCAAGAATGAACCCATGACCTTGGCGTTACTGGTGCCATGTTGTTTCCAATTGAACCACACATGACCACACAGGACCCAACAGGACCACAAAGGACCACATAGCACAGCAAGAGGAGCATGATAATCAACAATGGTCGCATGTCACGAGCTGTGGAAGCCAGTGGCCTTACAGAAAGCAGTCTACACTCCCAACGAGAGGCCCGGAGCGGTTACAAACAGCGAATAGTTTCGCCGCCCTGGAGCCTGATCTTCCTGCACTTTCGTCGCTGGGGATACCTGTGTAAGCGGGTGCAGTGCCTACTCCTACAATGTTGAAGTCGATGTCGGCAACCTTCCGTCCCTGCTCTGGATCGAGTGGAGCTTCTCCATCTGTTGGAGGCCTGCACCATGCGCCGTGAGCAACGGGCTCAAGTTATGCTGCTTCTCGCCATAAAGGGTTCTCTGAATCCTGTGAAGCGTGGGAGTGGGCAGATTTCCTCGTCCTTCTCGCCAGCCGTGATTTTGTGCAGCTCCATGGTAAGAAATGTGACCATTCCTGGTGCAAAAACAATGTCTTATCCCAGAGCTCGAGTAAATTACCATACTAAGCTGCTCCAGAATGTACTAAGTCAGGACATGGACATTGATTCTATCGTAGTCCATGTGGGTTTTAATGACATTATGAATGGCAGCTCTGAACAGCTGAAACTGGATTTTAAAGAGCTGATTGACTCTGCTAAACACTAATAAAAGACCCCTCATATCTGGCCCTGAGCCCTCTCTGAATCGTGGCATTGAAAGGTTTAGTAAGATTCTTTCTCTTCACAACTGGCTACTATTATTGCAGCTCAATGGGAGAAACTTTTGTTGACGATTTCGATACCTTTTGGGAAACAAAACACGGTTTATAAGGAGGATGGGATCCAACCAAATCATTTGGGTTCCTGTATCCTTTCACAGCATTATAAGGCTGCATTGAGACAATTACTTATCAATGACCCAAGCCCAGCTCAGTTAATCCCTACCAGTTGTTATAATGCTTCAGCAAATGTACATTACACCAAGGGCGTCAGTAGACACAATATAAGTAACCTAATTTATGTCCCTTTAACTACCCTGAATGCCTCTACTGATCCTACAGCTATTTTATGCAGTAATCATGTGCCTATGAACCAGATTTATACTGTTAGCCCTGAGGCGGTGTGCCCTAGTAGGAAGTCCACTGTGTGCAGCTCACCCTGCACTAACATAAATAGCATGAGCATATCTACTTCTGCTAAGCATCCCAGTAAAGCAATGAAAACAAGTAAGCATCCCAGAAGAAAAGTGCTCAAAATAGCCCATGTTAACATACAGTTGAAGTCGGAAGTTTACATACACGTAAGCCAAATACATTTAAACTCAGTTTCACAATTCGTGACATTTAATCCCAGTAAAAATTCCATGTTTTAGGTCAGTTAGGATCATCACTATATTTTAAGAATGTGAAATGTCAGAATAATAGCAGAGATATTGATTTATTTCAGCTTTTATTTCTTTCATCACATTCCCAGTGGGTCAGAAGTTTACATACACTCAATTAGTATTTGGTAGCATTGCCTTTAAATTGTTTAACTTGGGTCAAACGTTTCGGGTAGCCTTCCACAAGCTTCCCACAATAAGTTGGGTGAATTTTGGCCCATTCCTCCTGACAGAGCTGGTGTAACTGAGTCAGGTTTGAAGGCCTCCTTGCTCGCACACACCTTTTTCAGTTCTGCCCACAAATGTTCTATGGGATTGAGGTCAGGGCTTTGTGATGGCCACTCCAATACCATGACTTTGTTGTCCTTAAGCCATTTTGCCACAACTTTGGAAGTATGCTTGGTGTCATTGTCCATTTGGAAGACCCATTTGCGACCAAGCTTTAACTTCCTTACTGATGTCTTGAGATGTTGCTTCAATATATCCAGATCATTTCACTTCCTCATGATGGCATCTATTTTGTGAAGTGCACGAATCCCTCTTGCAGCAAAGCACCCCCACAACATGATGCTGCCACCCCCATGCTTCACGGTTGGGATGGTGTTCTTCGGCTTGCAAGCTTCTCCCATTTTGTCCCCATGTGCAGTTGCAAACTGGAGTCTGGCTTTTTTATGGCGGTTTTGGAGCAGTGGCTTCTTCCTTCCTGAGTGGCCTTTCAGGTTATGTTGATATAGGACTCGTTTTACTGTGGATATAGATATTTTTTGTACCCGTTTCCTCCAGCATCTTCACAAGGTCCTTTGCTGTTGTTCTGGGATTGATTTGCACTTTTCGCACCAAAGTATGTTCATCTCTAGGAGACAGAACGCGTCTCCTTCCTGAGCGGTATGATGGCTGCGTGGTCCCATGGTGTTTATACTTGCGTACTATTGTTTGTACAGATGAACGTGGTACTTTCAGGCGTTTGGAAATTGCTCCCAAGGATGAACCAGACTTGTGGAGGTCTACAATTTTTTTTCAGAGGTCTTCGCTGATATCTTTTGATTTTCCCATGATGTCAAGCAAAGAGGCACTGAGTTTGAAGTTAGGCCTTGAAATACATCCACAGGTACACCTCCAATTGACTCAAATTATGTCAATTACCAGAAGCTTCTAAAGCCATGATATAATTTTCTGGAATATTCCAAGCTGTTTAAAGGCACAGTCAATTTAGTGTATGTAAACTTCTGACCCACTGGAATTGTGATACAGTGAATTATCAGTGAAATAATCTGTCTGTAAACAATTGTTGGAAAAATGTGTTGTTTCATGCATAAAGTAGATGTCCTAACCGACTTGCCAAAACTATAGTTTGTAAACTTCTTAGGGATCAAATCCCTTTAGCGCGATCGATTTGACAACATCTGGTGAAATGGCAGAGCACCAAATAGAAATTGAATTACTATAAATATTTAACTTTCATGAAATCTCAAGTGTAATTCATAAAAATAAAGGTTTATCTTCTTGTTAATCCAGCCACAATGTAAGATTTCAAAAAGGCTTTACGGCGAAAGCAAACCAAGCGATTATCTGGACAGCGCCCCATCATACAAATGCATGGCAAACATTTTTCAACCAGGGAGGTGCAACACGAAAGTCAGAAATAACGATAGAATTCATGCCTTACCTTTGAAGATCTTCTTCTGTTGGCACTCCAAAATGTCCCAGAAACATCACAAATGGTCTTTTTGTTCGATAAATTGCTTCTTTATTTGGCGCATTTGATTCAGAAAAACACCCGTTCCAACTCGCCCAACATGTCTACAATTTATCTAATAAGTTACCTGTAAACTTGATCCAAACATTTCAAACAACTTTCTTAATCCAACTTTAGGTATCCTAAAACGTAAAAAATCAATAACATTTTAGATGGAATATACTGTGTTCAAAAGCGGATAAAATCAAAGTGGAGCGAGCTACAGGTCACGCGCACCAAACAAAAGAGTCCACTTGGCTTGATTCTCATACTGAATAGCTGTATTTCTTCATTTATCAAAGGAAAAACATAAACCAATTTCTAAAGACTGTTGACATCTAGTGGAAGCCATAGGAACTGCAACCAGGTGCTTCAGATATCTAGTTTCACATAGAAAACTAATAGAAAACACAGTGAACTTAAAATGTGCTTTTCCTGGATGGTTTGTCCTTGGGGTTTCGCCTGCCAAATAAGTTCTGTTATTCTCACAGACATTATTTTAACAATTTTAGAAACTTTAGAGTGTTTCATATCCAAGCTTCTGGGTCTGAGTAGCAGGCAGTTTACTTTGGGCACGCTTTTCATCCGGACGTGATAATACTGCCCCCTATCCCAAAGAGGTTTTAACAAGAAATTTGTGGAGTGGTTTAAAAACAAGTTTTAATGACTCCAACCTAAGTGTATGTAAACTTCCGACTTCAACTGCCTGTAGCTTAAGGAACAAAGTTCATGAAATCAATAATTTGCTAGTAACAGATGACATTCATATTCTCTGAAACTCACTTAGCTAATACCTTTGACGATACAGTGGTAGAAATACAAGGTTAAAACATTTACAGAAATGGTGCTAATGGTGGAGGTGTTGCTGTTTATATTCAGAAACACATTCCTGTAAAGCTTAGAGAGGATCTCATGTTAAATACTGTTGAAGTAATATGGCTACAGGTTCATCTGCCTTACCCAAAGCCCATTCTTGTGGGAAGATGCCATAGACCACTAAGTGCTAACAGTCAGTATCTGGATAACGTGTGAAATGCTTGATAATGTATATGATATCAACAGAGAGGTATATTTTCTGGGTGATTTAAATATTGACTGGCTTTCATCAAGCTACCCACTCAAGAAAAAGCTTCAAACTGTAACCAGTGCCTGCAACCTGGTTCAGGTGATCAGTCAACCTACCAGGGTGGTTACAACAGGAATGAAATCATCAACATATATTGATCAAATCTTTACTAATGCTGCATAAATTTGCTTGAAAGCAGTATCCAGATCCATCGTATGTAGTGATCACAATATAGTAGCCATATCTGGAAAAAACTATGTCCAAAGGCTGGGCCTAAAATAGTATATAAGAGGTCATACAATACGTTTTTTAGTGATTCTTATGTTGATGTAAAGATAATTTGTTGGTCCGTGGTGTGTAATGGGGAGCAAACAGATGTTGCACTTGACACATTTATAAAATTGCTTATTCCAATTACTAATAAGCATGCACCAATTAAGAAAATGACTGTCAGTCATGGTCTGCTGCTGGAAAAACATATGTGGTATGGCTTTACAACCCCTGCTATATTGTGGATAAAGAGTTACCTGTCTAACAGAACACAGAGGGTGTTCTTTAACATAATCCAGGTAGAATCAGGAATTCCCCAGGGCAGCTGTCTTGGCACCTTACTTTTTTCAATCTTTATTAATGACATGCCACTGGCTTTGAGTAAAGCTAGTGTGTCTTGTATACGGATGACTCAACACTATACAAATCAGCTACTACAGCGACTGAAATGACTGCAACACTTAACAAAGAGCTGCAGTTAGTTTCAGAGTGGGTCACAAGCAATAAGTTAGTCCTACATATTTCTACAACTATAAGCATTGTATTTGGGACAAATCATTCACCAACCCTAAACCTCAACTATATCTTTAATAAATAATGTGTAAATTGAGCAAGTTGAGGTGACTAAACTGCTTGGAGCAACCCTGGATTGTAAACTGTGTCATGACTTTCCTGTGAGAATCCAAAAATCAGGTTACAATGGATCAACATCTACCAGACCCCTCTCACCCGCAGAGGGAAGGAGGGATTGATGTGGGGGTTTTATGACAACTCATGCCAATCGTAAATTGTATGCAGCAGAGGACGCTTTTTGGTCTTCAGTAGTGGTGATTCTAATCTCTTTGTTACAGAGATGTTTTGCCGCCCAAAAGTGAACATTGGGACAATATTTTTAACATCCGAATGTGGGGAATGATGAGAGATGGAATATGGGAAATGAATATCTATTTTGTGATTCAAAAAAACATGAGCTGGTGCACACCCATAATACTAGTTTGTGTGGAGGTGCTGACTAATGGCGAATAAACTATAAACTATCAAAATAAAGAAAGTTGCACACTCCATGTGTAATCTCCCAGTAATTTAATTGGGTAAATACTCTGTCTATTTTGTGATGTCATAATTTTTTAAATAAAAGTGATATAACGAAAATATTGTAATGTGAAGAGCTTTCACACTATGTATGTCAGGTTTACATCCTTTACGTTGTGTAGGAAATATCAAGGATGAAGAGAATATTTGTGTTAAGATAGGAATGTGATTTTAGTTTTGTTACGAGATCATAGTGTTGATGATACTTTGCCCAGTAAGTAGCCATGCCCGAGGGAGCTCAGAGAGCGTATCAGCATGACGGAAATGCCCTCTTTTTACTAGAGTGTATAATGTTGAGAATGATGAGAATTAACATACAGTATCAGACCATTCAATGTGATGATGTTGAATCAATGTGGAAAACTGATTGGAATTGAAAAAATTCAAACTTTTAACCTAAATCCAATGACGTGGTAACCTTTTTTGTTGATTTCACTTTGAATTCATGTTAGTTGACAAGTCAACCAAATGTAAATCATAACTAGACGTTGATCTGACATAGGAACATGCATGCATGCACATTCGAATACACACACACACACACACACACACACACACACACACACACACACACACACACACACACACACACACACACACACACACACACACACACACACACACACACACACACACACACACACACACACACACACACACGGAGTCCCTGTGTTTATCATATGGACAAGAAACACGTGGTACACAGTACAATTAATGTTGACTGCAGTATCACCTCTCAACAATGCAACATTGTTTATCCACACACAGACACAGACACATTCACACACACAAAGACATACAGAGGCATGTGCATGCATTGAGTGTGTGTCTGCATGAAGCACAAGCCATAGCACAGGTGACTGAAATACTATTGATATACTGTGTCCAAAGCTTCATACACTGAGTGTACAAAACATTAGGAACACCTTAATAATATTGAGTTGAACCCCTTTTGCCCCCAGAACAACCTCAATTCGTCAAGGAATGGATTCTACAAGGTGTCGAAAGCTTTCCACAGGGGTGCTGGCCCATCTTAACTCCAATGTCAAGTTGACTGGATGTCCTTTGGGTGGACCATTCTTGATACACATCGTTAAATGTTGAGCATGAAAAACGCAGCAGCATTGCAGTTCTTGACACAAACCAGTGTGCCTGGCACCTACTACCATACCCCGTTCAAAGGCACTTAAATCTTCACCCTCTGAATAGCACATACACAATCCATATTTCAATTGTTTCAAGGTTTAAAGGTTAAAGAAAGATTATCTCCTCCCCTTAATCTACACTAACTGAAGTGGATTCAATAAAGGATCATAGCTTTCACCTGGATTCACCTGGTCGGTCTATGTCATGGAAAGAGTTCTTAATGTTTTGTCCACTCAGTGTAAATGCAAAGGTCCACAATTATAGTAAACTATAGACATTTCAATCATTATCAATGCTTATGATTGACTTTGAAAATAATTCTGATCCCCTCATTGTTTGTAAAATTCAGGTAGAGATTTGGAGAAGTGCTACTACAGGTAAGAGGAGATCACTGTAGTTTGTGGCTTTGGGACTAAGTTTATCTGGCATTTTCGTCATAGTGAGTTACTCACATAAAGTTGCTCTTTACATGTGAGGTATGTCAGATTTTGTAAAAAGTTAATTTACGATGAAAATAACAAATCTGAAAGTTGTACCTGTGCAAACGCCTATCAATTTGGTGCTATAATTATATATAAGGTGATATACCTTGTACCTGAAAGAGGAAGACATCACACAACAGTTCTGAGATCTGAAACTTGAAAAATGCTAATCATCTCAAAACTACATATTTTGCACATGGAACCTTATAGTTCCAAGTCCTTGATTATTCATATCATAGGTTCTGTCCTCTTTTTCAATTACCTAGATTTTTCCCCATACTTTTTTCAGAAGAATGGCTCTTGATGGTAAAAACAAATAAATTCAGTCGTTTTTTTGTCTTACTCTATATCAATACAAATCCTCCATAGAATGGCTATTTCACTACAATTACAAACACACCCCATTTTTGTAACGAGTGCGCTGAGAGTCGGGAAGCAAGTTCAGGGAATGAGTGTTTTAATAAATAAAAGAAACAATGAACACGAAACACAAACAATGAACACGAAACACAAACAATGAACACAAAGCACAAACAACGCACCGACATGAAAACAGAGTCAATAACACCTGAGGAAAGAACCAAGGGGAGTGACAGATATAGGGAAGATATTCAAGGAGGTGATGGAGTCCAGGTGAGTGTTATGAGGCGCAGGTGAGCGAGACGATGGTGACAGGTGTGCGGGATAATCAGCAGAGGCTGGAGAGGGAGTATACTGACAATTGTATCGATTACTAGCAAGTAGTTGACCAGAAAAATATATCAGTTTACTCAACCAGAGCTAAGCTTTAGCAATGTTACTAGTTATCCATAGGATATCGTGTGTTTGTCATTTTAGGGAACTATCGCTTTAACCGCCACCACCTTGCTTTACCGTAGGGATGGTGCGAGATTTCCTCCAGACGTGATGCTTGGCATTCAGGCCAAAGAGTTCAATCTTGATTGCATCAGACCAGAGAATCATGTTTCTCATGGTCAGAGAGTCTTTAGGTGCCTTTTGGGAAACTCCAAGTGGGCTGTCTTGTGCCTTTTATTGAAGATTGGCTTCAGCCTGGCCACTCTACCATAAAGGCCTGATTGGTGGAGTGCTGCAGAGATGGTTGTCCTTCTGGAAGATTCTCCAATCTCCACAGAGGAACTCAGGAACACTCTGAAGTTTCTAAAAGTGTTTGAATGATGTCTGTGAGTATAACAGAACTCATATGGCAGGCAAAAACCTGAGAAACAATCCAACCAGGAAGTGGGTTGTAGTTTTTCAACTTATTGCCTTTCCAAACTAGTGTCTGTGGGGTCATTTTGCACTTCCTAAGGCTTCCACTAGATGTCAACATTCTTTAAAACCTTGTTTCATGCTTCTACTGTTACTGGGCAGAGAATAAGAGCTGTCTCAAGCCTGGGACCAGTGAGTTGTTTACTGCGGGCTCACGCAGGTGCGCCGCTCCTTCTTTTTCCTCTGTAATGAATACGCTATTGTCCAGTTGGAATATTATCGAAGATTTATGTTAAAAAGAACCTAAGGATTGAGTGTAAACATCATTTGGCATGTTTCTACGAGCGGTAATGGAACTATTTGACTTTTCATCTCGGGTTTTGCGCTCATGCATTATTCCTTTGGATTAGTGATCTGAACGCGCAAACAAAACGTAGGTATTTGGACATAAATATGGAGTTTATCGAACAAAACGAACATTTCTTGTGGAAGTGGGAGTCCTGGGAGTGCATTCCGATGAAGATCAGCAAAGGTAAGTGAAGATTTATAATACTATTTCTGAGTTTAGTTGACTCCAGAACTTGGCGGGTAACTGTATAGCTTGCTTTGATGGCTGAGCTCTGTACTCAGAATATTGAACAATGTGCTTTCGCCGTAAAGCTATTTTGAAATCTGACATAGCGGTTGCATTAAGGAGAAGTGTATCTAGAATTCTTTCAATAACTGTTGTAAATTTTATCAATGTTTATGATGAGTATTTTTGTAAATTTATGTGCTCATTCACCGGACGTTTTGGAGGCAATACATTCTCTGAACTTCACGCGCCAATGTAAAATGGGGTTTATGGATATAAATAATAACTTTATCGAACAAAACATACATGTATTGTGTAACATTGAGTCCTGGGAGTGTCATCTGATGAAGATCATCAAAGGTTAGGGATTCATTTTAGTTGTATTTCTGTTTTTTGTGACGCCTCTCCTTGCTTGGAAAATGGCTGTGTGTTTTTTCTTGTTTAGGCGCTGTCCTAACATAATCTAATGTTATGCTTTCGCCGTGAAGCCTTTTTGAAATCGGACAATGTGGTTGGATTAATGAGAAGATTATCTTTAAAATGGGATATAATAGTTGTATGCTTGAGAAATTTGAATTATGAGATTTTTGTTGTTTTGAATTTGCCGCCCTGCTATTTCACTGGCTGTTGAATAGTGTGTACTGCGGGTGGGACCGCTAAGTAGTTATCAGTTTTGAGCAGTTTGATTAAGTGATAGTTAATTGTATTTGGTTCTGCTGTACATAACTACACGTATGCTACGGTCACAAGACACAGGCCCCTTATTGTCCCTAGAATTTCTAAGCAAACAGCTGGAGGCAGGGTTTTCTCCAATTGTGCTAAATTTTTTTGGAATGGTCTGCCTATCGATCTGAGAGACGCAGACTCGGTCTCAACCTTTTAAGTCTTTATTGAAGACTCATCTTTTCAGTAGGTCCTATGATTGAGTGTAGTCTGGCCCAGGGGTGCGAAGGTGAACAGCAAGGCACTGGAGCAACGAACCACCCTTGCTGTCTCTGCCTGGCCGGCTCCCCTCTCTCCACTGGGATTTTCTGCCTCTGACCCTACTACGGGGGCTGAGTCACTGGCTTACTAGTGCTCTTCCATGCTGTCCCTAGGAGGGGTGCATCAGGTTGTGCCAGGCTTTTTTTTCGCTATACTCAACTTGAGTGAATTGAGTCACTGACGTGATCTTCCTGTCCAGTTTTACATCCCCTCGGGCTCATGTGGTGGAGGAGATCTTTGTGGGCTATACTCAGCCTTGTCTCAGGGTAGTAAGTTGGTGGTCTGTTGATATCCCTCTAGTGGTGTGGTGGCTGTGCTTTGGCAAAGTGGGTGGGGTTATATCCTGCCTGGTTGGCCCTGTCCAGGTCGGACCATGTCTCAGGACTACCTGATGACTCCTGGCTGTCCCCGTCCCCAGTCCACCTGGTTGTTCTGCGTATCCAGTTTCTGCTGTTCTGCCTGTGGCTATGGAACCCTGACCTGTTCACCGGACATGCTACCTTTTCCGGACCTGCTGTTGTTGAGCCTCTCTCCCTCTTCCTCGCTCTCTCTCTCTTTCCCTCGACCTCTGAATGCTGGGCTATGAAAAGCCAACTGACATTTACTCCTGAGGTGCTGACCTGTTGCACCCTCTACAACCACTGTGATTATTATTTGACCCTGCTGGTCATCTGTGAATGTTTGAACATCTTGACGAACAATCTGGACTTAATGGCCAGGTACTCTTATAATCTCCACCCTGCACAGCCAGGTTCCTGCTGGAGTTAAATATTTTCTTAGTATTTTACAAATGTTCCATCCTGAGAATAAATCACTTTTCTCCCGGATAACCCAGTATTTCCCGCCAAAACCGGAAGTATCATGCAAAAGCATTATAAAGCATAAAAGCCCATAGCTGTAGCTAGCTGTACGCACTCTTGCGTAAATACATAAAACTAGCTTTGGTAGGCCAATCCTTTTGAGTGTGAACTGTATTACGGTACTGTATTGTCTTAGTATTATACTGTATTATATGGACTGGAATTACACACACCATTCTAGACATAATAAAGCAGGAGAGAACATGCGATTCTGGTGCAGCACATCGGCCTACAAAGTTACAAGTATAGGCTAGCGAATTTGATTTTAATTTTGAAATATAATAGGGCCAATATGTATAATTAGTAGGCTGACACATCCCTTCACAGATTTCATTATATTTAACCTAATGTTATTAGCCTTCCTCCTCTCTCTATTGTTGCTTCATTCCTTCCTTGCTTTCAACAGTTAAATGAAATACGTTCCTTATCTTCATCATTCTAATGACATCCTTGAATAATATATTATTAAAATTAGATGCAGAAGGCTTTCACTTTTCTTCACAAAGACTGAATGGTTAGTTATGGGCCTGAATAAATAACTGCTAATAGCCTACATCACGCGTTCGCTTTTCTGTCTAACTACCTGAGTTCTATTGGCTGCTACATTTAACGTTCAGCAAAAATTATCTTGTGTCCCTCTTCAAATAGTCAATTGGTATAAGATATTCCAAAAAAATGTATGACCAGCAAATTATTCTAGTGTAGCTTTTCCAGCATGGGACACCAAGAGCTAAGACGCATTTTTAAGGAGAGAGGCCAGCGGAGCACAGGTGCTTGCATATTGAGCAAGAGACAGAGGCTACAAGTTAGAAGCTTATTATGCATAACCAGTGTCGACTCATCATTCAGGGCAGGTGGGGGTTTTGAGCCCCACCTGTTTTGCATGTTATTTGGGCATTAATACGTGTGACATATCAGTTTGCAAACAATGTAAAAAATATTAATAATTCATTGAGTTGATAAAGCCGCATACAAACTTGGCCTCTTTCTTCCTTTCTTGAGTAAGGAAGCCTAGCTCAGTGCTTTCTGTGGTCGCGGGGCAGCCAGCTGAAAATACGGAGCGTAGGGGTTGGTAATGTTCTCTAGTGAACAGTACCAGTAG
Source organism: Salmo salar (assembly GCF_965601325.2). Classification (NCBI taxonomy): domain Eukaryota; kingdom Metazoa; phylum Chordata; class Actinopteri; order Salmoniformes; family Salmonidae; genus Salmo; species Salmo salar. Next base: position 100,315,112 of record NC_138291.1, read on the forward strand.
CTCAGAGTTCTGTCACTCATGGGGGCACTACGTCACCACAAAATCTATGGGTAGAGCTAAAAAATGTAAGCCCCTTAGGTGCTGCTATAGATTTACATTAAAATTTCCCATCCAAGAAGGCTCAAGGTCATTGGCCACAGATAAAATTATGTCAATTCACGGTATAGCTACAGTAACTTTGATTGGCCTGATCATGTCAACATTATACTTTCAAAATCTTAGCTAGCAAGCTAGCAGTCATCATCATGAATCAAGTCGACAATCTACTGGCAAATCCTTTTCAAAACTTGTGATATGAAGAGAAATTATAGATAAAATGTATCGGTGCTCATCGCCGATTGGACACAAACATTACACAACAAGTTGAAAATCGCAAACTCAACAATGAGTGGTTTGGAAGGAATCAGCGGCTAACTGCAAGCATTGCAAAACAATCCCTACCCTGCTATTCAGTGGAGTGGATGTGAGGTCCAAGTCTGGGCTTAAGGGTCTCTTTCCCAAGTTTAAAACGATAAACATTCAACATTGGTCATGCTGTCAATCCAGCATGACTTCTGCCGTGCTCAAATCAACTGGAAACTCAGAACTGGGAAAGTTCCCAGTTGTATTGAAAGCATCATAAATCCAATGTAAATGGTCCAGGTGGCAGTTTGATTACTTGTTCAGCAGTCTTATGACTTGGGGGTAGAAGCTGTTAAGGAGCCTTTTGGACCTAGACTTGGCATTCCGGTACCGCTTGCCGTGCGGTAGCAGAGAGAACAGTCTATGACTTGGGTGCTAGGAGTCTTTGACAATTTGGGGGGGATTCCTCTGAAACCGCCTAGTATAGGTCCTGGATGACAGGAAGCTTGGCCCCATTGATGTACTGAGCCGTACGCACTACCCTCTGTAGCGCCTTATGGTCAGATGCCGAGCAGTTACCATACCAGGCGGTGATGCAACTGATCAGGATGCTCTCGATGGTGCCGCTGTAGAACTTTTTGAGGATCTGGGGACCTATGCCAAATCTTTTCAGTCTCCTGAGGGGGAAAATGTTTTGTCGTGTATGTTTGGTACATGATAGTTCGTTGGTGATGTGGGCGCCAAGGAACTTGAAACTCTCGACCTGCTCCACTACAGCCCTGTCGATGTGAATGGGGGCATGTTCGGCCATCCTTTCCTGTAGTCCACCATCATCTCCTTTGTCATGCTCACATTGAGGGAGAGTTTGTTGAGATTGCATCATCTGGGAATCTGATTGGGCGGGATGCGAATTGGAGTGGGTCTAGGGTTTCCTGGATGATGTTGTTGATGTGAACCATGGCCAGCCTTTCAAAGCACTTCATGGCTACCGACGTGAGTGCTACGGGGCGGTAGTCATTTAGGCAGGTTACCTTTGCTTTCTTGGGCACATGGACTATGGTGGTCTGCTTGAAACATGTAGGTATTACAGACTCGGTCAGGGAGAGGTTGAAAATGTCAGTGAAGACACTCGCCAGTTTTGGTATTTGGTATTTTATTACGATCCCCATTAGCTGTTGCAAAAGCAGCAGCTACTCTTCCTGGGGTCCACACAAAACATGAAACATGACACAAAACAGAACATCTAATTGACAAGAACAGCTCATGGACTGAACTACATAAAAAAAATGTAAGGCACACGTAGCCTACATATCAATGCATACACACAAACTATCTAGGTCAAATAGGGGAGAGGCGTTGTGCAGTGACATGTTGCTTTAACTGTTTTTTAAACCAGGTTTGCTGTTTATTTGAGCACAGGGGTATTAGGCTGAGGTTTGTACGCGTCTCTGTGTGTGGAGTAAAGGTGGAATATAATTTTTTTCTTGTGACAGGTAGGCCTACATTTGCTGCAGCATAGCCTATGCTACAGTAATAAAAAGACAGGCAAACTGAAATCCATTTTACCTCATTTCTACCAGCATGTCACATGTGCAACCAGTTGAGGTAGGCACACGTAGCCTACATATCAATGCATACACACAAACTATCTAGGTCAAATAGGGGAGAGGCGTTGTGCAGTGTGACATGCTGGAATTTCTAAGCAAACGGCTGGAGGTAGGGCTTTCTCCTATAGAGCTCCATTTTTATGGAATGGACTGCCTACCAATGTGAGAGACGCAGACTCAGTCTCAACCTTTAAGTCTTTACTGAAGACTTATCTCTTCAGTAGGTCCTATGATTAAGTATAGTCTGGCCCAGGAGTGTGAAGGTGAACGGAAAGGCTGGAGCAACGAACCGCCCTTGCTGTCTCTGCCTTGCCGGTTCCCCTCTTTCCACTGGGATTCTCTGCCTCTAACCCTTTTACAGGGGCTGAGTCACTGGCTTACTGGTGTTCTTCCATGCCGTCCATGGGAGGTGTGCGTCACTTGAGTGGGTTGAGTCACTGACGTGGTCTTCCTGTCTGGGTTGGCGCCCCCCCTTGGGTTGTGCCTTGGCGGAGATCGTTGTGGGCTATACTCGGCCTTGTCTTAGGACGGTAAGTTGGTGGTTGGAGACATCCATCTAGTGGTGTGGGGGCTGTGCTTTGGCAAAGTGGGTGGGGTTATATCCTGCCTGTTTGGCCCTGTCCGGGGGTATCATCGGATGGGGCCACAGTGTCTTCTGATCCCTCCTGTCTCAGCCTCCAGTATTTATGCTGCAGTAGTTTATGTGTCGGGGGGCTAGGGTCAGTCTGTTACATCTGGAGTATTTCTCTTGTCTTATCGGTGTCCTGTGTGAATTTAAATATGCTCTCTCTAATTCTCTCTTTCTCTCTTTCTGTCTTTCTCTCGGAGGCCCTGAGCCCTAGGACCATGCCTCAGGACTACCTGGTATGATGACTCCTTGCTGTCCCCAGTCCACCTGGCCGTGCTGCTGCTCCAGTTTCAACTGTTCTGCCTGCGGCTATGGAACCCTGACCTGTTCACCGGACGTGCTTGTTGCACCCTCGACAACTACTATGATTATTATTATTTGACCATGCTGGTCATTTATGAACATTTTAACATTTTAACATCTTGACCATGTTCTGTTATAATATCCACCCTGCACAGCCAGAAGAGGACTGGCCACCCCTCATAGCCTGGTTCCTCTCTAGGTTTCTTCCTAGGTTTTTGGCCTTTCTAGGGAGTTTTTCCTAGGGAGTTTTTCCTAGCCACCGTGCTTCTTTCACATGCTTTGCTTGCTGTTTGGGGTTTTAGGCTGGGTTTCTGTACAGCACTTTGAGATATCAGCTGATGTACGAAGGGCTATATAAAAATAAATTTGATTTGATTTGGTAGAAATGAGGTAAAATGGATTTCAGTTTGCCTGTCTTTTTATTACTGTAGCATAGGCTATGCTGCAGCAAATGTAGGCCTACCTGTCACAAGAAAAAAAGTTACCATGATAAGATGTTATGTTGGTCCGCGCATGCTCTGAGTACACGTCCTGGTAATCTGTCTGGCCACGCGGCCTTGTGAATGTTGACCTGTTTAAAAGGTCTTGCTCAAATCGGCTACGGAGAGCGTGATCCCACAGTCTTACCGAACAGCTGGTGTTCTCATGCATGCTTCAGTGTTGCTTACCTCAAAGCGAGAAAAAAAGGCATTTAGCCTGTCTGGTAGGTTCGCATCACTGGGCAGCTCGCAGCTGGGTTTCCCTTTGTTGTCTGTAATAGTTTGCAAGCCCTGCCACATCCGACGAGCGTCACAGCCGGCGTAGTAGGATTCAATCTTAGTCCTGTATTGACGCTTTGCCTGTTTGATGGTTCGTCTGAGAGCACAGCGGGATTTCTTATAAATTCCAGATTAGCGTCTCCTCTCCTTGAAAGCGGCAGCTCTAGCCTTTAGCTCGGTGCGGATGTTGCCTGTAATCCATGGCTTCTAGTTGGGATATGTACGTACGGTCAATGTGGGGACGATGTCATCAATGCATTTATTGATGAAGCCGATGACTGATGTGGTATACTCCTCAATGGCATTGGATGAATGAATCCCGGAACATATTCCAGTCTGTCCTAGCAAAACAGTCCTGTAGCATGGCATCTGACCACTTCCGTATTGAGCGAGTCACTGGTACTTCATACTTTAGTTTTTCATTTTAAGTAGGAATCCGCATATTATTATGGTCAGATTTGTCAAATGGAGGGCGAGGGAGAGGTTTGTACACGTCTCTGTGTGTGGAGTAAAGGTGGTGTGGAGTTTTTTTCATCTGGTTGCACATGTGACATGCTGGTAGAAATTAAGTAAAGCGGTTTTAAGTTTGTTTGTCTTTATATTACAGTAGCATAGGCTATGCTGCAGCAAACGTAGGCCTACCTGTCACAAGACAAAAAGTTCCCATGATGAGATGATATGTAGATCTACATGCATGGTGAACTGCGTTCCATACTGTGACGGGCTGTCTGTGCCCACGCTGAGGGTAGATTCATCATGCAGAGGCCGTAGAAAAGCCAGATTTAGACATCACATATCATTTAACAGGTCCATTTCACGCCATGCTGTTCATATAATGTATTATAATATACCGGTTTCTCGCAGTTATTTATCCTGGGAAAAGGGAGTGGTTTTGGGCGGTAAATCCCGGTATATCTCAGTATCCCATCATTGAACCCTAGTTCCTGCAAGCATCTGCATTGCTTGCTGTTTGGTGTTGTAGACTTTGTTTCTGTATAAGCACTTTGTGACATCTGCTGATGTGAAAAGGCTTTATAAATACATTTGTTTAGATATTATTAACAAGTGACATGAAAATCCTATCAAAAGTAAAGTGGATTTTATATTTGTTTTTTGTGTGTGTGTGTGTGTGTGGGGGGGGGGGGGGGGGGGGGGGGGGTGTAATGGTGTGGTCCTGCAGTGTAATTGTGTTTGTTGTAGCTATAAAGTGGCTTGTGAAAGTATTCACCCCCCTTGGCATTTTTCCTATTTTGTTGCGTTAGAACCTGGAATTAAAATAGATTTTTGGGGTGGTTGTATCATGTAATTAGCACAACATGCCTACCACTTAGATATAAAATATTTTTTATTTTGAAACAAACAAGAAATAAGACAAAAAACAGAACTTGAGCGTGCATAACTATTCACCCCCCAAAGTAAATACTTTGTAGAGCCACCTTTTGCAGCAATTACAGCTGCAAGTCTCTTGGGGTATGTCTCCATAAGCTTGGCACATCTAGCCACTGGGATTTTTTCCCATTCTTCAAGGCAAAACGGCTCCATCTCCGTCAAGTTGGATGGGTTCCGCTGGTGTACAACAATCTTTAAGTCATACCACAGATTCTCAATTGGATTGAGGTCTGGGCTTTTATTAGGCCATTCCAAGACATTTAAATGTTTCCCCTTAAACCACTCATGGGTTGCTTTAGCATTATGCTGAGGGTCATTGTCCTGCTGGAAGGTGAACCTCTGTCCCAGTTTCAAATCTCTGGAAGACTGAAACAGGTTTCCCTTATATCTCCCTGTATTTAGCGCCATCCATCATTCCTTCAATTCTGACCAGTTTCCCAGTCCCTGCTGATGAAAAACATGTTGTCTTTGGGGTGATGAGAGGTGTTGTTTGTGCCAGACGTAGCGTTTTCCTTGATGGCCAAAAAGCTAAATTTTAGTCTCATCTGACCAGAGTGCCTTCTACCATATGTTTGGGGAGTCTCCCACATGCCTTTTGGCGAAGACCAATCCCATGTAAATCTGATAACTAGAATGTGTAGACTTTCCAAGATACAGTTTATGTCATACTATCATTAGTAGTAATGTCTCAGACAACAACTGATCTGAGATCATATTCAATAAGTACCAACGCATATTTTTAATTGGTTGGATTACCGAAATATGGTTCCGTTTTCCACCTTTTGATGTTACCAGACTCTCTATGTTACAAAGGCTTTACAGGAGTCAACTCTATAAAGTAGAGACAGAGAGAAAGGGGGAAAGGTATTTATGGGGGTCATAAACCTCCCCCAACAGGCCAACTTCATGACAAGATCTTATTTAGGGGCCTCATAGCAAAGTTGATGAATACATATGCACGCACCACTTTTCCAGTTTTTATTTTTTAGAATACTTATTTTAAAGTAATTTTTTATAATTTCAGTTCATCAATTTGGACTATTTTGTTTATGTCCATTACATGAAATCCTAATAAAAATCAATTTAAATTACAGGTTGTAATGCAACAAAATAGGAAAAATGCCAAGGGGGATGAATACTTTTGCATGGCGCTGTATGTGTAGCTAAACAATAATTCAGCTGCTCACTTAACACCCTGTATGCACTCGTGTGTGTGTGTGTGTGTGTGTGTGTGTGTGTGTGTGTGTGTGTGTGTGTGTGTGTGTGTGTGTGTGTGTGTGTGTGTGTGTGTGTGTGTGTGTTGTAATTGTCTTAGTGAGGATTAAACTGTGTCAGTACATGGAAAATAATTCAGCTGCTGATTTTACTCTGCTGTACGGTGATCTCCTGATTCTTCACAATAGCAATGTGTCTCTGTTTTACAGAGATGCAATGTCAGTCAGTTTGTTGGGAGACAGACCAGAGCCCTATATTTGGATCTCCATTGAAGTGTGAGACAGACAAGCTGATGTACTGTCGTGTTTTCCCCCACCACAATAACGATCCCTGTAGACACGATAGCAAAACTATTGAGAACACAAATTAATGTTTCCTCCCTTCTCCCTAAGACACGTCTGTCTGACAGTCACAGATACTTTAAGATGAAGTGTCACCAAGGGAAATGAACTCTGATGATGCTGGATGACAGATTATTGCTGGAGTTGAATTGGGAAGAGGGAGGAAGAGGCACACGGGATGAAAGAAAAACATCTGGGTATTCTGTCGCTGTTTAAATTTAAAACACGCAAACCAATCAACAGCAGCAGTGTTGACTGAGCTGGCAGACATATTGTGTCAAGATAATATTGAGCATCCAAAGTTGCCCAGTGAGAATAAAACCATTTCCTTGCCTTCGATATAGGCCTAACCCGGTCACTCTTAAAATGTGATTCCAGTGATATAATGTTGACCAAACAGTCACATACAGTACTCCACTACTACACAACGCTCCAATACACTACAACACTACCCTCCACAACACCACTACCCTCCACAACACCACTACCCTCCACTACTCTCTGCTAACTACCACAACACAACTACACCACTACCCTCCACCACTACCCTCCACTACCACTACAATCCACTATACCACAACCCTCCACTACACCAGTACCCTCTACCACACCACTACACTCCACTACACCACTACCCCCCACTACCCTCCAACACTCCACTACCCTCCAATACTCCACTACTCTCCACTACACCACTACCCTCCACTACTCCACTACACAACCACCCTCCACTACACCACTACCCTCCACTACTCCACTACACCACTACCCTCCACTACCCTCCACTACACCACTACCCTCCACTACACCACTACCCTCCACTACCCTCCACTACACCACTACCCTCCACTACACCACTACCCTCCACTACCCTCCACTACTCCACTACACTGCCACCATCCACTACACCGCCACCCTCCATACTACTACCCTCCACTACACCACTACACCGCTACCCTCCACTACTCCACTACACCGCTACCCTCCACTACACTGCTACCCTCCATACTACTACCCTCCACTACACCACTACACCGCTACCCTCCACTACTCCACTACACTGCTACCCTCCACTACACCGCTACCCTCCACTACACCGCTACCCTCCACTACTCCACTACACCGCTACCCTCCACTACACCGCTACCCTCCACTACACCGCTACCCTCCACTACACTGCTACCCTCCACTACACCGCTACCCTCCACTACACTGCCACCCTCCACTACACCACCACCCTCCATACTACTACCCTCCACTACACCACTACCCTCCACTACTCCACTACACAACCACCCTCCACTACACCGCTGCCCTCCACTACTCCACTACACCGCTACCTTCCACTACTCCACTACACCGCTACCCTCCACTACACCGCCACCCTCCACTACACCGCCACCCTCCACTACACCGCCACCCTCCACTACACCGCTACCCTCCACTACACCGCTACCCTCCACTACTCCACTACACTGCTACCCTCCACTACACTGCTACCCTCCACTACACCGCTACCCTCCACTACACTGCCACCCTCCACTACACCGCCACCCTCCATACTACTACCCTCCACTACACCACTACCCTCCACTACTCCACTACACCGCTACCCTCCACTACACCGCTACCCTCCACTACTCCACTACACTGCTACCCTCCACTACACCGCTACCCTCCACTACACCGCTACCCTCCACTACACCGCTACCCTCCACTACACTGCTACCCTCCACTACACCGCTACCCTCCACTACACTGCCACCCTCCACTACACCACCACCCTCCATACTACTACCCTCCACTACACCACTACCCTCCACTACTCCACTACACAACCACCCTCCACTACTCCACTACACCGCTACCTTCCACTACTCCACTACACAGCTACCCTCCACTACACCGCCACCCTCCACTACACTGCCACCCTCCACTACACCGCCACCCTCCACTACACCGCCACCCTCCACTACACCGCTACCCTCCACTACTCCACTACACTGCTACCCTCCACTACACCGCTACCCTCCACTACACTGCTACCCTCCACTACACCGCTACCCTCCACTACACTGCCACCCTCCACTACACCGCCACCCTCCATACTACTACCCTCCACTACACCACTACCCTCCACTACTCCACTACACAACCACCCTCCACTACTCCACTACACCGCTGCCCTCCACTACTCCACTACACCGCTACCTTCCACTACTCCACTACACCGCTACCCTCCACTACACCGCTACCCTCCACTACACCGCCACCCTCCACTACACCGCCACCCTCCACTACACCGCCACCCTCCACTACACCGCTAACCTCCACTACACCACTAACCTCCACTACACCACCACCCTCCACTACCGTCCACTACACCACTACCCTCCACTACCGTCCACTACACCACTACCCTCCACTACCGTCCACTACACCACTACCCTCCAAACTATTACCCTCCACTAGCCTCCACTACACCACTTCCCTCCACACTACTACCCTCCACTACCGTCCACTATATCACTAACTACACACTACTACCCTCCACTTCCCTCCACTAGTTTCCACTACCCTCCACTATGCCACTTCCCTCCACTCTACTACACTATACTACCCTCAACTACCCTCCACTGCCCTCCACACTACTACCCTCCACCAGCCCTCCACTACGCCACTACCCTCTAACACCCCTACCCTCCACTACCCTACACCACGGCCCTCCACACTACTACATCACTACCCCCACATTATATCACTGCCCTCCACTACACCACTGCCCTCCACTACACCACTGCCCTCCACTACATCACTACCCCCCCACACTATATCACTGCCCTCCACTACACCACTGCCCTCCACTACACCACTGCCCTCCACCACTGCCCTCCACTACACCACTACACTCCACTTCACCACTACCCTCCACTACACCACAGCCCTCCACGACACCACAACCCTCCACCAATCCACTACTCCACTAATCAAATCACATTTATTTATATATACATTTATTTATTCTCTGCTGCCAATGACTGGAATGAACTGCAAAAATCACTTTAGCTGGAGACTCATATCTCCCTCACTAGCTTTAAGCACCAGCTGTCAGAGCAGCTCACAGATCACTGCACCTATACATAGCCCATATGTAAACAGCCCATCTATCTACCTCATCCCCTTACTGTAGACTACCCTCCACTACTACCCTCCACTACTACCCTCCACAACACCACTACCCTCCACACTACTACCCTCCACTACACCTCTACCCTCCACTACACCTCTACCCTCCACTACACCGCTACCCTACTCTCCACTACACCTCTACCCTCCACTACACCTCTACCCTCCACTACACCGCTACCATCCATTACTACCCTCCACACTACTACCCTCCATAACACCACTACCCTCCACACTCCTACCCTCCACCACACCACTACCCTCCACTCCCCTACAACACCACCCTTCACTACACCACCACCCTCTACTACACCATTACACCACTACCCTCTACAACCCTAGACTACACTACTACCCTCCACTACAACACCACCCTCCACCACTCCACTACTCTCCTCTACTCTCCACTAGGCTATAGAGCAGTATTCTAGATTGATGATAATGTGCCTTTTAAAAAGGCATCCTCTCAGATATTAATGGAAATCGCATTCATGGTAAACGCTGTGTATTTCGGCCTCAAGGATAAAGTGCTGAATACCGGCCTCTGTCTGGGATGCTGGAAATGGAAGGACTTTCAGTGTGTGTGTGTGTGTGTGTGTGTGTGTCTAGTGCTGACCAGCAACACACAGGGATAGACAGTGGGGAGGAGTGGTTACAGAGACTAGTGATATTACAGAGACTAGTGATATTACAGAGACTGGTGATATTACAGAGACTGGTGATATTACAGAGACTAGTGATATTACAAAGAGTAGTGATATTACAGAGAGTAGGGCTACCGACATTAAAGCTAATCTGAAGATGGTGCTGGCTAAGGCTAAAACTGACGAGTGTAGAGCGTGTAGGGATATTGTTATACATGTCAGCACCAACGATGTTAGGATGAAACAGTCAGAGGTCACCAAGCGCAACAGCTTCAGCATGTAAATCAGCTAGAAAGATGTGTCGGCATCGAGTAATTGTCTCTGGCCACGTCCTAGTTAGGGGGAGTGATGAGCTCTACAGCAGAGTCTCACAACTCAATCGCTGGTTGAAAACTGTTTTCTGCCCCTCCCAAAAGATGGAATTTGTAGATAATCGGCCCTCTTTCTGGGACTCACCCACAAACAGGACAAAGCCTGGCCTGCTGAGGAGTGACGAGGAGTGACTCCATCCTAGCTGGAGGGGTGCTCTCATCTCATCTACGAGCATAGACAGGGCTCTAACTCCCCTAGCTCCACATTGAGATAGGGTGCAGGCCAGGAATCAGGCTGTTAGCCAGCCTGCCAGCTTAGTGGAGTCTGCCACTAGCACAGTCAGTGTAGTCAGTTCAGCTATCCCCATTGAGACCGTGTCTGTGCCTCGATCTACGTTGGGAAAAACTTTACATGGCGGTGTTCACCTTAGCAATCTCACTGGAATAAAGACCTCCTCCATTCCTGTCATTATTGAAAGAGATTATGATATGTCACATCTCAAAACAGGGCTACTTAATGTTAGATCCCTCACTTCCAAGGCAGTTATAGTCAATTAACCAATCACTGATCATAATCTTGATGTGATTGGCCTGATGAATTTACTGTGTTAAATGAGGCCTCACCCCCTGGTTACACTAGTGACCATATCCCCTGCGCATCCCGCAAAGGCTGAGGTGTTACTAACATTCACGATAGCAAATTTCAATCGACCAAAAAAAAGACCGCTTTTTCATCTTTTGAGCTTCTAGTCATGAAATGTATGCAGCCTACTCAATCACTTTTTATAGCTACTGTTCACAGGCCTCCTGAGCCATATACAGCGTTCCTCACTGAGTTCCCTGAATTCCTATCAGACCTTGTAGTCGTGGCAGATAATATTCACATTTTTGGTTTGGTATTCACAAATTGCCCTTCCTGGAAGCATGTGTTTCAGACATAAGGAAGTGGATGGCGATGAATGTTCTACTTTTAAACTCGGACAAAACAGAGATGCTAGTTCTAGGTCCCATGAAACAAATAGATCTTCTCTTGAATCTGACAATTAATCTTGGTTGTACAGTCGTCTCAAATAAAACTGTGAAGGACCTCGGCGTTACTCTGGACCCTGATCTCTCATTTGATGAACATATCAAGACTGTTTCAAGAGCAGATTTCTTCCATCCATGTAACATTGCCAAAATCTGAATCTTTCTTTCCAAAAATGATGCAGAAAAGATAATCCATGCTTTTGTCACTTCTAGATTTGACTACTGCAATGCTCTACTTTCCGGCTACCCGGTAAAGCACTAAATAAACTTCAGTTAGTGCTAAACACGGCTGCTAGAATCTTGACTAGAACCAAAAAATGTGATCATATTCCTCCAGTGCTAGCCTCTCTACACTGGCTTCCTGTTAAGGCTAGGGCTGATTTCAAGGTTTTACTGCTAACCTGCTAAGCATTACATGGGCTTGACTCCTACCTGTCTTTCCGATTTGGTCCTGCTGTAAAAACCTGCACGTACGTTACGTTCACAAGACGCAGGCCTCCTTACTCTCCCTAGAATTTCTAAGCAAACAGCTGGAGGCAGGGCTTTCTCCTGTAGAGCTCAATTTTTATGGAATGGTCTGCCTATCCATGTGAGAGACGCAGACTTGGTCTCGACCTTTAAGTCTTTATTGAAGACTCATCTCTTCAGTAGGTCCTATGATTGAGTGTAGTCTAGCCCAGGAGTGTGAAGGTGAACAGAATGGCACTGGAGCAACGAACCTCCCTTGCTGTCTCTGCCTGGCCGGTTCCCCTCTCTCCACTGGGATTCTCTGCCTCAAACCCTATTACAGGGGCCGAGTCACAGGCTTACTGGTGCTCTTCCATGACGTCCCTAGGAGGGGTACGCCACTTGAGTGGGTTGAGTCACCGACGTGATCTTCCTTTCCGGGTTGGTGCCCCCCCTTTAGGTTCGTGTCGTCGGGGAGATCTTTATGGGCTATACTCGGCCTTGTCTCAGGATAGTAAGGTGGTTACAGTGGTGTGGGGGCTGTGCTTTGGCAAAGTGGGTGGGGTTATATGCTGCCTGTTTGGCCCTGTCCGGGGTATCATTGGACGGGGCCACAGTGTCTCCTGATCCCTTCTGTCTCAGCCTCCAGTATTTATGCTGCAGTAGCTTATGTGTCAGGGGGCTAGGGTCAGTCTGTTATATCTGGAGTATTTCTCCTGTCTTATCCAGTGTCCTATGTGAATTTAAGTATGCTCTCTCTAATTCTCTATTTTTCTCTCTTTCTATCTCTCGGAGGACCTGAGCCCTAGGACCATGCCTCAGGACTACCTTGCCTGATGACTCCTTGCTGTCCCCAGTCCACCTGGTCATGCTGCTGCTCCAGTTTCATCTGTTCTGCCTACTGCTATGGAACCCTGACCTGTTCACCGGACGTCCTACCTGTCCCAGACCTGCTGTTTTCAACTCTCTAGCAACAGCAGGAGCGGTAGAGATACTCTGAATGATCGGCTATGAAAAGCCAACTGACATTTACTCCTGAGGTGCTGACCTGTTGCACCCTCGACAACCACTGTGATTATTATTATTTGAACCCGCTGATCATCTATGAACATTTGAACATCTTGGCCATGTGCTGTTATAATCTCCACCCGGCACAGCCAGAAGAGGACTGGCCACCATAGCCTGGTTCCTTTCTAGGTTTCTTCATAGGTTCTGGCCTTTCTAGGGAGGTTTTCCTAGCCAACGTGCTTCTACACCTGCATTGCTTGCTGTTTGGGGTTTTAGGCTGGGTTTCTGTACAGCACTTTGTGACATCGGAGAATGTAAAAAGGGCTTTATAAATACTTTTGATTGATTGATTATTCAATCTGAACTTACGTTTTTGCAATTTAACTGAAGGTATCATCCCAACCCTTTTATGGGAGAGTGCTAAGGCTCATCTTAGGGGTCAAATCATAGCCTATTCATCTCTGCTCAAAAAAGTATGTATACAAAAACAAGAGAAGATTGAGAGAGAAATCTCCCAATTAAAGGAAAGACATAAGAAACAAGGGGATAGGGGCACTTCTTGCATTGCAACTTAAAAGGATGCAGCTGAACGATGTATTCCAAATATCAGATCTGTGCAGGGAAAAGTCCCAAAGAAATAAATTAAACATTGGGGCGGCAGGGTAACCTAGTGGTTAGAGCGTTGGACTAGTAACCGAAAGGTTGCAATTTCAAATCCCCGAGCTGACAAGGTACAAATCTGTCATTCTGCCCCTGAACAGGCAGTTAACCCACTGTTCCTAGGCCGTCATTGAAAATAAGAATTTGTTATTAACTGACTGGCCTAGTTAAATAAAAATGTGCTGGGTACTACGAGACCCTATATAAGAAACCTAAAGATGTTTCCTCTCTGGAGGACTTTCTCACACATTTGAAACTGCCAGAGCTATCACGTGAAGATAAGGAAATGATAGATGACTCAAAGATAGAAGCAGCCATCAGAAGCATGCAAAATGGCAAGTGTCTGAGTCCTGATGGGTTCCCATGTGAGTTCTATAAAACTTTCAGTAAATAATTAATACTGCTGATCTGAGGTGTTCTTCATGAGGTTATAGAGTGCAATAAATACCCAGATACTTGGTGTGAAGCAACCGTCACCCTGTTAAAGAAGCCAATTAAGGACCCACTAGACCAATAAGTTTATTAAATTGTGACTCTAAAATCCTTTCTAAGATTTTAACAAAAATATTTGACGAGGTAGTAACAAAATGCATAAATTCAGATCAAACTGGTTTAATTAAAGGATGTCACTCAACATTGAATATAAGACAAGTTCTGAATATTATCAATTACTCTAAGACCCAACTCAAACAAACAGTTTTACTCTCTCTCGATGCTGAAAAGGCATTTTACCGCGTCGACTGTGTCTTTCTTTTAGCAACTGTTAGTTTTTACTCTGTTTATTTAGAACCCAACGGACAACTAAGAAAAGCTCAAACCAAGTTTATTCACCCAATGGGTCAGACAGCTGAACAGACAAAAACATATTTACACAAGCACTGGTATTTAAACCTTTCTCCTATACTGAGTCTCCTCCTTACACATCTGGACAGCCAATATATCTCTGTTGCTAGACAGCACTTTAGTGATGCATGTTCTTCTAACTTCATCTGACCTGACCTCAGCACAAATTCCTCACTCCTCCCCAATTCACGGCTGTCCTGTTGACTTGTACCAGACTGTGGCCCTTCTCCTTTCCATAGGTTGCCTGATGTCTAACAATAATATGTTCTGAAAGAATGTAAATGTTCTGCATTCCCCTCTCTCCCTTAGTGACTTGATTAAAGATATTTCAAGATTTTAAGTCAGAACCCATCACAACATTAAAGAAGTTTGGTTTTGAGGAGCACTTTTTGAAATGGATAGAGTTGATATATTCAAGTCCAAAATCATCTGTTAGAACGAATGGGAATATGTTGCATTCCTTTTCACTACAACAAGGAAATCGTCAAGGAGGTTGTCTCTCACCACTGTTATTTGCCTTTAGTATAGAACCTCTGGCGGAAGCTATTAGAAGTGCCATAAACATTCATGGTCTGCAGGTGGGGCAAAATGAACACAAGATATCTCTATATGCAGACGATGTCATCCTGTACATAAAAGAGGCAGCGACAATGATTCCAAATATATTCAAATGAATAGGTGAATATGGTGCTAAATAAGGCTATAAAATTAGCGTTGGTAAAACTATTGCAATGATGACATTTGGTGATGCACCCTCAAGTATCAAAGGCAACTACGCATTAGTGGACTGATACAAGCATGCGTTACTTGGGTGTTCATATTTTGTCAGACTATGGGAAACTATATGCTTTGAACTACTCCAGTGACTAGTAAAATCACTGAAGAACTAGACCGTTGGATGCCCCTCCCTATATCTCTAGCAGGTCTGGTTGCTTCAGTGAAAATGAATGCATTACCAAGACTGCTTTATCTGTTTTCAATGCTTCCTGTTAAAATCCCTGCCAAATCCTTTACTCGCCTAAATGCAGCAATAGGCCAATTTTTATGGCAAAATAGGACTTGTATTAGTTATAAAAAACTACAGCTGTTCAAAGAATTGGGTGGGCTTGGCCTCCCAAACCGTATTAAATCATAATGCTGGGTGGCGCAACTTAATCACATAGCCTCATGGATTCAACAACCGAAGGATTTGTCATGGCTTGAAATTGAGAGTCAATATTGTGATATGCCTTTACATTGTCTTCTCTTTATAGCAGACCCTATTTCTACCAGTCAAAAGTTTGGACACAGCTACTCATTGCAGTATGTTGTCTAAACTTTTGACTGGTACTGTACATCAATCTTGCAACATAGACAGTATAGTTGTGAAGGTGTCTGGTCAGAGTTCCTGACATATCGTACTGATCTTATTCTGTCATTTCATTTTTTTTTGTTTCTGTTGTTTTTCTGTGGCTTCATCCAAATTGTATTCTTATTCAGACTCTTGAAATACTTGCACTATACAGCCAAAATGTACCCTTAACATGTGAATGTAATGACCTACTTTGTAAATACAGCAATGATATGTTGTGTATGAATGGTACATGTTCTTTATGTGCTCTTGAATTAAAAAATAAATCAAATAAAAACATAGGGCCCGGGCTTGTTTTTTAAATTATAGCTCTGCCCTCAAATAACAAGAATGACTGGCTACTCTGACAAACTGAGATCAATCTGGACTTGAATTCAAACAAACAGTAGCCCAAGCCAATGAAGCTACGTAAAGCTCCGCCTTATCTCAGCTCACTGGTCACCATAGCAACACCCACATGTACCACGCGCTCCAGCAGGTATATTTCATTGGTCATCCCCAAAGCCAACACCCCCTTTGGCCGCCTTTCCTTCCAGTTCTCTGCAGCCAATGACTGGAACGAATTGCAAAAATCACTGAAGTTGGAGACTTATATCTCCCTCACTAACTTCAAGCATCGGCTGTCAGAGCAGCTTACCCATCACTGCAAATGTACACAGCCCATCTGTAAATAGTCCATCCAACTACCTATTTCATCCTCATATTTGTTTTTGTTTTTCCCCTCTTTTGCACACCAGTATTTATACTTGCACTTCCTCATCTGCACATGTATCACTCCAGTGTTAATTGCTAAATTGTAATTACTTCGCCACTATGGCCTATTTATTGCCTTACTTCATTTGCACACACTGTATACAGATTTTTCTATGGTGTTATTGACTGTACGTTTGTTTATCCCATGTGTAACTCTGTGTTGTTGTTTTTGTCACACTGCTTTGCTTTATCTTGGCCAGGTCGCAGTTGTTAATGAGAACTTGTTCTCAACTGCCCTACCTGGTTAAATAAAGGTGAAATAAAAAAAGCGACACAGATTGTACAATATTAGGAGGTAATATATATACAGTATATACAGTATCAATAATCTCGTAGGCTACATTAGGCTACTAAGCCAGCAGCATACCACCCTGCATCCCACTGCTGGCTTGCTTCTGAAGCTAAGCAAGGTTGGTCCTGGTCAGTCCCTGGATGGGAGACCACATGCTGCTGGAAGTGGTTTTGGAGGGCCAGCAGAAGGCACTCTTTCCTCTGGTATAAAAAAAATATCCCAATGCCCCAGGGCAGTGATTGGGGACATTGCCCTGTGTAGGGTGCTGTCTTTTGGCTGGGATGTTAAACAGGTGTCCTGACTCTCTGAGGTCATTAAAGAGCCAATGTCACTTATTGTAAAAGTATGGGTGTTAACCCCGGGTGTCCTGGCTAAATTCCCAAGCTGTCCCTCATACCATCATGGTCACCTAATCATCCCCAGCTTACAATTGGCTCATTCATCCCCCTCCTCTCCCCTGTAACTATTCCCCAGGTTGTTGCTGTAAATGAGAACGTGTTCTCAGTCAACTTACCTGGTAAAATAACTGTTAAATATAATAAAATAAAAAAGGCTACTAAATACAATTTCCGGTGGCACATTGACTCACCTAATGATGAAGATGAAGCCATAGGCTGCTCACGGTGATGGCCGATGCTCTTGTCATGACAATAGCCTATCTCACCATGAGCTACTTTGAAAAACAGTGCTGCTGTTATGGACAAATTGGGCGTTGTTGAGAATAATTTTTTTGATATTGGTTCTACAGACAGATTAGTCTTCTCTTTTCAGCAGTAGGCATTTGGTTTCCAAACTGTACGTTTTTTCCGTAATTGTATTTAAAGATCTGCAATAGGCAAACCGACAGCAGCATCCAACCATATAAATATAATCAATAGATGGCAATTCCAATTCAAGTCAGGACTGGCATCCACTGCTAGTGTACCCATAAGATTAACAGTCAAATTGTCAGGGTAAGAGGTTGCAAAACCCTGCTATGGATTACACTGACTTGCCTAGTTAAATATAGGTTAAATAAATAAATAAAAATATATATATATACACACTACCGTTCAAAAGTTTTGGTCACTTGGAGATGTCATTGTTTTTGAAAGAAAACCAAAATCTTTGTCCATTAAATAACATCAAATTGATCAGAAATACAGTGTTAATGTTGTAAATGACTATTGTAGCTGGAAACGGCAGATTTTTTTATGGAATATCTACATAGGTGTACAGAGGCCCATTATCAGCAACCATCACCCCTGTGTTCCAATGGCACGTTGTGTTAGCTAATACAAGTTTATAATTTTAAAAGATCAATTAGAAAACCCTTTTGAAATTATGTTAGCACAGCTGAAAACTGTTGTCCTGATTAAAGAAGCAATAAAACTGGCCTTCTTTAGATTAGTTGAATATCTGGAGCATCAGCATTTGTGGTTTCGATTACAGGTTCAAAATGGCCAGAAACAAAGCACTTTCTTCTGAAACTCGTCAGTCTATTCTTGTTCTGAGAAATTAAGGCTATTCTATGCAAGAAACTGCCAAGAAACTGAAGATCTGGTACAATGCTGTGTACTACTCCCTTCACAGAACAGCGCCAACTGGCCCGAACCAGAATAGAAAGAGTGGGAGGCCCCGGTGCCCAACTGAGCAAGAGGACAAGTACATTAGAGTGTTTAGTTTGAGAAACAGACACCTCACAAGTCCTCAACTGGCAGCTTCATTAAATAGTACACACAAATCACTGGTCTCAACGTCAACAATGAAGAGGCGACTCCAGGATGATGGCCTTCTAGGCAGAGTTCCTCTGTCCAGTGTGTGTGTTATTTTGCCCATCTTAATCTTTTATTTTTATTGGCCAGTCTGAGATATGGCTTTTTCTTTGCAACTCTGCCTAGAAGGCCAGCATCCCAGAGTTGCCTCTTCACTGTTGATGTTGAGACTGGTGTTTTGCAGATACTATTTAAAGAAGCATCTTGGGTCTGAGATGCAATGTCACAAGAAGGAAGTTACTCTACTTAAATAATTCAAAAGTTACATTTTAACTTCATTCATGAGGAGAGTCTATTTCATCTGAGCCTAGGCCTATATAAAATAAGTTAACTGGCTGAGGTAGGCTATGAGGCTTAAAAGCATCTTTCACAATACAAAAATATATGGCCTAATAGACATGGGACTTTTTTTATTAGGCCTACTTACAATTGCAGCTGGCCAAAAATGTAGCATCCTACATAAAACAATCATTTAAATAAAAAAAGGCAATGTCTGTGTCTGAATGTATGTAGCCTATCCAGAGTCTCAGGCCTGCTCCTGTAATAACAGAACAAACAGAAAATACTGTCAGCTTGAGATCTAAATATCCCTGGATAAGCACTCACAATAATGTTAGTATTTACTAAATACAGTCATATCGGCCACTAAGTTACTTACTCAATGGGAAAAGTTGCATTTCCCCCCTCAGGCAGTCCTCGATTGACTTATGTGAAATTAGGTTCCTGTCATGAATAAGACTGTATTTTGTTATTTGTTTTACATGGGGGCTATATGCACACTGCTTCAGACTGTAGAGTGATATAATGGTGCCAGAGGGGATGGCTTACGTTTTACGGGCTTCTAACCAACTGTGCTATTTTGTTCATTTTTTTGCATTTTGTACATAATGTTGCTGCTTCCATCTCTTATGACCGAAAAGAGCTTCTGGATATCAGAACAGCGATTACTTACCTTGAACTGGTCGAAGATTTTTCTTTAATGAGTCAGGCGCGAAGGATATACTACTTTGTTGAGACCAGGCCTAAAATCCACGTCATCCGCGTGAAGAAAAGATGGAGAAAAAGTGGGAGGAGGGCAGGGTGCCCTGTGAGAATTCGCTGGCCAGTAGGTAAACCACCATTACCCTCCGTATTATTGGCCAAGTCTATCCAACCAACGGGACATTAAAAACTGTAATATCTTATGTTTCACCAAGACGTGGCTGAACAACGACATGGATAATATAGAGTTGGCTGGGTTTTCCATGCATCGGCAGGACAGACCAGCTACTTCTGGTAAGACGAGGGGCGGGAGTGTGTGTCTATTTGCGCCTGGTGTATTTCGTGCCTGAGGTAGAGTACCTTATGATAAGCTGTAGACCACACTATCTACCAAAAGAGTTCTCATCTATATTATTCGTAGCCTTCTATTTACCACCACAAACCGATGCTGACACTAAGACCGCACTCATCGATCTGTATAAGGCCATAAATCAAATCAAAATCAAATCAAATGTATTTAAATAGCCCTTCTTACATCAGCTGATATCTCAAAGTGCTGTACAGAAACCCAGCCTAAAACCCCAAACAGCAAGCAATGCAGGTGTAGAAGCACGGTGGCTAGGAAAAACTCCCTAGAAAGGCCAAAACATAGGAATAAACCTAGAGAGGAACCAGGCTATGAGGGGTGGCCAGTCCTCTTCTGGCTGTGCCGGGTGGAGATTATAACAGCACATGGCCTAGATGTTCAAATGTTCATAAATGACCAGCATGGTCAAATAATAATAATCATAGTAGTTGTCGAGGGTGCAACAAGTCAGTAACACAAGAGTAAGTGTCAGTTGGCTTTTTCATAGCCGATCTTTGAGAGTATCTCTACCGCTCCTGCTGTCTCTAGAGAGTTGAAAACAGCAGGTCTGGGACAGGTAGCACGTCCGGTGAATAGGTCAGGGTTCCAGCAGGTCTGGGACAGCAGGTCTGGGACAGGTAGCACGTCCGGTGAACAGGTCAGGGTTCCATAGCTGCAGGCAGAACAGTTGGAACTGGAGCAGCAGCACGGCCAGGTGAACTGGGGACAGCAAGGAGTCATCAAGCCAGGTAGTCCTGAGGCATGGTCCTAGGGCCCAGGTCCTCCGAGAGAGAGAAAGAAAGAAAGAGAGAAAGAGAGAATTAGAGAGAGCATATTTAAATTCACACAGGACACCGGAAAAGACAAGAGAAATACTCCAGATGTGACAGACTGACCCTAGCCCTCCGACACATAAACTACTGCAGCATAAATACTGGAGGCTGAGACAGGAGGGGTCAGGACACACTGTGGCCCCATCCGATGAAACCCCGGGACAGGGCCAAACAGGTAGGATATAACCCCACCCACTTTGCCAAAGCACAGCCTCCACACCACTGGAGGGATATCTCCAACCACCAACATACCATCCCGGGATAAGGCCGAGTATAGCCCACAAAGATCTCCGCCACGGCACAGCCCAAGGGGGGGCGCCAACCCAGACAGGAAGACCACGTCAGTGACTCAACCCACTCAAGTGACGCACCCCTCCCAGGGACGGCATGGAAGAACACCAGTAAGCCAGTGACTCAGCCCCCGTAATAGGGGTAGAGGCAGAGAATACCAGTGGAAAGCAAACAAGAAAATGCTCATCCAGAAGCGCCGCTCCTAGAGGCCGGGTACTTTAATGCAGGCAAACTTAAATCCGTTTTACTTAATTTCTACCAGCATGTCACGTGCAACCAGAGGAAGAAAAAAACTGTACAACACCTTTACTCTCGCCCTCACTTTGGAAAATTGGACCATAATTATATTCTCCCGATTCCTGCTTACAAGCAAAAACTAAAGCAGGAAGTACCAGTGAGTCACTCAATACGGAAGTGGTCAGATGACACGGATGCTAAACTACAGGACTGTTTTGCTAGCAAAGACTGGAATATGTTCCGGGATTCATCCAATGGCATTGAGGAGTATACCACCTCAGTCATCGGTTTCATCAATAAGCGCATCGACGACATCGTCCCCACAGTGACCAGTACCACAGTAACAGTCAAAAGTTTGAACACACCTACTCATTCCAGGGTTTTTCTTTATTTTTATTTTTTTATATTTTTTTACCTGGAATAATATATTATGGCCTTTCTCTTGCATTTCAAAGATGATGGAGAATTTTTTGTTGTTGAAAAAAAACACTTGTTTTTTTCTTTGTATTATCTTTTACCAGAGCTAATGTGTTATATTCTCCTATATTCCTTCCACATTTCCACAAACTACAAGGTGTTTCCTTTCAAATGGTATCAAGAATATGCATATCCTTGCTTCAGGTTCTGAGCTACAGGCAGTCAGATTTGGGTATGTCATTTTAGGCAAAAATTTAAAAAAAGGGTCAGATCCTTAAGAGGTATAAGTGTGCCTTGAATTCTAAATAAATCACAGACAATGTCACCAGCAAAGCACCCCACAACATCACACCTCCTCTTCCATGCTTCATGGTGGGAACTACACATGGGGAGATAATCCGTTCACCAACTCTGCGTCTCACAAAGACACGGCGGTTGGATCAAAAATCTCAATTTTGGACTCATCAAACCAAATTACAGATTTCCACCGGTCTCATGTCCATTTCTCGTATTTCTTGGCCCAAGCAAGTCTCTTCTTCTTATTGGTGTCCTTTAGTAGTGGTTTCTTTGCAGCAATTAGGCCATGTAGGCCTGATTCATGCAGTCTCCTCTGAACAGTTGATTTTGAGCTGTGTCTGTTAATTGAACTCTGTGAAGTATTTATTTGGGCTGCAATCTGAAGTGCAGTTAACTGTAATGAACTTATCCTCTGCAGCAGAGGTAACTCTGGGTCTTCCTTTCCTGTGGCGGTCCTCATGAGAGCCAGTTTCATCATAGTGCTTAATGGTTTTTGCGACTGAACTTGAAAAAAAACTTTCAATAGTTCTTGAAATTTTCCGAACTGACTGACCTTCATATCTTAAAGTAATAATGGACTGTCAATTCTTTTTGCTTTTTTGAGCTGTTCATGCCATTAAATGGACATGATATTTTACCGAATAGGGCTATTTTCTGTATATTTCCCCCTACATTTTCACAACACAACTGATTAACTCAAATGCAATAAGGAGGAAAGAAATTCCACAAATGAACTTTAAACAAATTAACCCCAGTTAATTGAAATGCATTCCAGGTGACTACCTCGTAAAGCTGGCTGAGAGAATGCCAAGAGTGTGCAAAGCTGTCATCAAGGTAAAGGGTGGTTACTTTGAAGAATCTCAAATAGAAATATAATTTTGACTAGTTTAACACTTTTTTGGTTACTACATGATTCCATGTGTGTTATTTCATGGTGTTGATGTCTTAACTATTATTCTACAATGTAGAAAATTGTAAAAATCAAGAAAAATCCTGGAATGAGTAGGTGTGTCCAAACTTTTGACTGGTATTGCATATTCTTCACACTTCATGTAATGATCGACGCTCCCTGGAGTTGGAAGAACCAAGTCTTAACAGTACTGTGAGATTCCAGAATTCTAGCTGTAGCTGGGGTATAATTGAGAATCAACATTTTGTGTGTGTGTGTGTGTGTGTGTGTGTGTGTGTGTGTGTGTGTGTGTGTGTGTGTGTGTGTGTGTGTGTGTGTGTGTGCGCATGCTTTGGCGTGATGGGGGTTTGTTGAGCTGAAGTCTCTAGTATCACACATACACACAGGTAGGCTCTAGTACACAACACCGGTGGGTGTACGTGGCATACGATACACTGTAAACCCCCCAAAATTCTAGTAAATTGAACTCAGTCAATGAAAAGTCATTTTTACTTTAAATATTTATGTGGTACAGACTCAAAACTAAATGAGAAGTCACATCAACTCAATTTTTTTTAACTTAGGATAACAAATTCACTTTTTTCCCAGCATGCTCTACTGCAGGTTAATATTTTGGAATTGTTTTTAATATCTGTGTTTTTGCATATACATTGAGAGTACATATAAAAACCTTAATTCTGACTCTGGCAGTCATTATGAATGCAGGTTGCGGGTGAATAAACATATCAACTGTTGGATTCCAATAGGAATTACACATCACTTTGCAAGCCAGAAAAATGTGAATTGCAGGTAGGGTTGCAAAATTCTGGTAAATATCCTAGGTTTTCCAGAAGTCCTGGTTGGAAGATTCCTGGAAATCCTTCAACCAGGATTTTTTTTTTTAAATATGGGACTTTTGGGAAAGTTTCTGGAAATGTACAACCCTACTTGTAGGCCTGATGTGGCCGGTAAACCATGAGTTTCAGGCCACTGTGTTAGGGTAAAGCTCGGCCTTAAAATAAGGCCTTATTAGATATGTAATGTAATGTCACAATGAGTAATTATAATGATAGCATTCGCCCTAGGAACTCACTTGGTGAAAGCAACAGAACAGAAAATTGCCGAATTCAAGCACCATGTCTCTGTCACTAAAAAACATGTATTCTCAAACTGAGAGCGTCACTGTAACCCTCAGGGATCATCAGCTAGAATCAGCCGCGGACCGTTTTCTTCTTGAGCGGATGGTCGGGGGCTGGAACATAATTACAAGTAATTTGTAGATTGCAAATTGACCACAAGAAGCCCAAACGGGTATAATATTTGACAGAAACATAATTTCAAACCTTGCTTACATTTGAATACGACCACATATCTCTCTATATGTGTGGGAATACTTTGGAACAGATTTCCAAAATTAAAATCACTTGGATCAAATCAAAAGTTTATTTGTCACGTGCGCCGAATACAACAGGTGTAGACCTCACAGTGAAATGCTTACTTACAGGCTCTAACCAATAGTGCAAAAAAGGTATTAGGTGAACAATAGGTAGGTAAAGAAATAAAACAACAGTAAAAAGACAGGCTATATACAGTAGCGAGGCTATAAAAGTAGTGAGGCTACATACACACACCGGTTAGTCAGGCTGTTTTTCTGGTGTTTTAACAGTCTTTAATGATCAACAATATATTGATTTTTCCCTCCCAATTAACATTTAACAACTGTGTCAAAACTACAGTCAGATTTTATTGCTATGCAGGAATCCCATGCTGATTTAGAACTTGTGCTTAATACAGGCAAAACAAAATACATGTTGCTTTCAATTTCTCGTAAGAATGTTTCAGATGAACTATGTGTTCACTTATTAGATGGTTCTCCAATCAAACGTGTTCCCGCATATAAATACTTAGGCATTTGGATTGATATGGATTTGACGTTTAAAAAACGAGAAGCTAAGACTTAAAGTTGGCTATTTCTACAGAAACAGATAGTGCCTTTCTCTAAGCAGCAGGAAGCAAATTATTCAGTCAACCTTTTTTTATCTGTTCTTGATTATGGTGATGTTATTCATCAAAGTGCAGCTGCTATTAATCTTAAACCTTTGCCATCTACCATAGTGCCCTTCGTTGTATTACAAGTGACAGTTTTGATACTCATCACTGCATCCTGTATCAAAAGGTTGGCTGGACTTCACTAAAGACCCTGGATCTCTACATTACTACATTTTTGTTTACAAGGCCCTACTTCATAAACTTCCATCTTATCTAACTTTGTTATTGAAGTATAGACACCTGAGTTGCCTAACCGGTCTCCACCGAGCTAGGTAAATCTGCTTTTAGATTTAATGTACCGTATTGCTGGAACAAAATTCAGAATACATTTCATATTGATGTTCTGGTGCTGTTCTGGCGATTTAAAGTATTGATTAAGGACTTATTTGTGGAGGAATGTAACTGTTCTTCTGGGTGATTTGTGCTGATTTATTTGCGCTTCTCATGACTGTGTTTTTGTATCTTAATACATATAGTTTGGGTATAATGTGTATATTTATGTTGTATTATATTATTATCATTATTATTATAGTGTTTTTTATTTGTATTATTATCTCATTCAATCTTTTTTTGGACCTTCACTGTTGGAGCTTGGAGCATAATCATTTCACTCTACCCTGCGATAACGTCTGCGACCCTGTGCTGTTAAACTAACAATACACAAATCTATCCATCTATCTATCAATGGGATTCCTCAAAGGTTTTGAGTAATGACAGCACATTGGGCTTTACTGTGTACCCTAGCAGCACTTGGGTTTGAAATGTGCTGCTTCAAGGGACTCATAATACCCTGGATTTATAGGAGAGAATGTTAGAGTACACATACACACACACACACACACACACACACACACACACACACACACACACACACACACACACACACACACACACACACACACACACACACACACACACACTAACTACAGGAGAGGGTTTAAGACTGTTCAGACTTTTCAGTCAGCCGTACCTTTTAATTACCACACTCTCTCTCTACATTCCTCCCTCATTCGCTCCATCTCAATCTCACTCTTTCTCTAGCCATCTCTATATACAGACGTGCTGAAATGTATTGTTACCCTTACAGCTCATTGAAATAATGCTTCATTCCTCCTGAAAAGTGATGAAATTAAAAGCTATTTTATCATGTATACTTTGGTATGTCATAGAATAAAGCAAAGAAGCTGTGAAAAGAGATTAATTATTGCTTATTCTACAAAAATATTCTAAAATGGCCTGTACACTTTTGTTGGTACCCCTTAGAAACAATAATAAATAATTGGATTATAGTGATATTTCAAACTAATTCGTTTCTTTAATTAGTATCACACGTCTCCAATCTTGTCATCAGTCATTCAGCCTATTTAAATGGAGAAAGGTAGTGCTGTTACTGTGCAGTTTGGTATCATTGTGTGCACCACACTGAACACGGACCAGAGAGAGCAAAGGAGAGATTTGTCTGAGGAGATCAGAAAGAAAATAATAGACAAGCATGGTAAAAGTAAAGGCTACAAGACAATCTCCAAGCAGATTGATGTTCCTGTGACAACAGTTGCAAATATTATTAAGAAGTTTAAGGTCCATGGAACTGTAGCCAACCTCCCTTAGCGCGACTGTAAGAGGAAAATCGACCCCAGATTGACCAGAAGGATAGTGTGAATGGTAGAAAAAGAACCAAGGATAACTGCCAAAGAGATACAAGCTGAACTCCAAGCTGAAGGAACGTCAGTTTCTGATCGCACCATCCGTCAATTGTTTGAGTGAAAGTGGGCTCCATGCAAGAAAATCCAGGAGGACTCCACTTTTGGAAGAAAAACATCAAAAGCCAGACCGGAATTTGCTAAAATGCATATTGACAAGCCACAATATTCCTGGGAGAATGTCCTTTGGACAGATGAGTCAAAACTGGAGCTTTTTGGCAAGTCACATCCGCTCTATGTTCACAGACTAAAAAATGAAGCCTTCAAAGAAAAGAACATCATACCTACAGTGAAACATGGAGGAAGCTCGGTTATGTTTTGGGGCTGCTATGCTGCACCTGGCACAGGGTGCTTTGAACTTGTGCAGGGCACAATGAAATCTCAAAACTATCAAGGCATTCTGGAGCGAAATGTACTGCCCAGTGTCAGAAAGCTCTGTCTCAGTCGCAGGTTACGGGTCCTCCAATAATGAACCAAAACACACAGCTAAAAGCACCCAAGAATGGATAAGAACAAAACATTGGACTATTCTGAACTGGCCTACTATGAGTCCTGATCTGAATCCTATCGAACATCTATGGAAAGAGCTGAAACTTGCAGTCTGGAGAAGGCACCCATCAAACCTGAGACAGATGGAGCAGTTTTCTCAGGAAGAGTGGGCCAAACTACCTATTAACAGGTGCAGAAGTCTCATGGAGAGCTACAGAAAACGTTTGATTGCAGTGATTGCCTATATAGGTTGAGCAACAAAATATTACGTTAATCTCATTATTTTTCTCCATGCCATTTTCATTTGTTTTATTATTTACAGTATTATGTTGAATAAAAAAGCAAAAGCAAAGTCTGATTTATAATAAATATGGAATAAACAATTGTGGATGCCAATTAATTTAGTCAGTTTCAAGTAATTTCAGAGAAAATTGTGCATTCTTAGTTTTTTTGTGGAGGTGTACCAACAAACTTGAGCACGTCTGTGTATATTCCAGTTCTCTGCTGCCAATGACTGGAACGAACTACAAAAATCTCTGAAACTGGAAACACTTATCTCCCTCACTAGCTTTAAGCACCAGCTGTCAGAGCAGCTCACAGATCACTGCACCTGTACATAGCCCATCTATAATTTAGCCCAAACTACTACCTCTTCCCCTACTGTATTTATTTATTTTATTTATTTTGCTCCTTTGCACCATATTATTTATATTTTATCTTTGAACTTTCTTCAAACTACAAATCTACCATTCCAGTGTTTTTCTTGCTATACTTTATTTACTTTGCTACCATGGCATTTTTTTGCCTTTACCTCCCTTATCTCACATCATTTGCTCACATTGTATATAGTCTTATTTTTTTTTTATTATTTTTTTTATTCTACTGCATCATTGATTGTATGTTGTTTTACTCCATGTGTAACTCTGTGTTTTTGTATGTTGTCGAACTGCTTTGCTTTATCTTGGCCAGGTCGCAATTGTAAATGAGAACTTGTTCTCAACTTGCCTACCTGGTTAAATAAAGGTGAAATAAATAAATAAATAAATAAAATATATATATATATATACACTGCTCAAAAAAATAAAGGGAACACTTAAACAACACAATGTAACTCCAAGTCAATCACACTTCTGTGAAATCAAACTGTCCACTTAGGAAGCAACACTGATTGACAATACATTTCACATGCTGTTGTGCAAATGGAATAGACAACAGGTGGAAATTATAGGCAATTAGCAAGACACCCCCAATAAAGGAGTGGTTCTGCAGGTGGGGACCACAGACCACTTCTCAGTTCCTATGCTTCCTGGCTGATGTGTTGGTCACATTTGAATGCTGGCGGTGCTTTCACTCTAGTGGTAGCATGAGACGGAGTCTACAACCCACACAAGTGGCTCAGGTAGTGCAGCTCATCCAGGATGGCACATCAATGCGAGCTGTGGCAAGAAGGTTTGCTGTGTCTGTCAGCGTACTGTCCAGAGCATGGAGGCGCTACCAGGAGATAGGCCAGTACATCAGGAGACATGGAGGAGGCCGTAGGAGGACAACAACCCAGCAGCAGGACCGCTACCTCCGCCTTTGTGCAAGGAGGAGCAGGAGAAGCACTGCCAGAGCCCTGCAAAATGACCTCCAGCAGGCCACAAATGTGCATGTGTCTGCTCAAACGGTCAGAAACAGACTCCATGAGGGTGGTATGAGGGCCCGACGCCCACAGGTGGGGGTTGTGCTTACAGCCCAACACCATGCAGGACATTTGGCATTTGCCAGAGAACACCATGATTGGAAAATTCGCCACTGGCGCCCTGTGCTCTTCACAGATGAAAGCAGGTTCACACTGAGCACGTGACAGACGTGACAGAGTCTGGATACGCCGTGGAGAACGTTCTGCTGCCTGCAACATCCTCCAGCATGAAGGGTTTGGCGGTGGGTCAGTCATGGTGTGGGGTGGCATTTCTTAGTGGGGCCGCACAGCCCTCCATGTGCTCGCCAGAGGTAGCCTGACTGCCATTAGGTACCGAGATGAGATCCTCAGACCCCTTGTGAGACCATATGCTGGTGTGGTTGGCCCTGGGTTCCTCCTAATGCAAGACAATGCTGGACCTCATGTGGCTGGAGTGTGTCAGCAGTTCCTGCAAGAGGAAGGAATTGATGCTATGGACTGGCCCGCCCGTTCCCCAGACCTGAATCCAATTGAGCACATCTGGGACATCATGTCTCGCTCCATCCACCAACGCCACGTTGCACCACAGACTGTCCAGGAGTTGGCGGATGCTTTAGTCCAGGTCTGGGAGGAGATCCCTCAGGAGACCATCCGCCACCTCATCAGGAGCATGCCCAGGCGTTGTAGGGAGGTCATACAGGCACGTGGAGGCCACACACACTACTGAGCCTCCTTTTGACTTGTTTTAAGGACATTACATCAAAGTTGGATCAGCCTGTAGTGTGGTTTTCCACTTTAATTTTGAGTGTGACTCCAAATCCAGACCTCCATGGGTTGATAAATTGGATTTCCATTGATTATTTTTGTGTGATTTTGTTGTCTTTTTGTGTGATTTTGTTGTCAGCACATTCAACTATGTAAAGAAAAAAGTATTTAATACGATTATTTCTTTCATTCAGATCTAGGATGTGTTGTTTAAGTGTTCCCTTTATTTTTTTGATCACTATATATATCTAGCCATCTCTCTCTCTCTCTACATATATCTCTCGCCATCTCTATATATTACTCGCTATCTCTCTATATCTCTCTCTAGCAATCTCTCTATATATCTCTAGCCATCTCTCTCTCTAACCATCTCTCTCTCTTGCTCTCTCTAGCCATCTCTCCCTCTCTCTAGCCATCTCTCTTGCAAGCCATCTCTCTCTCTCTACATATATCTCTCGCCATCTCTATATATTACTCGCTATCTCTTTATAGCTCTCTCTAGCAATCTCTCTATATATCTCTAGCCATCTCTCTCTCTAGCCATCTCTCTCTTTCGCTCTCTCTAGCCATCTGTCTCTAGCCATCTCTCTCTCGCCATCTCTCTCTCTCTAGCCATCTCTCCCTCTCTCCAGCCATCTCTCTTGCAAGCCATCTCCCTCTCTAGCCATCTCTCTCTCGCTAGCCATCTCTCTCTCCAACTAGCCATCCAACTAGCCATCTCTCTCTATCTCACTAGCCATCTCTCTAGCCAGCCATGTCTCTCTCTAGCCATCTCTCTAGCCAGCCATACATGAGTAGTGTGCTGTCCTCCAGTCATCTCTGTTTAAACTATTTCATCATTCTCCTCTGTGCTTTGAGGACCTCATAAGGTTGTGTATGGATCCATCTAATGTTAGTGTGCCTAGCAACCTGATCTGGTTGACTCACAGTTTGACCCTAAAACAAGGCAACAACCAAGTGGTTCCATTGATGGTCAGTTCATGGTGTGGTCACGGTCGGTCCACTGTGGTCCAGTGTGAGTCAGAAAGGTCAGTCAGATGATGTCTCTCTAGCCAGCCATCTCTCTCACTCCAGGTAGCTATCTCTCTCTCTCTCTCTCTCTCTCTCTAGTCAGTCAGTCTCTCTCTCTGTAGCCAGCCATCTCTCTCTCTCTCTCTCTCTTGCCAGCCATCCTGCTCTCTCTCTCTAGCCAGAAATCTCTCTCTCTCTCTAGCCAGCCATCCTGCTCTCTCTCTAGCCTGCCATCTCTCTCTCTCGCAAGCCATCTCTCTAGCCAGCCATGTCTCTCTCTAGCCAGCCATGTCTCTCTCACTCTCTAGCCAGCAATCTCTCTCTTTCTAGCCAGCCATCTCTCTCTCTCTCTCTACCCAGCCATCTCTCTCTCTCTCTCTCTTTCTCGCTCTCTCTATAGTCAGCCATCTCTCTCTCTCTTTCTCTCTCTCTCTCTCTCTCTCTCTCTCTCTCTCTCTCTCTCTCTCTCTCTAGCCAGCCATCTGTCTCTCTCTCTCTACCCAGTCATCTCTCTCTCTCTAGCCAGCCTTCTCTCTCTCTCTCTCTCTCTCTCTCTCAATTCAGTTTCAATTCAATTCAAGGGCCTTTATTGGCATGGGAAACATATGTTAACATTGCTAAAGCAAGTGAAGTAGAAAATATACAAAAGTGAATTAACCTGTTAGGGCTAGGGGGCAGTATTGACACGGCTGGATAAAAAAACATACCCGATTTAATCTGGTTACCACTCCTACCCAGTAACTAGAATATGCATATACTTATAACATATGGATAGAAAACACCCTAAATTTTCTAAAACTGTTTGAATGGTGTCTGTGAGTATAACAGAACTCATTTGGCAGGCAAAACCCTGAGACATTTTCTGACAGGAAGTGGATACCTGATGTGTTGTATTGCCTTTAAACCTATCCCATTGAAAAACACAGGGGCTGAGGAATATTTTGGCACTTCCTATTGCTTCCACTAGATGTCACCAGCCTTTACAAAGTGTTTTGAGTCTTCTGGAGGGAGATCTGACCGAACAAGAGCCATGGAACGATGATGTCCCATTAGACACCTGGCGCGCGAGTTCATGTTGGGTACCCTCGTTCCAATACGTTATAAAAGAGTATGCATTCGTCCACCTTGAATATTATTCATGTTCTGGTTAAAAAAGGCCCTAATGATTTATGCTATACAACGTTTGACATGTTTGAACGAACGTAAATATATTTTTTCCCCTCTTTCATGACGAGAAGTCCGGCTGGCTTAGATCATGTGCTAACAAGACAGAGATTTTTGGACATAAATGATGAGCTTTTTTGAACAAAACTACATTCGTTATGGACCTGTGATACCTGGAAGTGACATCTGATGAAGAGAATCAAAGGTAATGGATTATTTACATAGTATTTTCGATTTTAGATCTCCCCAACATGACGTCTAGTCTGTATCGCAACGCGTATTTTTCTGGGCGCAGTGCTCAGATTATTGCAAAGTGTGATTTCCCAGTAAGGTTATTTTTAAATCTGGCAAGTTGATTGCGTTCAAGAGATGTAAATCTATAATTCTTTAAATGACAATATAATATTTTACCAATGTTTTCTAATTTTAATTATTTAATTTGTGACGCTGACTTGACTGCCGGTTATTGGAGGGAAACGATTTCCTCAACATCAATGCCATAGTAAAACGCTGTTTTTGGATATAAATATGAACTTGATAGAACTAAAAATGCATGCATTGTCTAACATAATGTCCTAGGAGTGTCATCTGATGGAGATTGTAAAAGGTTAGTGCATCATTTTAGCTGGTTTTATGGTTTTGGTGACCCTGTCTTTGAATTGACAAAACATTACACACAACTCTTGTAAATGTACTGTCCTAACATACTCTAAATTTATGCTTTCGCCGTAAAACCTTTTTGAAATCGTAAAACGTGGTTAGATTAAGGAGATGTTTATCTTTCAAAGGGTGTAAAATAGTTGTATCTTTGAAAAATTTGAATTTTGACATTTATTTGGATTCAAATTTGCCGCTCTTGAAATGCACCTGCTGTTGATGGAGTGCACCACGGGTGGCACGCTAGCGTCCCACCTAGCCCATAGAGGTTAAACAATAAAATGAACAGTAAACATTACGCACAGAAGTTCCAAAAGAATAAAGACATTACAAATGTCATATTACGTATATATACAGTGTTGTAACAATGTGCAAATGGTTAAAGTACAAAAGGGAAAATAAATAAACATAAATATGGGTTGTATTTACAATGGTGTTTGTTCTTCACTGATTGCCCTTTTCTTGTGGCAACAGGTCACAAATCTTGCTGCTGTGATGGCACACTGTGGTATTTCACCCAGTAGATATGGGAGTTTATCAAATCGCTTTTGTTTTCGAATTCTTTGTGGATCTGTGTAATCTGAGGGAAAGATGTGTCTCTAATACAGTCATACATTTGGCAGGAGGTTAGGAAGTGCAGCTCAGTTTCCACCTCATTTTGTGGGCAGTGTGCACATAGCCTGTCTTCTCTTGAGAGCCAGGTCTGCCTATGGCGGCCTTTCTCAATAGCAAGGCTATGCTCACTGAGTCTGTACATAATCAAAGCTTTCCTTAATTTTGGGTCAGTCACAGTGGTCAGGTATTCTGTCACTGGGTACTCTCTATTAAGGGCCAAATAGCATTCTAGTTTGCTCTGTTTTTTTTGTGAATTCTTTCCAATGTGTCAAGTAATTATCTTTTTGCTTTCTCATGATTTGGTTTGGTCTAATTGTGTTGCTGTCTTGGGGCTCTGTGGGGTCTGTTTGTGTTTGTGAACTGAGCCCCAGGACCAGCTTGCTAAGGGGACACTTCTCCAGGCTCATATCTCTGTAGGTGATGGCTTTGTTAAGGAAGGTTTGGGAATTGCTTCCTTTTAGGTGGTTCTAGAATTGAACGTCTCTTTTCTGGATTTTGATAATTAGCTGGTATCGGCCTAATTCTGCTCTGCAAGCATTGTTTGGTGTTTTACATTGTACACTGAGGATATTTTTGCAGAATTCTGCATGCAGAGTCTCAATTTGGTGTTTGTCTCATTTTGTGAATTCTTGATTGGTGAGATGAACCCAGACCTCACAACCATAAAGGGAAATGCCGATCCTTGACTTCGGCGATGTCATTTACAAAATAGCCTCCAACACTCTACTCAGTAAATTGGATGCATTCTATCACAGTGCCATTCGTTTTGTCACCAAAGCCCCATATACTACCCAACATTGCGACCTGTATGCTCTCGTTGGCTGGTCCTCACTATATATTCATCGCCAAACCCACTGGCTCCAGGTTATGTGTAAGTCTTTGCTAGGTAAAGCTCCGCCTTATCTCAGCTCACTGGTCACCATAGCAACACCCACCCGTAGCACACGCTCCAGAAGGTATATTTCACTGGTCATCCCCAAAGCTAACACCTGCTTTGGCTGCCTTTCCTTCCAGTTCTCTGCTGCCAATGACTGGAGCGAATTGCAAAAATCACTGAAGTTGGAGACTTATATCTCCCTCACTGACTTCAAGCATCGGCTGTTAGAGCAGCTTACCGATCGCTGCAGCTGTACACAGCCCATATGTAAATAGCCCATCCAACCAACCACCCACCCTCATCCCCATATTTGTTTTTGTCTTTTTCTGCTCTTTTGCACTCCAGTATTTCTACTTGCACATCCTCATCTGCACATCTATCACTCCAGTGTTACACCTCCAGTGTTACACCTGAAACCCCATATCTTTAAGGAATACCTGGGATAGGATTAAGTAATCCTTCTAACCCCAACCCCCCCCACCCTCCCCCCCCAAAAAGATATAGATGTACTATTGTAAAGTGGTTGTTCCACTGGATATCATAAGGTGAATGCACCAATTTGTAAGTCGCTCTGGATAAGAGCGTCTGCTAAATGACGTAAATGTAAATGTAAATGTTAATGTTAAATGTTTATTGCCTTACCTTCTTACTTCATTTGCACACACTATATACAGATTTTCTATTAGGTTATTGACTGTACGTATCTTTATCTAACTCTGTGTATTGTTTTTGTCGCACTGCTTTGCTTTATCTTGGCCAGGTCGCAGTTGTAACTGAGAACTTGTTCGCAACTGGCCTACCTGGTTAAATAAAGGTGAAAAAAATGGGTTCTATAACTGATTGAAGTATTTTTAGCCAGATCCAAATTGAAATGTCAAATTTTATGTTCCTTTTGATGGCATGGAAGGCCCTTCATGCCTTGTCTCTCAGATTGTTCACAGCTTTGTGGAAGTTACCTGTGGCGCTGATGTTAAGATAGAATTTGTATTTGTGGTCCTAGCGACTGGACCTTTTTTGTAACACCATTATTTTGGTCCCAGGTCTGGCAGAATCTATGCAGGAGATCTAGGTGCTACTGTAGGCCCTCCTTGGTTGGGGACAGAAGAACCAGATCAGATCACCAGACACTTTCCATCAATCATCAGCAAACAGTAGACATTTGACTTCAGCTTCTAGTAGGGTTAGTCTGGGTGCTGCAGACTGTTCTAGTGCCCTCACCAATTCGTTGATATATATGTTGAAGAGGGTGGGGCTTAAGCTGCATCCTTGTCTCATCCCACGGCCCTGTGTGAAAAAACGTGTGTTTTTTCCCTATTTTAACCGCACACTTGTTATTTGTGTACATGGATTTTATAATGTCATGTTTTTCCCCCAACACCACTTTCCATCAATTTGTATAGCAGCTAGCAGACCCTCATGCCAAATTGAGTCAAAGGCTTTTTTTAAATCAACAAATCATGAGAACACTTTGCCTTTGTTTTGGTTTGTTTGTTTGTCAATTAGGGTGTGCAGGGTGAATACGTGGTCTGTCGTATGATAATTTGGTAAAAAGCCAATTAAGACATTTGCTCAGTTTTCTCTGAGGAAATGTCTGAGCCTGCTGTTAATGATAATGCAGAGGATTTTCCCAAGGTTGCTGTTGACGTGTATCCAACAGTAGTTATTGGGGTCAAATTTGTCTCCACTTTTGTGGATTGGGGCGATCAGTCCTTGGTTCCAAATATTGGGGAAGATGCCAGAGCTAAGGATAATGTTAAAGAGTTTTTGTAACACCAATTGGAATTTGTTGTCTGTATATTTTATCATTTCATGTAGGATACCATCAACACCACAGGCCTTTTTGGGTTGGAGGGTTTTTATTTTGTCCTGTAGTTAATTCAAGGTGATTTGAGAATCCAGTGTGTTCTGGTAGTCTTTAAGATTTGTATTTGATCATGTATATGTTTTTGCTGTTTGTTCTTTGTTATAGAGCCAAAAAGATTGGAGAAGTGGTTTACTCATACATCTCCATTTTGGATAGATAATTCTTTGTGTTGTTGTTTGTTTAGTGTTTTCCAATTTTCCCAGAAGTGGTTAGAGTCTATGGATTCTTCAATTACATTGAGCTGATTTCTGATGTGCTGTTCCTTCTTTTTCCGTAGTGTATTTCTGTATTGTTTTAGTGATCCACCATAGTGAAGGCGTAGACTCAGGTTTTCTGGGTCTCTATGTTTTTGGTTGGACAGGTTTCTCAATTTCTTTCTTAGGTTTTTGCTTTAATCGTAGAACCATTTGTCATTGTTGTTCATTTTCTTTGGTTGTCTGCTCGACATTTTTAGATTAGATAGAGAAGCTGAGAGGTCAAGTATACTGTTAAGTTTTTCTACTGCCAAATTTACACCTTCACTATTACAGTGGAATTCTTTGTCCAGGAAGTTGTCTCGAAGGGATTGAATTTGTTGTTGCCTAATTGTTTTTTTGCTAGGTTTCCTCACTATATTCCTTTCATCTATAGCATTTCTTAATATTACTCAGTTCCTTTGGCTTTGATGCCTCATGATTGATTATTGCTCTGTTCAAGTAGACTGTGATTTTGCTGTGGTCTGATAGGAGAGACTCTGGATTGAGGGCAGTGATAAAGTAGTCTACAGTACTACTGCCAAGAGATGAGCTATAGGTGTACCTGCCATAGGAGTCCACTCGAAGCCTATCATTGACTATGTACATACCCTGCGTGTGACAGAGCTGCAGGAGTTGTGACCCGTTTTTGTTGGTTATATTGGCATAGTTGTGTCTAGGGAGGCATATGGGGGAGGAAATGCTGTCACCTCCAGGCAGGTGTTTGTCCCCCTGTGTGCTGAGGGTTCTTGTCCCGTTCTGGCATTTAGGTCGCCACAGACTAGTACCTGTCCCTGGCCCTGGAAATGATTGATTTCCCCCTCCAGGAAGGAGAAGCTGTCTTCATTAAAGTATGGGGATTCTAGTGGGGGGATGTAGGGAGCACACAGGAGGACATTTTTCTCTGTTAAATCATTTCCTTTAGAATTTCTAGCCAAATGTAAAATGTTCTTATTTTGATTAATTTAATGGAGTGAGTTAGGTCTGCTCTATACCCAATTAGCATACCCCCTGAGTCTCTTCCCTTTTTCACACCTGGTAGTTTGGTGGATGGGACAACCAGCTCTCTGAAACCTAGAGGGCAACCAGTGGGTCCGTCTCCTCTATACCATGTTTCTTGTAGGATGACAATGTCTCAACTTACAATTTATTTGATGAAGTCCAGGTTCCTGCTCTTTAGGCCAAAGGCAGATGACCTCAGGCCTGGGATATTCCAGGATGAGATAGTGAAGGCTTTGTGTTCCATAAAGTGTCCAATGTTGTTGGTTGTGTGGTTTGGCCTCAGGCCAGTAAGTGTGAGCAGAGCCTGCTGAGCATCTGGTACATGCCATTGGCTTGGGCTAGAAAGAGTGAGGGTTGGGCCTGTTTGCATGCTCACGGCCTGGGCGCATGTGTGACTTCCATGTTTATGCCCTCTTTGTGGGGGTGGGGTGCATGGGGTGGGCAGGAGGGGCATAGGTCTGATCTGAGGGGGCCGAAATGGGGTGTGGGCATGGTTGACTTGGAGGAGTGTTGATTGATTGGGATGGGGGTGTGTATGTGGCTGGTGGTGTTGTGGTCTGGATGTAGGTCTTCTTGGTGTGGGTCCTCTATGTATAGGTCGGGGGGGGGGGGGGGGTCCCGCAGGTCTGGGAGAGTGTCTTGCTGGTCTGGGTGGGATGTCTATTGATCTGTTGCTCCTGTGTGAATTGTTGGGGCTGTGTTTGAGAGCGATGTCCTTTAGGGTCTGGGCGAAGGTGGGCACTGCTGCCTTGTATAGGTGGATCTGGTCATAAAGGGTGTTCAAGTTCAGGGCGGAGTGGTGGGCCAGGTAAACATTTGGTTTTGAGGCACAGTCACGGGAAATACTTGCGTTTACCCAATGTATGGTAGCAGGGTGGATATAACCACTTGTGCATTGGGGAAAGTAGAAGAAGCATTTTCAGTCACTCCCTTGAGTGCTGTGGCCACCCTTTCCTGCTTTGCTCTCAGGTTGTTTGTGCCTGTGTGTATTATTATGTGGCTGGGTGAACCTAGTTGGTCTTTAGACAGAAGTTCTAGGGCACGCTGGGTGTTTGGACACCAGAGTTTAGACACACTATGTTTGGGAATAAGTTTATTTTCTTGAATATTTTTCCTATTTGAGTCCATAAGGAGTACAATCTGTGTCTTGTGTATGTCCTCAGTGGGTGTGGGGGGGTTGTCAGGCGGGCTATCAGGGTGGCTGACAGGGGGGTGCTCAGAGCGAGTGAGATCCCTTGGGCTTGGGGTTCTTCACTTGTCTGTCCCGCTGTGATGTCGAAGTGGTCAGGGTCTGGGGTGGACTGTTCTGCTATGGTGTCGAGACTTTTGTCGGGAGCTGAGGTGGGCTGTTCTGCTGCCTTCTCAGTGGGGGTGGCCACCTCTCTAGTGGGTTGTTCTCTGTCACACGCCACCCCCCTCACCCTCTCCTCCAGCAGTCTGATCCTCTCCTCTGGTGCTCTTCTTCTCCTGCTCCTGCTTTTTCTCCTGTTGAATTTGTCTCACCACAGTCCAGAGTGCAGATATGTCTCTCTCCACCTCCAGCTCCACGTGTCTGGTTAAGGGGGTGTTGTTGTGCTGGACTGTTGTCTGGGTCTGGTTAAGGGGGTGTTGTTGTGCTGGACCGTTGTCTGGGTCTGTGCTGACTGGAGTGTAATTATCTGCTGTTCCAGCTCCACCTGCCTTAACTCCAGCTGGGTAAATATAACCTTCACTTCAATGAGGGAGTAGTACTCTGTGCTGGGAGGTTGACTTTTTGCTTGGGGTTGCTCGTCTGTAGGGTTATATAATGAAGAGGTCTGGTCTGACCCGCTCGGGGTGGGGGCATCTTTCTCAAGTGAGAGCTTCTCCTGCTGAGCTAATCTCCAGCTGAAACTGTTTGGGTTTGCCCTGTACCAATACTGTTCCAGACTTATAGAGAGTCCTCGTTGTCTAGTATCCTGAGTTTCCACCCCTCGTTAACACCCCCCCCCCCCCCTTAACTTAACAGAGCACTGTGCCATGCCAGGGGCATGGTCTGTGTGGTAGATGAGGTTGCTGATGTTCCCATTTTTATAATAGTCAGCAAAAAGTGTCTCTTTATTTTCCATAAGGAGCTTAATTTTGTGCTCTTTTCGTGTCTTATCATTCTTTACATACACAGGGTACTGTATTTTAATTACCTCTGAACAGCGGGAGGCAGCTTCTAAGGCCTCTCCATTTGGTTGGAGTAGACAGTGTGACTCTCCTGCCACTGTTGGGCTAAAGGGCTTTGACACCTCTCACTTGACACGTCAGCGCAAATTTTTGTGTTTATTTTTTATTTCAACCTTTATTTAACCAGGTTGGCTAGTTGAGAACAAGTTCACATTTACAACTGCGACCTGGCCAAGATAAAGCAAAGCAGTGTGAAACAAACAACACAGAGTTACACATGGAATAAACAAACATACAGTCAACAACACAGTAGAAAAAGTCTATATACAGTGTGTGCAAATGAGGTAATATAAGGGAGGTAGGGCAATAAACAGGCCATAGTGGCTAAATAATTACAATTCAGCAATAAACACTGGAGTGATAGATGTGCAGAAGATGAATGAGCAAGTAGAGATACTGGGGTGCAAAGGAGCAAAAAATAAAAAAATAAAAATAACAGTATGGGGATGAGGTAGTTGGATGGGCTATTTACAGATGGGCTATTTCCTTGTGTAGTGATCTGTGAGCTACTCTGACAGCTTGTGCTTAAAGTTAGTGAGGGAGATATGAGTCTCCAGCATCAGTGATTTTGGCAATTCGTTCCAGGCATTGGCAGAAGAAACTGGAAGGAAAGGTGGCCAAAGGAGGAATTGGCTTTGGGGGTGACCAGTGAAATATACCTGCTAGAGCGTGTGCTACGGGTGGGTGCTGCTATGGTGACCAGTGAGCTGAGATAAGGCGGGGCTTTACCTAGCAAAGACTTATAGACGACCTGGAACCAGTGGGTTTGGCGATGAATATGAAGCGAGGGCCAGCCAACGAGAGTGTACAGGTCGCAGTGGTGGGTAGTAAATGGGGCTTTGGTGACAAAACGGATGGCACTGTGATAGACTGCATCCAATTTGCTGAGTAGAGTGTTGGAGGCTATTTTGTAAATGACATCGCTGAAGTCAATGATCGGTAGGATAGTCAGTTTTATGAGGGTATGTTTGGCAGCATGAGTGAAGGATGTTTTTTTGCGAAATAGGAAGCGATTCTAGACTTAATTTTGTATTGGAGATGCTTAATGTGAGTCTGGAAGGAGAGTTTACAGTTTAACCAGACACCTCGGTATTTGTAGTTGTCCACATATTCTAAGTCAGAACCGTCCAGAGTAGTGATGCTGGACGGGCGGGCAGGTGCGGGCAGCGATCGGTTGAAGAGCATGCATTTAGTTTTACTTGCATTTAAGAGCAGTTGGAGGCCACGGAAGGAAAGTTGTATGGCATTGAAGCTCATCTGGAGGTTAGTTAACAAAGTGTCCAAAGAAGGTCCAGAAGTATACAGAATGGTGTCGTTTGCATAGAGGTGGATCAGAGAATCACCAGCAGCAAGAGCGACATCATTGATGTATACAGACAAAAGAGTCGGCCGAGAATTGAACCCAGTAGCACCTCCATAGAGACTGCCAGAGGTCTGGGCAACAGGCCCTCCGATTTGACACACTGAACTCTGTCTGAGAAGTAGTTGGTGAACCAAGCAAGGCAGTCATTAGAGAAACCAAGGCTGTTGAGTCTGCCGATAAGAATGTGGTGATTGACAGAGTCGAAAGCCTTGGCCAGGTCGATGAATACAGCTGCACAGTATTGACTCTTATCGATGGCGGTTATGATATCGTTTAGGACCTTGAGCGTGGCTGAGGTGCACCCATGACCAGCTCGGAAACCAGATTGCATAGTGGAGAAGGTACAATGGGATACGAAATGGTCGGTGATCTGTATGTTAACTTGACTTTCGAAGACCTTAGAAAGGCAGAGTTGGATAGATATAGGTCTGTAGCAGTTTGGGTCTAGAGTGTCTCCCCCTTTGAAGAGGGGGATGGCCGCGGCAGCTTTCCAATCTTTAGGGGATCTTAGACAATACGAAAGAGAGGTTGAACAGGCTAGTAATAGGGATTGCAACATTTTCGGCTGATCATTTTAGAGAGGGTCCAGATTGTCTAGCCCGGCTGATTTGTAGGGGTCCAGATTTTGCAGCTCTTTCAGAACATCAGCAATCTGGATTTGGGTGAAGGAGAAATGGGGGAGGTTTGGGTAAGTTGCTGTGGGGGGTGCAGGGCTGTTGACCGGGGTAGGTGTAGCCAGGTGGAAAGCATGGCCAGCTGTAGAAAAATGCTTATTGAAATTCTCAATTATCGTGGATTTATCGGTGGTGACAGTGTTTCCTAGCCTCTGTGCAGTGGGCAGCTGGGAGGAGGTGCTCCTATTCTCCATGGACTTTACAGTGTCCCAGAACTTTTTGGAGTTTGTGCTACAGGATGCAATTTCTGTTTGAAAAGCTAGCCTTTGCTTTCCTAACTGCCTGTGTATATTGGTTCCTAACCTGTTATGGCTTGGGGTTCCGCTAGCGGAACATTTCGACAACATCCGGTGAAATTGCAGAGTGTGAAATTCCCCCAAAATTATTAGAAATATTTAACTTTCATACATTCACAAGTGCAATACACCAAATTAAAGCTTAACTTCTTGTTAATCTAGCCACCATGTCAGATTTCAA
The DNA here is from genome assembly GCF_965601325.2 of Salmo salar. Taxonomy (NCBI): domain Eukaryota; kingdom Metazoa; phylum Chordata; class Actinopteri; order Salmoniformes; family Salmonidae; genus Salmo; species Salmo salar. The sequence continues at coordinate 100,357,057 of NC_138291.1, forward strand.
AAAGGCTTTACGGTGAAAGCAAACCATGCGATTATCTGAGAACAGCACCACATCAAACAAACACATGACAATCATATTTCAACCCCCAGGCGCGACACAAAACTCAGAAATAACGATATAATTCATGCCTTACCTTTGAAGAGCTTCTTCTGTTGGCACTCCAATATGTCCTATAAACATATCAAAATGGTCCTTTTGTTCGATTAATTCCGTCGTTATATCTCCAAAATGTCAATTTATTTGGCGCGTTTGATTCAGAAAAACACCGGTGCCAACTCGCCCAACATGACTACAAAATATCTAATAAGTTACCTGTAAACTTGTTCCAAACATTTCAAACAACTTTAATAATCCAACTTTAGGTATTTTAAAATGTAAATAATCGATACAATTTAAGAGGGGATAAACTGCGTACAATACCGGACGAAAACAAAGTGAGGCGCATTCCAGGTCAGGCGCACCAAAACATTAGAGTGCACTAGGCTGGACCCTCTTTCTGAATAGCCGTACTTCTTCATTTCTCTAAAGAAAAACATCAACCAATTTCTAAAGACTGTTGACATCTAGGGAAGCAATAGGAACTGCAACCAAGTGCCACAGAAATCTAGGTTCCCATAGAAACCCAATTGAAAACACAGTGAACTCAACAACAAAAAATTCATGGATGGTTTGTCCTCGGGGTTTCGCCTGCCAAATAAGTTCTGTTACACTCACAGACATTATTTTAACAGTTTTAGAAACTTTAGAGTGTTTTCTATCCAAATCTACCAATTATATGCATATCCTAGCTTCTGGGTCTGAGTAGTAGGCAGTTTACTTTGGGCATGCTTTTCATCCGGGCGTGAAAATACTGCCCCTATCCCATTAACTTCCCTGAAAAGTTGCATATCGCAGGGGCTATTCGATGCTAATGCAGTATGACACAGGATGTTTTTGTGCTGGTCAAGGGCAGTCAGGTCTGGAGTGAACCAAGGGCTATATCTGTTCCTGGTTCTAAACTTTTTGAATGGGGCATGCTTATTTAAGATGGTGAGGTAAGCACTTTTAAAGAATAACCAGGCATCCTCTACTGACGGAATGAGGTCAATACCCTTCCAGGATACCCGGGCCAGGTCGATTAGAAAGGCCTGTTCGCTGAACTGTTTTAGGGAGCGTTTGACAGTGATGAGGGGTGGTCGTTTGACCGCAGACCCATTATGGATGCAGGCAATGAGGCATTGATCGCTGAGATCCTGGTTGAAGACAGCAGAGGTGTATTTGGAGGGCAGGTTGGTTAGGATGATGTCTATGAGGGTACCCGTGTTTACGGATTTGGGGTTGTAATTGGTAGGTTCATTGATCATTTGTGTGAGATTGAGGGCATCAAGCTTAGATTGTAGGATGGCCGGGGTGTTACGCATGTCCCAGTTTCGGTCACCTAACAGCACGAGCTCTGAAGATAGATGGGGGACAATCAATTCACATATGGTGTCCAGGGCACAGCTGGAGGCAGAAAGTGGTCTATAGCAAGTGGCAACGATGAGAGACTTGTTCCTGGAAAGGTGGATTTTTAAAAGTTAGAAGCTTGAATTGTTTGGGCACAGACCTGGATAGTAAGATAGAACTCTGCAAGCTATCTCTGCAGTAGATTGCAACTCCGCCCCCTTTGGCAGTTCTATCTAATTAAAGTTGTATCAAGCTTAGCAGACTTAATTTAGCATTCAGTCATTATAAAGTAATGTCATGTATTTTTCTTCTTGGCTTTTGGAAATAAAATATAGCTACAGACTAAGCAATACTCACTCAGTTCTAGGTTGGATGGTGTTTTCAGGTTTCTGTTGTTTTCCAGAGCAATTGCTGTATAGCTTTGGAATAATACTTTTTGGTGGTTTAAACATTCCAGATGATCCCGTAATTCCGTCCAAAATCAGGTTGTATGTTTTGAGTTTAGATTTGTCGTCTCTCTCTCTCTCTCTCTCTCTCTCTCTCTCTCTCTCTCTCTAGCCAGCCATCTCTCTCTCTCTCAAGCCAGCCATCTGTCTCTCTCTCTCTCTAGCCAACCATCTCGCTCTCTTTCTCTCTCTCTCTCTCTCTCTCTCTCTCTCTCTCTCTCTCTCTCTCTCTCTCTCTCTCTCTCTCTCTCTCTCTCTCTCTGTCTCTCTCTCTCTCTCTCTCTCAATTCAATTCAAGGGGCTTTATTGGCATGGGAAACACATGCTAACATTGCCAAAGCTAGTGAATGTGATAATATACAAAATTAAATAAACAATAAAAATGAACAGTAAATATTACTCACAGAAGTTCCAAAAGAAAGAATACGTTACAAATGTCATATTATGTATTTATACAGTGTTGTAACGATGTGCAAATCGTTAAAGTACAAAAGGGATAATAAATAAACATAAATATGGGTTGTATTTACAATAGTGTTTGTTCTTCACTGGTTGCCCTTTTCTTGTGGCAACAGGTCACAAATCTTGCTGCTGTGATGTATTTCACCCAGTAGATATGGGAGTTTATCAAAATCGGGTTTGTTTTCGAATTCTTTGTGGATCTGTGTAATCTGAGGGAAATATGTGTCTCTAATATGGTCATACATTGGGCAGGAGGTTACGAAGTGCAGCTCAGTTTCCATCTCATTTTGTGGGCAGTGTGCACATAGCCTGTCTTCTCTTGAGAGCCAGGTCTGCCTATGGCGGCCTTTCTCAATAGCAAGGCTATGCTCACTGAGTCTGTACATAATCAAAGCTTTCCTTAATTTTGGGTCAGTCACAGTGGTCAGGTATTCTGCCACTGTGTACTCTCTATTTTGGGCCATTTCCCTCTCTCTCCTCACGCTTTAACTGAGTGTACACTTTTTACTGTCCAAAATCTTTGGTTCCTTTGTTAGTTTTATGGAGGACATTAGGTAGTGTTGTATAATTTCCTATGTTTGACTTGATTAAACATTTGAGATGATTAAGAATGGAGCAGTCCTTTACTCCTGACTTTGTCAGCATCCCAAATGGCACCATGTTCCCTATAGAGTGCTCTCCTTTTTTTCCCCAGGCCTGCCCAAAAGTACTATTTTGGAGGCACCCTATGTGTTTTTTGTTTGTCATTTCCTTTGTAGATTCTCCTAATTATAATAACTGTCAATTATTGTAATTCTGACAGGCAGGCTGATTTTGCAATTTCAGACGACAGAGCAGGCAAGGGTTAGACATAATTTCCAAGTAATTTAAAGCTATTTCCCAAAGCACCAAATAAAGGAATCTTGCATCTTAAGATGAAACGCTTATGTAAAAATATAAATATTTACATCTAAGCTGTTTTACTGCTTGCCTAAACAACAACCAAAATAGGACGCCTTGATCTCATCGTGAAAAATGACATAATTACTGAAAACCGGTTGATTACATTCTTAATAAATTACTTTTTCTGAACCAGAAAAACAGTTTAAAACCAGAGAAGGATGTCATTAGGACATCCTGTGCCAAATGTTTCCTACTGGACCTCATCTTTGACACACAGACCGTTAGGCCTCAGGGTACACACACACACACACACACACACACTGGCAGTCACCCCCACTTCCTCTCCCACTCCCTCTCCCACTGCTTCTGCGTCTCCCTCTCCCACTGCCTCTCCCACTTCCTCTCCCACTGCCTCTCCCACTGCCTCTCCCTCTCCCTCTCCCATTCCCTCTCCCACTGCCTCTCCCTCTCACATTGCCTCTCCCACTGCCTCTCCCACTCCCTCTCCCACTGCCTCTCCCTCTCCCACTGCCTCTCCCACTCCCTCTCCCACTGCCTCTTCCACTGCCTCTCCCACTGCCTCTCCCTCTCCCATTGACTCTCCCACTCCCTTTCCCACTGCCTCTCCCACTGCCTCTCCCTCTCCCATTGCCTCTCCCACTCCCTTTCCCACTGCCTCTCCCACTGCCTCTCCCTCTCCCACTCCCACTGTCTCTCCCACTCCCTCTCCCACTGCCTCTCCCTCTCCCACTGCCTCTACCACTCCCTCTCCCACTGCCTCTCCCACTGCCTCTCCCCTCTTTGCTTCTCCTCTCTGTGTTGCTTTACTTTTCATCCCTCATCCCTTCATTTAGGGATTGTTTGATCAGGAGAGAGTGAGACTTAAAAGAACTGGCACTATTTCAACATAAACACCCATGAGATGTGTGCAGCCTGATGGTATGTATGTACCTGTGGATAGCATTTGGCTTGTCTGGAGAAATAAATGCTTTGTGTGTTTATAATTCCATTCATTTATATGTACAGTATATTCAGACCCCTTGACTTTTTCCACTTTTTGTTACGTTACAGCCTTATTCTAAAATGTATCAAATACATTTTTCCTCATCAATCTCCACACAATACCCCATAATGAGAAAGCGAAAACATGGGGTCCCCTGGGACTGGGTTGAGCCACATAGGGTTCCCTGAGATTGGGCTGAGCCACACGGGGTTCCCTGAGACTGGGCTGAGCCACACAGGGTTCCCTGAGACTGGGCTGAGCCACACGGGGTTCCCTGAGACTGGGCTGAGCCACACAGGGTTCCCTGGGACTGGGCTGAGCCACACAGGGTTCCCTGAGACTGGGCTGAGCCACACGGGGTTCCCTGAGACTGGGCTGAGCCACACGGGTGCCCTGGGACTGGGCTGAGCCACACGGGGTTCCCTGGGACTGGGCTGGGGAGTTTTGAAGTAGGAAAGTAAACCTGGCAGGTGCGCTAGGTGTGTGTGTGTGTGTGTGTGTGTGTGTGTGTGTGTGTGTGTGTGTGTGTGTGTGTGTGTGTGTGTGTGTGTGTGTGTGTGTGTGTGTGTGTGTGTGTGCCTGCGTTAGTGTGTAATGTGTGTAGCTAGACTGTAAATCATCAAACACTAACTGCAATAAACCAGCCACCTTGGAGAGTTCATTAGTCTGGACCTCTGACATGATGCCAAGTTATGATTGGACTATTTTCCGAACTGCTCCATGGTGAGAAATATGCTGTGGGTCAAAACTATTGCACTATATAGGGAATAGGGTGCCATTTGAGACGCAGTTGCTGGACTGAATTCCGTGAGTTCCAGTTCCATTAGCTGTCTGTTGAGCTGTTGTCAGGCCAGTAAATGAGTTGTTGTCAGGCCAGTAAGTGAGTTATCAGGCAAGTAAGTGAGTTGTTGTCAGGCCAGTAAGTGGTTTGTTTTCAGGCCAGTAAATGGGTTGTTGTCAGGCCAGTAAGTGAGTTGTTGTCAGGCCTGTAAGTGAGTTGTTGTCAGGCCAGTAAGTGGGTTGTTTTCAGGCCAGTAAGTGGGTTGTTGTCAGGCCAGTAAGTGAGTTGTTATCAGGCAAGGAAGTGGCCATGTTTCAAGCTGAACTCGTTGCAGACTCATTCTAGATCTCACAAGGCCTGGATAGGAGTTAACATATTAGCTAACCATATCATACAATAAGCAATCTGATGCTCGACTGTGCAATGGATGATGTTGCCATTGGTTACCAATGTAGTCTAATTTCGGGCTTTTTTCCCGTGGACCAAATAAATACATTTTGCTGCTTATGTAACGGGGTGCGTACTTGGCGGCAGAGAAGTCAGGCGCAGGAGAGCGAAAACTGATTTACAACGGTGTTGTTTAATAAACATAAAAACCACCGTAAACAGAACAATAAATTAATGGGTCAAACAAAACCCAGTATCCACCAGCATAACGAACACAAGCACTACAAGAAACAATTCCGGACAAGGACATGGGGGGAACAGAGGGTTAAATACACAACATGTAATTGATGGAATTGAAATCGTGTGTGAGGGAAGACAAGACAAAACCAATGGAAAATGAAAGGTGGATCGGCGATGGCTAGAAGGCCGGTGACGTCGACTGCCGAACGCCGCCTGAACTAGGAGAGGGACCGACTTCGGCGGAAGGTCGTGACAGTAGGCCTCGGGGACGACCCGGAGGGCGAGGCGCAGGGCGATCCGGACAAAGACGGTGGAACTCCTGCAGCATTGAAGGGTCCAACACATCCTCGACCGGAACCCAGCACCTCTCCTCCGGACCGTACCCCTCTCACTCCATGAGGTACTGAAGGCCCCTCGCCCAGCGCCTCGAATCCAGTATGGAGCGAACGGAGTACGCCGGGGCCCCCCCCGATGTCCAGAGGGGGCGGAGGAACCTCCCACACCTCAGACTCCTGGAGCGGACCAGCCACCACCGGCCTGAGGAGAGACACATGGAACGAGGGGTTAATACGGTAATCGGGTGGATGTTGTAACCTATAACAAACCTTGTTCACTCTCCTCAGGACTTTAAATGGCCCCACAAACCGCGGACCCAGCTTCCGGCAGGGCAGGCGGATGGGCAGGTTTCGGGTCGAGAGCCAGACCCGGTCCCCCGGTGCGAACCCCGGGGCCTCACTGCGGTGGCGATCTGCGTTCTCCTTTTGGCGCATCACGGCCTGCTGAAGGTGAACACGGACAGCTTCCCATGTCTCCTCCACGCGCCTGAACCAGTCGTCAACTGCAGGAACCTCGGTCTGACTCTGATGCCAAGGCACCAGAACCGGCTGGTACCCCAGTACGCACTGGAAGGGAGAGAGGTTTTATTTTATTTTTTATTTTTTTTATTTCCATTTTTTTGGGGGGGGGGGGGTGGATCAGCTTAATATTGCGGAAAGAATATTGATTCCATCAATGTAATTGTCTGCATCATTTCCAATACCCCATATATTTTTGGGGTAAATATATATATCCATACACGCATGCATACATATACACATATATACATACACATACTTATATAGCCATACATACTTTTTTAAAGAATATACCTTTATTATTATTCCCCGCTAACCCTACCACCGATCCCCCAATTGGAGTAAACTAATAAACACTTCGGCTTTTACCTTCAATTTATTCATCTTATACACATTTTACAGATACAGTCTATTTTACAATAGTTATTTTTTGTTTGTTTTTAGTCCTTCCTCTATTTCTGATGTCCATCCAGTTTGATTTCTATTTGTAACTGTGCTATATCAAAAAGTTCTGAACCTATATACATTTTACAGACCCCGCATGGTTTACATTGTTTATCTTGTTATTAGTCCCACCCTTCAGCTCCATTCAACCCCTCCCATCTATCTCTCAGCATCATCCATTTCGGATTTCTATTTGCCATATATTTTTCAACTGTGCTGTGATGCTTCACAAAACAATTGAACCTTTCTATTCTCATAGCTTCTACAGATTGTAAATTCAAAATAAAATGTTTTGCTAAAATAATTATTATATTATTGATTGATTGACTATAGCTTTTCAAATCACCCAGTATTGCTATCTGCAGCGTTAGTTCTAGGCAAATGTTGCAATTCTTCAGCCATTCCTGGACCCGTGACCAAAAACGAGCTACATATGAACAATACCAGAATAAATGATCTAATGACTCTGCCTCCTCACAGCAGAATCTGCAGAGCTGGGAAGATTGTATCCCCCATATATATAACATTCTATTGGTTGCAAGAATTTTGTATAGTAATTTAAATAGAAAAATTTGAAGTTTTGAATCCGCCGTTGTTTTGCGTATCAATTCATAAACCATGTGCCATGGAATGGGTACATCAAAAATCTCTTCCCAACTATTTTGCAATTTATATGGCACAGCTGTCGGTTTTTTGGTCCTTAAATGAAATTGGTATATGTTTTTATTTATCACACTTTTCTTTAACCATTTATGTTCGGCCGACATACAAGTTCCTTACTTTTTTCCCCTTCTACTTGCCTCTTCCATTTTTGTGGTAATGCTGCAATTAATTGGTTGTAATTTTGGGTAGAGCAGATATTTCCATATGTCTGTGTTAGCTGCATGTGTGACATCACTCCACCAGTCCTATTTATAATATCATTCACTAAAATGATAAAATGTTTTAACATTTCTTCAAAAAATACAGTTTTTTTAATCAATTACTATATTTGAATTTAACCACAATATTTGTTGTATTATTTGTTCGGTCTTTTCAGGTGGATTAAACTGAATTTGCAACCAACTTTCTAAGGCTTGTTTAAAAAATAAAGATATTTTGGAGATTATTTCCTTTTCAAACAACCGAAAGTGGGCAGGTATAATCTGAATAAAGGGAAAAAGGCCCTTTTTGAACATAGGATGAGACATTCGTACCAATTTACTAGAAAACCAGTTTGGATTTAAGTATAACTTTGGTATGACTAATGCCTTTAGTGAGAGGTCTAATGCCTTAATATTTAATCATTTTTGCCCTCCGAATTCATATTCGTTATATAAATAGGCCCTTTTAATTTTATCTGGCTTGCCGTTCCAAATAAAATTGAATATTTTTTGTTCATATAATTTAAAAAGCAGGTCACTAGGTGTAGGCAAAACCATAAGCAAATAGGTAAACTGTGATATGATTAAATAGTTAATCAGGGTGATTTTTCCACAAATAGACAGGTATTTTCCTTTCCATGGTAGCAAGATCTATTCTATTTTTGCTAACTTTCTATAAAAATGTATTGGAGTGAGATCATTTCTTTCTTTTGGGATTTGTATACGGAGTATGTCCACATCTACGTCAGACCATTTAATTGGTAAACTACATGGTAATGTAAAATTTGCATTCTTTTAGTGATCCAATATGTAATTTATCATAATTTGGTTTTAATCCAGAGAGGATAGCAAAAGTATCTAGATCCTCTATGAGGCCGTGGAGAGACTCTAATTGTGGTTTTAAAAGAAAACAGGAATCATCGGCGTACAATGACACCTTGGTTTTTAAGCCACGGATTTCTAATCCCTTAATATTATTGTTTGATCTAATCTTAACAGCTAACATTTCAATGGCAATAATAAATAAATATTTATTTGTTTCCAGTACTTGTCTTATATTATCTCCAATGTATCGTCTATGTAAAAAACCTGCATGATTAGGTTGAATAATATCTGACAATACTTTTTTAATTCTATGCGTCAAGCATTTTGCTAGGATATTTGCATCACAACACTGAAGTGTAAGAGGTCTCCAATTTTTTTTATGGACTGGATCTTTATATATACCATTTGGGTCCTGTTTCAGTAATAATGATATCAGACCTTCTTGATAATCTACCATTTATACAGGAGTGGTTAAAACATGCTAATAATGGTCCTTTGAGTATATCAAAAAAAGTTTTGTATACTTCCACTGGTATGCCATCCAGTCCTGGACTTTTCCCATCCTTAAAGGCCCCAATTGCATCAAGCAGTTCCTCCTCTGTAATTTGGCCTTCACATGAGTCTTTCTGTACAGATGTTAATTTTACATTATTATTAGGAAAAAAATCCATACAATTAGTTTCAGTTAGTGGAGATGGAGGAGCCTGAAATGAAAACATATTCTTAAAGTACTTTACTTCCTCTTTCAAAATATAATTTGGTGAATCATGTGTGACTCCATCATTTGTAACAAGTTTTAATAAAAATGTTTGGTAGCATTTCTATATTGAAGATTGAAAAAGAATTTGGTGCATTTTTTCCCCATATTCCATCCAGTACGCTTTATTTTTATAATATATTACACTGGATCTTTCTTGAATAAGTTCCTCCATTTCTTTTTGTTTTTCCTGTAATTTATTCTGTGCCTCTATGGTGCCGTTTTTATTGCTATCAAACTGTACTGTTAGTCCTTCAATTTCCTTTGTTAGTATGGACTCTTTTGATCTAAATTGCTTTTGTGTTATAGATGAGTACTGAATTGCATGGCCTCTAAAGGCACACTTAAAAGTTTCCCATACAATAAGGGGATCTGCTGTACCTATGTTATGTCTGAAAAAGTCAGTTATAAATTATTCTGTCCTAGTTCTAAACAATTTATCATCTAGTAGGCTTTGATTAAATTTCCAATATCCTCGCCCACGTGGAAATTCTGTAAGAGTAATATATATGCCAATTATGTGATCATCCGACCGCATTCTGTCCCTTATCAACACTTTTTAAACTTTTGGTGCCAGAGAGAATGGCATAAGAAAGTAGTCAAGACGACTAGCTTGATTAAGCCTCCGCCATGTATATCTCACTAGGTCAGGGTATTTAAGTCTCCATATATCCACTAATTCCAATATATCCATGACATTCATGATTCCCTTAATTGCCTGAGGGTGATAGTTTGTAGTGTGATTTACTTTCCGGTCCATAGAGGTATTTAAGACCGTATTAAAATCTCCCACCATAATAATAGAGTCTAGTGTTGATTGTAGAGTTGATAAATTCTTATATATATTTTCAAAGAAGCTTGAATCATCATTATTCGGACCGTATAGGTTAATAAGCCATATCTGTTTATTGTCCAATAACATATTTAAAATAATCCATCTACCTTGATAATCTGTTTGGACAATTTGCACATTTGGATCAAAGTTATTGTTAATTAAAACCATCCCCCCTTTTGAATTTCTTTTCTCCTATGGGCATTTAAAATTGTTGAATGGGTTTCCTGTAAACAATAGATAGTATATTCCTTCTGTTTTAGCCAGGTAAATACTGATCGTCTTTTCTTATTATCTGCTAAGCCATTACAATTATAACTGGCTATACTTATTTCACCACTTAGCATAATGAGACACATCTTTAAATTCTATTTATGAAAATATATGTTTGTAAACGTACCATTTAAAAGTAACATGATGATTGAGTGTCTATATAGCTGTACCATGATATTTGCATTACTACTAAGTAAACCTCCACTTGGTCCCTACTATTCCACCCCCTAAAAGCCTTCCTCATCCCTAGTTGGGTTGTCATCCCAATGCCCGGCAGATCACCCCCGATCCCCCGTATCCCATAGCCCTGAACAGGCTGAGATCCATCCTTCGAAAAGAGCACACAGTGCCATTTACCGAATTGAAGTAAATCAATTGCCAAATGCATTTCCATCGCCCTCACCTCGATTTGTATTATATATAGCTGTGGATCATCCTCTATTGTCCCTAACATCTTTTACTCCTTCGCAACAGTTGTGGGATACACACATACACCCACACACACTCAACCCTTTCCCCCCACACAACCATAAGCTCACATTCTCAACAGTTGCACCATCCCAGAGCACAATACAAGAAAGGTCTTGATTTACAAATGCATTTACAGTTGCAGCTGCATTAGAAGGCCTGCCAGACCGCGCAAAAAATGGGCAGAAATTGAGAGGTTTTATTAACCATTGTCACATCCTAGATGATGGAGGTCAAATGTACACCTTTTCCCTGAAACACCCACAATACGGTCACCCGTACTGACCATATTCCCAAGCATCACCATGCAGTCAGACTTTGATTTTGTGCCACCAGGGTCACAATAATATACCCCCTCTCTGAATGTCCGAGTGTGACCCCCTCCCCATGGGTTACTGCAGCTAGTGTTGCCAGCACTGCCACTGCCTGGGTGGGGGCACCCCACAGGAATCCCCACCGGCTAGGTACAAGGTCGTCAAGGTTCTCATTCGCAGCTTTGAGAATTTCCTTGTGTTGTATGCTCTCCCTTTAGGGGGCTTTGGCTTTGCAGGACCAACCCTGCCAAGTGGGCTCAGAATCTTGAGGGGGCAGTGCTGCTCTTGGTCTCTGACCGCATTTTGGCTGCATAGAGACCACTTACAGCAGGCCCATAAAACAGTTAGGGACTTCTCCTTAGTATCTGGGTCATTCAGGTGGGTGTCTAGGGTCTAGGGTTGTTGACCGTACCATTAAATTAGGATCATAAATAAATAGATATAATTTATTTAAAACTGTTCCACCATGATAGGACAATAAATAAATAAATAAGGCATTCATTATAAAAGTATATCCATCATCTGAACAACATTGAAAGCCCTCTCATACCCCGGCTCACAGCAATACATTGGTTCTGGGATATGCAACCATTTCATTACTCACTCACTCAACTTTCCCAAACATAACAAGTAAAATAAAACGATAAACACACACCCACCATCCACACATACTGTGCCTTCTGTTTACTTAGTTTTTATCTTCACCATGTTGAATTAGTGCTTGTGGGTTCCAATTAGTTATATGTGAAGATATATACAAAAGCAATTTTTTTTTATTGTATTGTTACAATCCATAACCGGGCTAGAATTGTGTTTCATTATTTTCTTCATCTATGAGAAATGTGTAATTTTTTTAATTAACCATGGCGTAGTCTTTGTGTCTCTGAGCAACTGGATATCAATATATAGTTTGTCAATGACGAGAGCTACTCGTTTCCCTTTTAATCTATTTTCTTTGAAAATTGGATACAGAACTTTTCACCGTTCTGCAATTTCCTTTGGAAACGTATCATTCATGTTAATTTTGGTCCCAGCAAGTCTTTTACCCAGGCTTTTAACCATTATCTTATCTTTAAATGAAGCAAATTTGGCAACGATTGGGCGTTCATACTTTTGTCCTCGCTGTCCGAAGCGGTGTACACGTTCAAGTTGGATTTTGTCGATAGCTTCGCGTGGGATTTGAAGCGCTGTAAGGAGGAACTCTCTAACTACAGATTCAGGAACTTCCCCTTCTTTCTCCTGGATACCTGTAAGTACCAGATTCTCTCACATGGTTCTAGTTTGTATGTCCAGTAAGGCTTCTCTCAGAACGGTGTTCTCCTTTTTAATTTCATTCACTTCGGTTTCAATCTTGTTGACTGTCCCTTTTAGCTTGTGTGTTTCCTTCTCCCATGTCGCAGCTTTTTCATCACTCATCTCGAGGCCTTCAACTCTTTTATATCCTTACTAACTAATTCAAGTATACCCAGTTTGTCATTTATTGATTTTAACTTCTCTAGGGCCACCGCCTACGTAACAGCCAGTGGAATCCTGTGGCGCGTTTTTCAAATACCTTAGAAATGCTATTACTTCAATTTCTCAAACATATGACTATTTTACACCATTTTAAAGACAAGACTCTCGTTAATCTAACCACACTGTCCGATTTCAAAAAGGCTTTACAACGAACGCAAAACATTAGATTATGTCAGCAGAGTACCCAGCCAGAAATAATCAGACACCCATTTTTCAAGCTAGCATATAATGTCACATAAACCCAAACCACAGCTAAATGCAGCACTAACCTTTGATGATCTTCATCAGATGACACTCCTAGGACATTATGTTATACAATACATGCATGTTTTGTTCAATCAAGTTCATATTTATATCAAAAACCAGCTTTTTACATTAGCATGTGACGTTCAGAACTAGCATACCCACCGCAAACTTCCGGTGAATTTACTAAATTACTCATGATAAACGTTCACAAAAAACATAACAATTATTTTAAGAATTATAGATACAGAACTCCTTTATGCAATCGCTATGTCCGATTTTAAAATAGCTTTTCGGCAAAAGCACATTTTGCAATATTCTGAGTAGATAGCTCGCCATCACGGGCTAGCTATTTTGACACCCACCAAGTTTGGCACTCACCAAACTCAGATTTACTATAAGAAAAATTGGATTCCCTTTGCTGTTCTTCGTCAGAATGCACTCCCAGGACTTCTACTTCAATAACAAATGTTGGTTTGGTTCAAAATAATCCATAGTTATGTTCAAATATCCTCTGTTTTGTTCGTGCGTTCAAGACACTATCCGAAGGGTGACGAAGGGTGACGCGCCCGGCGCGTTTCGTGACAAAAAATGTCTAAATACCATTACCGTACTTCGAAGCATGTCAACCGCTGTTTAATCTGTTATGGCTAGGGGGCAGTATTTTCACGGCCGGATAAAAAACGTACCCGATTTAATCTGGTTATTACTACTGCCCAGAAACTAGAATATGCATATAATTATTGGCTTTGGATAGAAAACACCCTAAAGTTTCTAAAACTGTTTGAATGGTGTCTGTGAGTATAACAGAACTCATATGGCAGGCAAAAACCTGAGAAGATTCTGTACAGGAAGTACCCTCTCTGACCATTCCTTGGGCTTCTTGGCTCTGTTTATTGAAAATGTAGGATCTTGTACCTCCCGCTCAAACAGCGCACTGTCCGACCGATCCCAGGATGACCAGAGGAGGGTGACGTGTGGGACCAAAAGATCAACCGGTCATGAACAGCAGATGGGATATGCAGACGCCCAGCGGGACACTGGACGGGAGCGGGCTCTGCATGTAACGCCTGCTCAATGTCCGTGTCCAGCTCCCACACTACCGGCGCCACCAGGCAGGAGGCGGGGAGTATGGGACTGGGATCCATGGGCTGCTCCTCTGTGTCATACACCGAGACAATGTGTCTGGCTTCACGTTCTGGGAGCCTGGTCTGTAGGAAAGGGTGAACACAAAATGGGTGAAAAACATGGCCCATCTTGCCTGGCGAGGGTTCAGTCTCCTCGCTGCCCGGATGTACTCCAGATTATGGTGGTCAGTCAAGATAAGAAAAGGGTGTCTAGCCCCCTCAAGCCAATGTCTCCACGCCTTCAAGGCCTTGACGACAGCCAACAGCTCCCAGTCCCCCAAGTCATAGTTTCGCTCCGCCGGGCTGAGCTTCTTCGAGAAGAAGGCACAGGGGCGGAGCTTCGGTGGTGTACCCGAGCGCTGAGAGAGCACAGCTCCTATCCCAGCCTCGGACGCGTCCACCTCCACTATGAACACCAAAGAGGGATCCGGATGGGCCAACACGGGAGCCGAGGTAAACAGAGCCCTCAGGTGACTAAAAGCCCTGTCTGCCTCAGCTGACCACTGCAAGCGTTCCGGGCCCCCCTTCAGCAGTGAGGTAATGGGAGCCGCAACCTGACCAAAACCCCGGATAAACCTCCAGTAGTAGTGGCAAACCCTAAGAACCGCTGCACCTCCTTTACCGTGGTGGGAGTCGGCCAATTACGCACGGCTGAAATGCGGTCACTCTCCATCTCCACCCCTGAGGTGGAAATGCGGGACCCTAGGAAGGAGACGGACTGCTGGAAGAACAGGCATTTCTCAGCCTTGACGTACAGGTCATGCTCCAACAGGCGACCAAGCACCCTGCACACCAGGGACACATGCTCGGCGCGGGTAGAGGAGTATATCAAAATGTCATCAATATACACCCTGCCCAGGCAGGTCCCTGAAAATCTCATCTACAAAGGCTTGGAAGACTGAGGGCGCATTCATCAACCCGTACGGTATGACGAGGTACTCAAAGCGCCGTGAGGTGGTACTAAATGCCGTCTTCCACTCATCCCCCTCCTGGATATGCACCAGGTTGTAAGTGCTCCTTAGATCTAGTTTGGTGAAGAAGCGCGCCCCGTGCATTGACTCAATCGCTGTGGCTATGAGCGGTAGCAGGTAACTATACCCCACAGTGATCTGGTTCAGACCCCGATAGTCAATACACGGGCGCAGACCTCCCTCCTTCTTCACAAAAAATAAACTCGAGGAGGCGGGTGAAGTGAAGGACCGAATGTACCCCTGACGCAGGGATTCAGAGACTAATGTTTCCATAGCCTCCGTCTCCGCCTGTGAGAGGGAATACACATGACTCCTAGGAAGTGCAGCGTCTACCAGGAGATTTATCGCACAATCGCCCTGTCGATGGGGTGGTAATTGAGTCGCCTTCTTTTTGAAGAAGGCGAGAGCCAAATTGGCATATTCAGGGGGAATGCGCACGGTGGCGACCTGGTCTGGACTCTCCACCGTAGTAGCACCAACGGAAACCCCTAAACACCTCCCCGAGCACTCTCGCGACCACCCCGTGAGAGCCCTCTGTGGCCAAGAAACAGTGGGGTTATGACAAGCTAACCAGGGTAGGCCTAGCACCATTGGAAACGCAGGAGAGTCAATAATGAAGAGACTAATTCTCTCCTTGTGACCCCCCTGCGTCACCATGCCCAGAGGAGCCCTCTGTGGCCAAGAAACAGTGGGGTTATGACAAGCTAACCAGGGTAGGCCTAGCACCTTTGGAAACGCAGGAGAGTCAATAATGAAGAGACTAATTCTCTCCTTGTGACCCCCCTGCGTCACCATGCCCAGAGGAGCGGTGACCTCCGCAATCAACCCTGACGCTAATGGTCGACTATCTAAGGCGTGAATGGGGAAGGGCACAGCCACGGGAACAATGGGGATCCCTAAACTATGGGCGAACGCTCTATCAATAAAATTCCCAGCGGCGCCTCAATTGACGAGCACCTTATACTGGGAATGTGGGGAAAACTCAGGGAAAGTGACATACACAAACATATGTGCAACAGAGGGCTCTGGGTGAGAATGGTGCCAGCTCACCTGGGGTGACGCCAGAGCGCCCTGCCTGCTGCCTCGATACCTAGAGGAACCAACCCGGCACTGACCGGCAGTGTGACCTCTGCGGCCACAGATGGTGCACGAGCTGGAACCCCCTCTGGTCTCCCTGCGCACCACCCCTCCCAGCTCCATGGGTATCGGAGAGGGGGTGCGTGGGGATGGAACCAACAGACCCCGATCTGAACGTCCACGGGTAGCCAGCAGGTTGTCCAGCCAGATGGACAGGTCCACCATTTTTTGCTTCGACTTTCTACAAACTCGCACATACAGTTAATGGTAAATACTTTTGATGAGGCTCCAGGAAATGGCCAAGCATGGGGATGCTAGGTGAAGCAGTGACGTCATCTTGACACAATAGAACTGATGGAAACCTTCCCTACCTCCTAACTCAAAAACCTTCCCTACCTCCTAACTCCTAAATATTATCAAACCAGTTCCACGATTCATTCCCTAACGAGTTTACAAATGTAATTTAATTCTTGGAGGGTAAATCCCTTTCCTTTCTGTGGAAGAAAAAATAAAATAGCTTTTCGCCAACCCAAATAAATCGGTTATAATCGGTTATAGCACCACGGACTGTGTGTGACAGCAAACAACCCCCTTTCCACGGTCTCTGCACTTCGTTCAATGGAAAAATGCATGACCCGACTTGACTGTAAAGATAAAAGACACGGCAAAGAACGGAACCTGTAAGAAGGGTACTTTTTCAGTAGACTACGTGAAAGCTCCTCCATTTGTATTCTGTTCGAGATATTTAATACATGGATTATTGATGAGAACCTTTCAACATAGATGATCCACGGTTTGATGTTATAGAATATGAATAACAGTTTAAACTGGTGGCAATTGATAGTAATTGCTGTCTTCTGCACCATGGAAATACAACTTTAAACTAAAACTAAATGGGATCAAGACGCTATTATTACTGGCAATATTTGTAACACCTTGATCTCACGTGTTAAACAGATTCTGTAGTTATACTAGGTATAGGAAGAGGGAAGAAAGCGAGAGAGGGGCAAAATGCTACATTTTTTTGAAAGGTTATGAATTAATTTAATTAGGCACAGTTTTATAATGGTTATGAATTCAGATAATTAGGCACAGTTTTTGGTTTTCACAGTGGCTGAACAGACTATTATTGACACACATTTTACTGAATCTACCCTTGACCCTGAAGTTTAAATGTTGCCTTTCCACATCATTGGCTCTCAGAGCAGCAGAATGACAAATAAGAATCCAGATTATCTCTCCGTGGGCCGTTTTCCACACCAACATTCTAATCAAATTAGATCATGATGAATATTCCTATCCTAGCCTCATACCACCCTCCCACGCTTCACCAGTCATTATAACTTGACTGATGTGCTCCAGGGCTAGACTTGGGACAGGCTTTGTATTGAAATTTGGAATGTAAAAGCCCAATTAAAGATATTATGAAAGTGACATAATATGAGACGATGATTGATGTCACCATATGTTCTCACACTGGATGACAAACTATCTCAGCAACAGTCCCCATCATCAAATCAAATTGTATTAGTCACATGTGCTGAATACAGTGAAATGCTTACTTATGAGCCCCTAACCAACAAAAAAAAGTTATAAAAAAGTAACAAGTAATTAAAGAGCAGCAGTAAAATAACAATAGGGAGACTATACACAGGGGGGTACTGATACAGAGTCAATGTGCGGGGGCACCGGTTAGTTGAGGTAATATGTACATGTAGGTAGAGTTATTAAAGTGACTATGCGTAGATAACAACAGAGAGTAGCAGTGGTGTAAAGAGGGGGTGGGGGGGGGGGGGGGGGCAATGAAAATAGTCCGGGTAGCCATTTGACTACATGTTCAGGAGTCTTATGGCTTGGGGGTAGAAGCTGTTTAGAAACCTCTTGGACCTAGACTTGGCGCTCTGGTACCACTTGCCATGTGGTAGCATAAAGAACAGTCTATGACTAGGGTGGCTGGAGTCTGACAATTTTTAGGGCATTCCTCTGACACCGCCGGGTATAGAGGTCCTGGATGGCAGGAAGCTTGGCCCCGGTGATGTACTGGGCCGTTCGCACTAACTTCTGTAGTGCCTTGCGGTCGGAGGCCGAGCAGTTGCCATACCAGGCAGTGATGCAACCAATCAGGATGCTTTCGATGGTGCAGCTGTAGAATCTTTTGAGGATATGAGGACCCAAGCCAATTCTTTTCAGTCTCCTGAGGGGGAATAGGTTTTGTCGTGCCCTCTTCATGACTGTCTTGGTGTGCTTGGATCATGTTAGTTTGTTGGTGATGTGGACACCAAGGAATTTGAAGCTCTCAACCTGCTCCACTGCAGCACCGTCAATGAGAATGGGGGTGTACTCTGTCCTCTTTTTCCTGTAGTCCACAATCATCTCCTTTGCCTTGATCACGTTGAGGGAGAGGTTGTTGTCCTGGCATCACACGGCCAGATCTCTGACCTCCTCCTTTTTGGCTGTCTCGTCGTTGTCGGTGATCAGGCCTACCACTGTTGTGTCATTGGCAAATGTAATGCTGGTGTTGGAGTCGTGCCTGGCCGTGCAGTCATGAGTGAACAGGGAGTACAAGAGGGGACTGAGCACGCACCTCTGAGGGGCCCCTGTGTTGAGGATTAGCGTGGCGGATGTGTTGTTACCTACCCTTACCACCTGGGGGCGGCCCGTCAGGAAGTCCAGGATCCAGTTGCAGAGGGAGGTGTTTAGTCCCAGGTTCTTTGGCTTACTGATGAGCTTTGAGGGCACTATGGTTTTGAACGCTGAGCTGTAGTCAACAAATAGCATTCTCACCTATGTATTCCTTTTGTCCAGGTGGGAAAGGGCAATGTGGAGTACATTATAGATTGCGCCATCTGTGGATCTGTTGGGGCGGTATGCAAATTGGAGTAGGTCTAGGGTTTCTGGGATGATGGTGTTGATGTGAGCCATGACCAGCCTTTCAAAACACTTCATGGCTACAGACGTAAGTGCTGTGGGTCAGTAGACATTTAGGCAGGTTACCTTAGTGTTCTTGGGCACAGGCACTATGGTGGTCTGCATAAAACATGTTGGTATTACAGACTCGGACAGGGAGAGGTTGAAAATGTCAGTGAAGACACTTGCCAGTTGGTCAGCGCATGCTCGCAGTACAAATCCTCGTAATCCGTCTGGCCCTGCGACCTTGTGAATGTTGACCTGCCTAAAGGTCTTACTCACATCGGCTGTGGAGAGTGTGATCACACTGTCCTCCAGAACAGCTGGTGATCTCATGCATGTTTCAGTGTTATTTGACTCGAAGCGAGCATAGAAGTAGTTTAGCTCTTTTGGTAGGCTTGTGTCACTGGGCAGCTCTCGGCTGTGCTTGCTTTTGTAGTCTGTAATGGTTTGCAAGCCCTGCCAGATCCAACAAGCATCAGAGCCGGTGTAGTACGATTCGATCTTAGTCCTGTGTTGATGCTTTGCCTGTTTGATGGTTCGTCGGAGGGCAGAGTGGGATTTCTTATAAGCTTCCGGGTTAGAGTTCCGCTCCTTGAAAGCGGAAGCTCTAGCCTTTAGCTCAGTGCGGATGCTGCCTGTAATCCATAGCTTCTGGTTGGGGTATGTACGTATGATCACTGTGGGGACTACATCATCGATGCACTTATTGATGAAGTCAAAGACTGATGTGGTGTACTCCTCAATGCCATTGGAGGAATCCCGGAACATATTCCAGTCTGTGCTAGCAAAACAGTCCTGTAGTTTAGCATCTGCTTCATCTGACCACTTTTTTATTGATCTAATCACTGGTGCTTCCTGCTTGAATTTTTGCTTGTGAGCAGGAATCAGGAGGATAGTAATATGGTCAGATTTGCCAAATGGTGGGAGAGGGAGAGCATTGTATGCGTCTCTGTGTGTGGAGTATAGGTGGTTCAGAGTTCTTCTTCCTCTGGTTGCACATTTAACATGCTGATAGAAATTTGGTAAAAATGGATTTAAGTTTCCCTGCATTTAAGTCCCCGGCTACTAGGAGCGCAGCCTCTGGGTGAATGTTTTCTTGTTTGCTTATGGCAGAATACAGCTCATTCAATGCTGTCTTAGTGCCAGCCTCTGACTGTAGCGGTATGTAAACAGCAACAAAGAATACAGATGAAAACTCTCTCATTAGGTAATGTGGTCTTCAGCTTATCATGAGATACTCTTCCACAGGCGAGCAATAGCTCGAGACTTTCTTAGATATCGTGCACCAACTGTTGATTACAAAAATACATAGTCCTCCGCCCCTTGTCTTACCAGACGCCGCTGTTATATCCTTCCAATACAGTTTATAACCAGCCAGCTGTATGTTGATATGGTCGTCATTCAGCCACGACTCCGTGAAGCATAAGATATTACAGTTTTGAATGTCCTGTTGGTAGTTTAATCTTCCGCGTAACTCGTCGATTTTATTCTCCAAAGATTGCACGTTTGCTAGCAGAATGGAGGGAAGTGGGGATTTATTAGATCGCCTACGAATTCTCAGAAGACAGCCCGCCCTTCGGCCCCTCTTTCTCCGCCTCCTCTTCACGCAGATCTCGGGGATCTGGGCCAGTTCCCGAAGAAGCAGTATATCCTTCGCGTCGGGTTGGTCAGAGTCGTGAAAGGAAAAAAGGGTTCTGCTAGTTCGTGGTGAGTAATCACAGTCCTGATGTCTAGAAGTTATTTTCGGTCATAAGAGACGGTAGTGGCAACATTACATACGAAATAAGTACAAAAATAAGTTAGAAACTATGCAAATAAACACAATCGGCTGGGGGCACGGAAAACAACTACCTTCTTCTCCGGCACCATCTTCTTCATTCTCTCCCCTGCCTCCCTTTCTCCCTGTCTTGTAATGTGTGTGCTCCTCACTTTCCTCTCATCTCCTCTACTTCCTCTCCCCTCCGCTCCCATCCTTTCTTTCCTCTCCCTTCCTCTCCTCACATCTCCTTCCCCTCCCTTCCTCTCCTCTCCTTCCCCTCTCCTCTCACCTCTCCTTCCTGTGTACAGGTGTCGCCTCCACCCTCCTTGCAGGACAGGCAGGGCAGACCGGTGACAGAGTGAGAGTGAGTCAGGGGCTGCATCCAAATGGCACCCTTATTCCCTATATAGTGCACTAATTTAGACCTGAGCCCTATGGACCGTGGTGAAAAGTAGTGCACTATTTAAAGAATAGGGTGCCATTAAAGGTGCAGACAGTGAGTCAGGGTAAGGTATATGGCCCTTTCACCTTAGCACACTCTCACAGCACTTACAGTAATGACAGCACTGCAGCACATGATCTCAATATTTAACATCTCTCATCATTATTCATATCATCATTCTCCTTCTCGTTCTTCCTCTTCCTCATTACCATCATAATTCTTCTTCTTGTTCTCCCTCCTCTTCATCACTATCACTATTACTATTCTCCTTCTCGTTCTCCCACCTCCTCCTCATCATCATCATCATCATTCTTCTTCACATTCTCCCTCCTCTTCATCACCATCACCATCATTCTCCTCCTCCCCTTTCTCCTCCTCGTCATTATTATTGTGTGCGTCTGTGCATGTGTGTGTGATAATTAAGTTTCTGTTTACTTTGATTAGTTAAGCTAATGGTGCAGGACTTAGTAGCAGGGGATCCCCTGAACCAGAATCTGGGCTTTCAGGAGACGTTGAATATGGAAATTCTCCTTTAAGCCCAGGAAGCAGCCATTCGACTTGCCATTCACCAGGTTTTCAAGCTTAATAATGAAAAAAAATATTTGGTACTTCACAAAGTATGAAGTTTCGCTGAGCAACTATCATCATTGCTAACGTTACGGCTGGTGTGTACTTCCAAAAAAGGTCTAATTAAAAAGTTACATGCAACCGTAAAAATGCCTGGAAAGAATTTAAGTATTATTTTTAATCAAGTGCGTAGGCGCAAATCCACCTCTTCTGCACCTCCAATAAAATCCCTCATTACTGCCATGCACAGGTTGGCTGATCCAGCAGCAGGAAAGGTCCTTGATTTTCTCACCTACAACAGTGTATGGACATCATATCAATCGGTTGTTTCACCCGCGCTAAACAGAATGTAATAATATTTTATGTCAGTAGATTTAGTAGACACTATAGGATATGTTTTTACAGTATATTTCTAGATAGGCTTTATTGTGTATTTTAATTACAAGAGGCAGATTTGGCGCATGCGCCGGGGGGACAATGAGAGGGTGGAGGAGATGCCTGCACACAGGAAGGAGAGATGAGAGAAGAGGGGAGGAGAGGAGAGAAGATAAGAGAGGTAGGACTCAGACTCAGAGTAATTGGTTAGTTTGATTTGTAGTTAAAGGAAAGGGCAAGGAAAGGCACTGATATGGACAGGCGGCTTCTTTAAGGGAAAGCAAGTGGGGGTTGCAACCCCCCCAACCCAATGTTAGGAAGGTGTTCCTAATGTTTTGTATACTCAGTGTATATATCTGTTATGTGAGGCTTACTTTTTATCCCTCACCTCCCTCATCCCTTCTTCCTGTATCACACTGATGTCTCCTTCCTCCTGTGTCAGAGACAGCTTCCTGAGAAGAACAACATAGAGCTATTCAGGGAGCTTAGATAATTGGATAATTGGTCTCAAGTTTTTTGCTCTGCATTCTATCTCAATCTGTATTCCCTAATTGGATTAGAGATAGTATCATTCATATTCTTTATTATTACGCAGCCTACAGGGGTGAGTGAGCTCCAGTCCAGTATAACCGGAGTCACTGTGCTAGCTCATCATATAACGTTGCCTCCCTATATAGCGCTGTCCTCTACCTCACCAACACACGTCATTTCCCGCTTGACAACATGCGAACTAATTGAGCTATAGAAAAGGATCTTAGTCGATAGATCCATTGACGACATTTCAAGCTAGCACATTCTTAACTCTGTTACACCAGGAAACAAGTCACTTTAAATGCAGACCTATACGATTAATAAGAGGGCTGAAGTCGCCCTGGATCAGAGATTCTGCTAAATGACCTAAAGGTAAATGTGATGTCAGTCCTTTAAAAGACATCTATAGGGACCCCTATAGAACATAATAATATTGGATTGGAACATAATGCTGTTCCAATCCGCACATGACATGACTCTACGATGACGCGCGCAGTGAGGTTGTTTGGAGCTGGAGCTTATTGGATGCATCTCCCCGCATCCTTTCTTTTTTGAGCATTCGGGAACGCCTGTGGCACATGATGCGCGGCAGAAGCCAAGTCGGGGACAGGGTGTATCTGATTTGGTGTTTCATGGATCTACTTTATTTTCCTTTTTAATTAACAGTCGATATTATAGTATATGTTTTTCTTGAACGCTTTCTGATATGTATCTGTGTCAAAGACTTTGGAAAGACACAGAAGCCTACTTTAAAAGTGTCGCTCATCGCAGAGTGCTGGCTAATTGTTGCTAGTGGGGATTCATGCGTTAAGCACCGGGAACTCTCCGGTGTCGCTCTCCATAGACACATGTACTGAAGATGCATTGAAGAGAAAGACCACTGGGAGTTACTATGAATCATGTCTCGGCACCCTATGTGTCCATGGGATTTAGTCAAACTATAGTCACGAAAAAAAAGATAAACCTAAAGTTGGTTTGTGCTCATCGGGCCATAGACTAAAATATAAAGGATGTATCCGTTAAACTGCCATCAACTAAACCGCCCACGAATGTCTCATAAGAGAATACCACCTGAAGTTTGACTGCTGATGTTTCGTCAATGAATATTATTTTTCAACGGTGGTGTCCTCTTCAAGGCTCTCATCTCATCTCATCTGCTGTATCCTACGTGGACGCTGCTGGTAGTTATGCTGCATGGGACACTATATTCTCCGGGATAGCATAGTACAGCATGATCTCAGCACTGGTCCACAGATCCGAGGCGATGTGCTGCCAGTGTCTGTTCTCGACTATCAAAGGCTCATTAGGACTGCAGCTCCACGTTAGACCAGCATCAGATAGCCTGTCATGGGAAGATAGATTGAGGAGCTGAGTAGGGTAAGGGAAAGAGGGGGGAGGGAGATGAAGGAAATGCGCCCGCAGCAAATCGCAATGACTTCTTTCTATGTGTAGTAATTCGACCATGTCAAATGGTAGTGACAGAAAGTGATATAATAGCCCACCGCGATGAGCGGTTTGGTGCAGCTACCCAGCGGAGGACTCACATATCCGCTCCTATAGCTTTCACAATGGACAAGGGGAACAGGAATAGCTGTATGGATGATTAGATTGGTTTTGTTGCATTACCACTACTTAATGTAAAGATAATTCGATTGTTTTTGTATTAGGGGTTGATGAGTAGCCTATTGCACTGATGTGGTATGCTCTGGATACCGCCAAAAAAGTCGTCGGTCCCAAACGAAGGAATAACGAAAGGTTCTAGCTAAGTGGTGTTGGTTCTTCTCGGTTGTCCAGGTTAGCCTATACAATTAATGAGAAGGGAGATTGACTTGTGTAAATGTCCTATAACGTTTTTGGAATGAGCTCTGAGCCCGTGCAATATCAGTTGAGATTTTCTAAAGATTCTAAAGTAGGACCATAAAGTAATTGGATGCCCTGTCTTTCGCGGGACGGGTTGCTGTCCGACGCGGAGGGTGTCGCCACCCGACACGGAGTGGGTCGCTGTCCGTCGCGCGAGTGGTGCTGAAGTCTGGATGATGCCTGTTCAGCGACTGCAAGGCTGCCGCTCCCTCCACTTAAACGAAGACAACGGCCGCTTCTTGCTGCTAGCCATCCTGATCGTTCTGTATCTGCTGTGCGGTGCCGTGGTGTTTTCTGCTATAGAGCGTCCTTCGGAGGTGCAGGCGCACGGCAAATGGAACATAACACTTTTCAACTTCAGCGAGACGTTCAATATCAGTTTGGAGGATCTGAACTCTTTCCTACGGGAGTATGAGACTGCTATTGCCGCGGGGATCCGAGCTGATGCTCTCAGGCCGCGATGGGATTTTACAGGGGCTTTTTATTTTGTTGGGACTGTGGTGTCAACTATTGGTGAGTATAAGAAGCAATCTTATCAGTGATGTAATGCATTCCTGTCATTCAGACACAAAGTGATGGAAAATATGAGGAAGAAACAAACACATGCGAGGGTCAGTCTGACTGAATGAATACGCTAAAACTGTAGACATGATCCTGATTTCCTCACAAGAGACTGTGTATAATATCACACTACTCTTCGGGAATTTGCTGTACTTACTATGGCACCATATTCTTCCATTCTTTATCAATTCAATGATTTGATGTACATTTTACTTACGGTTTAATTAATGTAATGCAACATCTAATTGTTGCTATTAGCTATGCATGGACAGTATCCACAGATGTTCTCCAAATCGTTTTATTTACAGTACAGTTATGCACCATATTGCATTAATGCATTGCTTTAAGTTTCAGTGTATAAGATTTCACTGACTTTGTAGGAACCATCTTCATATCTCCATAAACAATGTATGTGTGCTGAACAGTGAGATGTGTGAGAGTGCTTCAGCTTTGCATATGTTGGTTAAACATAGAGAGATGATGACGTCTAAAATGGCAAGGGCGGCAGTAAGGGATGAACCATGGAGGGTTGTCCTCACCCAGAAAGGGGTGACATTATATTGCCATAGAACTCTTAGAACACAGATTTTAAACGCCTGTTATCTTGTCCAAAAAGACAAAAACTCAATATGTAGTATGCAGAGACAGAAGCCATCATGACAGCTTCAGACTTCTATTGTTCATCTGGCTTTCCTTAGGACGTTGCAATAATAGACCAACTTTATATTTCTATCATCATTTACTAGACCTACTGTAAAAAGGGATGTATCAACCCTGGTCCTGCACCACAACAGCCTCAGAATGCTTTCTCCAGATATTATTGCTAGACCCTCAATGATGCTCCTCCTTACACAGTAAAATGACTGCATCATCACAATCTGGCTCAGAATCCTGTTTTTCCATTGGCTTGTAGCCTGAACATTGTCATAGGCCTACTACAAGAAGTGCATATATAGTGCATCATAGTTGTCTGTAAATTGACCATATCGTCATATTGTCATGCCAGACTACACCTTCTCTACACACACACACACACACACACACACACACACACACACACACACACACACACACACACACACACACACACACACACACACACACACACACACACACACACACACACACACACACACACACACACAAATCTGGAAACCAGGCTGGTAAAGTATAATATGATTCACAACTCCTCCTCCATGTAAAATGGCTGCGTCATCATCTTCCTTCAACCTCACAATCCTATTTTTTCCACTGGCTTTCACCCAGAACACCAGATTAGCAATTTTTCCATTCATGTGTTACATTTTAGCTGTGGAGGAGTCTTTGGCACACAGGCAACATCCTATTTCTCTGCCATTTGGCTTGGCTCAGCTAGCTCTGCTCTCCATTCAGCTAGCTCTCCATTTTCCATTCTGAGAGGCAATGCACGTAAATCTGTATAGGACAGGACTCTCGGGTGCATTTCAGGAACATTTTGAGCACTAGGAAAAATAATGTCAATGAGAATCCCCCTCTGCTCCCCCTCATTTAACATTTCCTCCTGATAGGTCACTAAAGAGCAACTGTCCCCCCAGTACAGCCTGAGGGTTAGTGACGGCTGTGTGGCATAGCTGATGGTGACTGAGGTCTGATGGATACTGTGTGTGTGTGTGTGTGTGTGTGTGTGTGTGTGTGTGTGTGTGTGTGTGTGTGTGTGTGTGTGTGTGTGTGTGTGTGTGTGTGTGTGTGTGTGTGTGTGTGTGTGTGTGTGTGTGTGTGCGTGTGTACCCTGAGGCCTAACAGTCTGTGTGTCAAAGATGAAGCCCAGTAGGAAACATGGGGCACAGGATGTCCTAATGACATTGTTCTCTGGTTTTTACACAGTTTTTCTGGTTCAGAAAAAAGTCATCTATTAAGAGTGTAATCAACGGGTTTCAGAAATTATGCAATTTTTCATGATGAGATCAAGACATCATATTTTGGTTGTTATCCGGTCAGGTAAGGTATTTTTCTGGTTGCTCAAAAAGACATTAACAACACTTCTTCAAACAACCAGTACACAACCTGTCCAATCCCAATTCATACCGTCCTCGTTCTGCTCCAGTGCACATTCTTGGGCTCATTATTCAACTGGTTTTTAAAAAACATATATATATTTACAAAAGTATTTTAAAGGAATTTAAATAACTTAAATACTATTTGAATCGAGGCCTGGTGTGTGTGTGTGTGTGTGTGTGTGTGTGTGTGTGTGTGTGTGTGTGTGTGTGTGTGTGTGCGTGCGTGCGTGGGTGTGTGTGCGCGTGCAGGAGAGAGAGAGAGGATCGAGAGAGAACGAGAGAGAGGAGCGAGAGAGGAGCAAGAGAGAGAGAAAGAGAGAGAGAAAGTGGGAGAGAGAGAGAAAGTGGGAAAGAGACAGAGAGAGAGAAAAAGTGGGAAAGAGAGAGAGCGAGAGGGACAGAGAAAGTGGAAGAGAGCGGAGAGAGAGAGAGAAGTGAGAGAGAGAGAGAGAGAGAGAGAGAGAGAGAGAGAGAGAGAGAGAGAAAGTGGGAGAGAAAAAGAGACAGAGAAAAGTGGGAAAGAGACAGAGAGAGAAAAAGTGGGAAAGAGAGAGAGAGGGACAGAGAAAATGGAAGAGAGCGGAGAGAGAGAGAGACAGAGAAAGTGAAGAGAGCAGAGAGAGAGAGGAAGAGAGAGAGGAGCAATAGAGGAGTGATAGAAAGAGAGAGAGAGCGAGAGAGTGAGAGAAAGACAGAAAGTGGGAGAGAGAGAGACAGAAATGGGAAGAGAGTGGAGAGAGAGAGACAGAAAGTAGAAGAGAGTGGAGAGAGAGGAAGAGAGGAAGAGAGAGAGTGGAGCGATAGAGAAAGAGAGAGAGGAGTGATAGAAAGAGAAAGAGAGAGAGTGAGAGCGAGAGAGAGACAGACAGAAAGTGGGAGAGAGAGAGACAAAGTGAAGAGTGGAGAGAGAGAGAGACAGAAAGTGGAAGAGAGCGGAGAGAGAGAGGAAGAGAGAGAGGGAGGAGCGATAGAGAAAGAGAGAGAGGGATAGAGAGAGAGAGAGAGAGAGAGAGAGAGAGGGAGGAGCGATAGAGAAAGGAGCAATAGAGAAAGAGAGAGAGAGAGCGAGAGAGTGAAAGAGAGAGAGAGAGTGAAGAGCAATAGAGAGAGGAGCGATAGAGAGAGGAACGAAAGAGAGAGAGGGAAAGGAGCAATAGAGAGAGAGAGAGAGAGAGAGAGTAAGCGAGTGACAGAGAGAGGAAGAGAGAGAGAGAGAGAAACCAAGAGAGTGAGCTCTCCAAGGTTCTGACTCTTAATAAGAAGCTGGTGTTCTCAGGCCCCACAGGATCTCAGTGTGTGTGGAAGCATTTTCTGTATGTCTATATCACCCAGTGCTATGAGAGAGCCATGACATATCCCATTAATTGGTTTAGAGGAGGAGGTGGCATTTCTCTCTCACACACATACAGACTTAGTCTGTCTCAGTAAAGAGCATAAAGTCAGAAGTTCTGTACTGAGCTCTATGCTCTCTGTTTTTTCTGCTCACATCATGGTGGTCAGAGGGGGTTTTGGGTTGCCCCAAGCACTTCTCTGTCTCCATCACACTGGCAACCCCCTGCTGACACACACACACACACACACACACACACACACACACACACACACACACACACACACACACACACACACACACACACACACACACACACACACACACACACACACACACACACACACCCTGCTGCTTGAGACACCCCTGTAGAAGAGCCTCTAAGCTCTCTGGTTGACCCATTTCCAAGGTGACTTGGTTTACAGACTGACTAAGTCGCTAATAATATAACTGTAGTTTATGGCCAACAGAGCCGTAAATAATTAACCACAGTGTGTGTGTGTGTGTGTGTGTGTGTGTGTGTGTGTGTGTGTGTGTGTGTGTGTGTGTGTGTGTGTGTGTGTGTGTGTGTGTGTGTGTGTGTGTGTGTGTGTGTGTGTGTGTGTTTGTGTCCATCAGTAGAGCCCACATTGGTTGATTGTTAACTACAGATAATTGGGACAATTTTCTGAGTCTGTCAACTGACCGTCAGTCCATCACTAAATAGTTGGTTGTCTTGTTGTAAGTGCCATTAAGTTGCAGTGCAGCAGTACTGTGTGTGTGCGTGCATGCATGCATGCGTGCGTGTGTTTGTATGTGTGTGTGTGCCATTAAGTTGCAGTGGTGTGGTGCTGTGGTGGCAGGCAAGTAATGACGGGAAATGATTGACGTTGGCATAAACAAACTGACAGGGACTCAAATGGACCGGAAAGTTTGTTTAATGGAGGTTTGAGTAAGGGCCTTTGGACTGAGCACAGTTAAGACCTTTAGTTAGAAAGGAAAAAAACATTGCCCATGTGTCACCTTCCTCCAAGGTGCATGACCAAAGAATCAAACTGGAGATAAGGACAATATTCAGCAATTTTTGGAGCACAGTGGAAGTTAATTTGAATATACATTCGTATTCGTAAAACCAACACTTGCAGTGGATTAAAGTGCCAACCCACTGGGCACAGACGTCAGTTCAATGTCTAGTTTTGATTGAGTTGTCAACTAACGTTAATTCAAAGTGAAATCAACACAAATTTGAACCATCATTAGATTTAGGTCAAAGTTTGGAAAAGGAAAATACATCAACTCTCGGCGCTGATTCATGTAATCAGAAGGAATAACTCTCTGTGTTACTGTCGACAATAAAAAGTCCTCAGAAACATGCGTCTTCTCCCTTATGACAACGATAACACACCTGAGTGGGCGGGTGCAGTGTCCAGATGCGCATTTCCAAGCACTCTGATTGGTTGGGAATGGCAGGGCTATGGTGGGTGATGGGGTAGGTAGACTGAGCAGCCCAACTAACGGAACTTGCACATTTACAACCATGCTTGTTTCCCCAGGCAGAGTAAAGGTCAATCAAGGTAAATGGTGGAGTTTAGATGAGGGCGGACTAAGGATGGAAAAGGGAAGGAAAGCTAGCTTGTCTTCCCCTTAACCCCAGGTTTATGGAGCCGTTATGGAGCCCCTTAACCCCAGGTTTATGGAGCCGTTATGGAGCCCCTTAACCCCAGGTTTATGGAGCTGTTATGGAGCCCCTTAACCCCAGGTTTATGGAGCCGTTATGGAGCCCCTTAACCCCAGGTATATGGAGCCGTTATGGAGCACCCCAGGTATATGGAGCTGTCATGGAGCCCCTTGACCCCAGGTTTATGGAGCTGTTATGGAGCCCCCTGACCCCAGGTTTATGGAGCCGTTATGGAGCCCCTTAACCCCAGGTTTATGGAGCCGTTATGGAGCCCCTTAACCCCAGGTATATGGAGCCATTATGGAGCCCCTTAACCCCAGGTATATGGAGCCGTTATGGAGCCCCTTAACCCCAGGTATATGGAGCCATTATGGAGCCCCTTAACCCCAGGTATATGGAGCTGTTATGGAGCCCCTTGACCCCAGGTTTATGGAGCTGTTATGGAGCCCCCTGACCCCAGGTATATGGAGCTGTTATGGAGCCCCTTGACCCCAGGTTAATGGAGCCGTTATGGAGCCCCTTAACCCCAGGTATATGGAGCCGTTATGGAGCCCCTTAACCCCAGGTTTATGGAGCCGTTATGGAGCCCCTTAACCCCAGGTTAATGGAGCCGTTATGGAGCCCCTTAACCCCAGGTTAATGGAGCCGTTATGGAGCCCCTTAACCCCAGGTTAATGGAGCCGTTATGGAGCCCCTTAACCCCAGGTATATGGAGCCATTATGGAGCCCCTTAACCCCAGGTATATGGAGCCGTTATGGAGCCCCTTAACCCCAGGTATATGGAGCTGTTATGGAGCCCCTTGACCCCAGGTTTATGGAGCTGTTATGGAGCCCCCTGACCCCAGGTTTATGGAGCCGTTATGGAGCCCCTTGACCCCAGGTTTATGGAGCCGTTATGGAGCCCCTTAACCCCAGGTTTATGGAGCCGTTATGGAGCCCCTTAACCCCAGGTTTATGGAGCCGTTATGGAGCCCCTTAACCCCAGGTTAATGGAGCCGTTATGGAGCCCCTTAACCCCAGGTTTATGGAGCCGTTATGGAGCCCCTTAACCCCAGGTTAATGGAGCCGTTATGGAGCCCCTTAACCCCAGGTTTATGGAGCCATTATGGAGCCCCTTAACCCCAGGTTTATGGAGCTGTGGAGTGGGTTGGGATGATAGAGCTCCCTGATTTCTCTCCTGTCCTCCCTTAGTAAGCATTAATGCAATACAGCCCCTTTTTCCTCCTTCCTCTCTCCTCTCCTCTCCTCTCCTCTCCTCTCCTCTCCTCTCCTCTCCTCTCCTCTCCTCTCCTCTCCTCTCCTCTCCTCTCCTCTCCTCTCCTCTCCTCTCCTCTCCTCTCCTCTCCTCTCCTCTCCTCCATTTGTAAGGATTAGGGATATGAAGCCCCTCTCCTCTCCCATCTTGTCCTCTCCACCCGTCCCCTTTCTTCTCCTCTCCTCCATTAGTAAGCAGTAGTGATATGAAGCCCCTCTCCTCTCCCCTCTTGTCCTCTCCACCCATCCCCTTTCTTCTCCTCTCCTCCATTAGTAAGCAGTAGTGATATGGAGCCCCTCTCCTCTCCCCTCTTGTCCTCTCCACCCATCCCCTTTCTTCTCCTCTCCTCCATTAGTAAGCAGTAGTGATATGAAGCCCCTCTCCTCTCCCCTCTTGTCCTCTCCACCCATCCCCTTTCTTCTCCTCTCCTCCATTAGTAAGCAGTAGTGATATGAAGCCCCTCTCCTCTCCCCTCTTGTCCTCTCCACCCATCCCCTTTCTTCTCCTCTCCTCCATTAGTAAGCAGTAGTGATATGAAGCCCCTCTCCTCTCCCCTCTTGTCCTCTCCACCCATCCCCTTTCTTCTCCTCTCCTCCATTAGTAAGCAGTAGTGATATGGAGCCCCTCTCCTCTCCCATCTTGTCCTCTCCACCCGTCCCCTTTCTTCTCCTCTCCTCCATTAGTAAGCAGTAGTGATATAGAGCCCCTCTCCTCTCCCATCTTGTCCTCTCCACCCGTCCCCTTTCTTCTCCTCTCCTCCATTAGTAAGCAGTAGTGATATGGAGCCCCTCTCCTCTCCCCTCTTGTCCTCTCCACCCATCCCCTTCTTCTCCTCTCCTCCATTAGTAAGCAGTAGTGATATAGAGCCCCTCTCCTCTCCCCTCTTGTCCTCTCCACCCGTCCCCTTTCTTCTCCTCTCCTCCATTAGTAAGCAGTAGTGATATGGAGCCCCTCTCCTCTCCTCTCCCATCTTGTCCTCTCCACCCGTCCCCTTTCCTCACCTCTCCTCCATTAGTAAGCAGTAGTGATATGGAGCCCCTCCCCTCTCCTCTCCCCTCTTGCCCTCTCCAATCTCCTCCCCTCTTGTCCTCTCCACTCCACTCCTCTCGACTCCACTCCACCCCTCTCCAATCTCCTCCCCTCCCCTCTTGTCCATTCACTCCTCCCCTCCTGTCTCTCCTCTTGTCCTCTCCACTCCACCCCTCCCCTCCCATCTCCTCTCCTTCCCCAGTAAGTAGCAGCAGCAACAGTACAAACTGAGGCCCTATAGAGCTTGCCTGCATGTAGTCCTAAAAAACAGAAATGAATTACCTCTGGTTTATTCAGACATTCCTATGGTGAAAGTGAAATTGGGAAATAACAGGGTTTTGGGGTGAATGCCAAAAATAAGGAGATGTAATACATTTTGAACTCTGAGATAATATCAGTCAGTTAACATGACCTTCATTATTATGAAGCCTTTGTGTGCTTGTTTAAATTCCATAAATACATAGGGTTAGGCTTATTCACAAAAAGTGACATTAGCTTATGAAGAATATCTCATGGAACAAAACGTATAAGATCTCTTAAGCCTGTGTTTACCATAGACCAGTGTAGATCAGTGTTTATCCCAAAACCCTACAAAAACTCCATTAATTTCCCCATAGACTTTGGCCAACAAGCCATTGCCGAGAAGCTACGCCATTACACTTGCATATTAGATGGGCTCTGTGTACTGGGTGTGTGTTTGTGTGTGTGTTGTGTGTGCATGGGTGCATGTGTGTGAGTGTGTACTGGCCGCTGCTTGGTGGCAACAAGTAATCCAGGAGTCTATGAGGCTTTACAAGACTGAAAAATGTCAGATGTCAACTCCTCAACTTGGCAGATATCGAACCTCTGAATTTTGGAATTTATTTCTGTCTACGTTCCGTGTTGTAAAAGTCACATGAAGCCTGTCAAAGCTGTGACATTGACTGCCAGGGTATATTGTATTTTGATGTATTCTTTGGCTGCTCTGAGGTGATTGATAAAGTGATAGCCTGCTGTGCTGCTCTGAGGTGATTGATAAAGTGTTAGCTTGCTGTGCTGCTCTGAGGTGTTTAATAAAGTGCTATTCTGCTGTGCTGCTCCGAGGTGTTTAATAAAGTGCTATTCTGCTGTGCTGCTCCGAGATGTTTAATAAAGTGATAGCCTGCTGTGCTGCTCCGAGGTGTTTAATAAAGTGCTATTCTGCTGTGCTGCTCCGAGGTGTTTAATAAAGTGATAGCCTGCTGTGCTGCTCCAAGGTGTTTAATAAAGTGATAGCCTGCTGTGCTGCTCCGAGGTGTTTAATAAAGTGATAGCCTGCTGTGCTGCTCCGAGGTGTTTAATAAAGTGATAGTCTGCTGTGCTGCTCTGAGGTGTTTAATAAAGTGCTATTCTGCTGTGCTGCTCCGAGGTGTTTAATAAAGTGATAGCCTGCTGTGCTGCTCCGAGGTGTTTAATAAAGTGCTATTCTGCTGTGCTGCTCCGAGGTGTTTAATAAAGTGATAGCCTGCTGTGCTGCTCCGAGGTGTTTAATAAAGTGATAGCCTGCTGTGCTGCTCCAAGGTGTTTAATAAAGTGATATTCTGCTGTGCTGCTCCGAGGTGTTTAATAAAGTGATAGCCTGCTGTGCTGCTCCGGGGTGTTTAATAAAGTGATAGCCTGCTGCGCTGGGTCAAAACCATCTGTGTTGTTGTAATTGTTGCTGAGATAGAGAAAGGAGTCAGAGGAGGTGGATGTAAAGTACTCCCAATCTCTGAAGAGGTGGGTGTGAAATACTCTGAGGAGGTGGGTGTGAAATACTCTGAGGAGGTGTGTGTGAAATACTCTCAATCTCTGAAGAGGTGGGTGTTAAATACTCTGATGAGATGGGTGTGAAATACTCTGAGGAGGTCGGTGTGAAATACTCCGAGGAGGTGGGTGTGAAATACTCTCTGGGGAGGAGTGTGTGAAATACTCTCAATCTCTTGGAGGTGGGTGTGAAATACTCGCAATCTCTTTGAGGTGGGTGTGAAATACTCTGAGGAGGTGGGTGTGAAATACTCTCATTCTCTTGGAGGTGGGTGTGAAATACTCTCATTCTCTTGGATGTGGGTGTGAAATACTCTGAGGAGGTGTGTGTGAAATACTCTCAATCTCTTGGAGATGGTGTGAAATACTCTCAATCTCTTGGAGATGGGTGTGAAATACTCGCAATCTCTTGGAGGTGGGTGTGAAATATTCACAGTGTCTTGGAGTTGGGTGTGAAATACTCTCAATCTCTTGGAGTTGGGTGTGAAATACTCTCAATCTCTTGGAGTTGGGTGTGAAATACTCTCAATCTCTTGGAGTTGGGTGTGAAATATTCACAGTGTCTTGGAGTTGGGTGTGAAATACTCTCAATCTCTTGGAGTTGGGTGTGAAATACTCTCAATCTCTTGGAGTTGGGTGTGAAATATTCACAGTGTCTTGGAGTTGGGTGTGAAATACTCTCAATCTCTTAGAGGTGGGTGTGAAATATTCGCAATCTGTTGTTGGAGGAGTTAGCACCGCAGTGTCTCTCGCTTTTCTTCAAGATGCAGTCTCCCCTCTCTCATGCCAACTCCGTCTCTCCCTCTGTCTCTCCTCTTTTCCAATGGTGTCTGTACAGTAGATGGCCTGTTAAGGCCTGGTGAACCCAAACACAAGTATTTGATTGGATCATGTATCACTGTTGTCAGCCAACCTCTATCCCAGTGTTCATGTCTGAGCTGAGGTTAGACAATCTTGTCTACGCAGGCTAAATTCCAAACAGAACCATATTTCCTAGTCACTAGACATTCCTGTCGTTCTTAGAGGATCCTACAGATCTGAAAGATAGAAACATTTTAAGATGTAACTATAAACATAATAAATATGCAGATGCAGTCTAATATATTGGCAATGTTGCACATTCTTTTTTGTATTCACTATTTCTCCTAAAATAAGTTGAAATTGAAAAAACATTTGATTTTAATCTACACAGGACTAAAAGGTCTAAACTAGAATTTAGATATTATCACACACACACACACACACACACACACACACACACACACACACACACACACACAGGGTGTAAATAAATCCCCATATTTGTTATGTGCTGCTGTCTGAGCTGAACGGAGAGTGCACACCTCTATACGCCCACAGAGTGGAGCATCAGTCTATACACACACACACACACACACACACACACACACACACACACACACACACACACACACACACACACACACACACACACACACACACACACACACACACACACACACACACACACACACACACACACACACACACACACACACACACACACACACAGAATGGGCGTACTCTACCTCCATAACTAACAACCACGTGTTCTCTCTCTCTACCTCTCGCTCTCTCTCTCCCCATCTCATTCTCTCAATCTCTACTTCTGTAACTAACAACCAGGGAGAAAGGGTTGAGACATACTCTTTCTCCTGCCATCTCTCTCTCTCCCTTTTATCTATATAGTGCACTACTTTTGAATCAAAGCCCTATGGGCCCTGGTAAAAAGTATTTCATTATGTAGGAAATAGGGTGTCATTTGAGACACAAACTTTAACAGTCAGGAAGAAGAGCTGATTGAGGATTGTGGGTGTAAAGATGCCTCACAGCTATTTAGCACATCTGTGGGTAAATAGAAATTGAATTAGAGCCTGTTATCTTTATATCACCACAACAATGTGATATTGTATTTCTACAATATCAGACATTTTCCCAACACAGTTCTTTCTTACTCTTGGTAATTGGAACATTTACTGTACTGTAGTCAATTTTAGAGTGAAAACATGCAATGTAGGTCAGGACAGGGGAAGCTTTTCACTAAGCCACATTTATCCAAAATCACTGTTTCTGGAACACAGAGATTCTGACAAACAAGCAAAGATTCTCAAACACTTATAGATTCTGGAGCACTCATAGGTTCTGGAGCACTCACAGGTTCTCGAACACTAATAGGTTCTGGAACACTCAAAGGTTCTGACAAACACTACAGCATGCTACAGCACTGCATGTCTGAATAGATTAAGTCTGCGAGAATAAAAACCTTACAAAGTTCCCCTGTGCGATCTATACTATCAACCTTTGCAGTTTCCTTTCCAAGGTTGTTTCAAAGTCTCTGGGAAGCCCTGAGAGTAGAAGAAGGTAGCTGGGGTGAGAAACTCACACCAGACTTGGGCTGCTACTAAATAGAAAAGCCACATAGGGCTCCGGTCAAACGTTGTGCTCCATATAGGGAAGACGGGGCCATTTGGGACGTTGACTTGGTTTATCTGTGGACGACAGAGCATTGTTAGGAGTGTTGAAATGCCTTCCCTCTTCCCTGTGACAGCCAGCGGGCCCTGGTTTGTGTATGATGAGACAAGATCATTACTAGTGCTGCCAGCAGCCTAGCAGGCCATGAAAGAGGTTGGGTTTGCACAGTCACATTTCAGGGCCCTCTACTCACACATTAGGCATGATAAACGATCATCAGACAGATAGGCTGTTGACTCAACTAAGTATCAAGTTCTGCAAGGTAAGCCTCTGATCATTTTTTGTTGTTGTATTTTATTAGGATCCCCGTTAGCTGTTGCAAAAGCAACAGCTACTCTTCCTGAGGTCCACACAAAACATGACATAATAAATCAAATCAAATATTATTGGTCACATACACATGGTTAGCAGATGTTAATGCGAGTGTAGCGAAATGCTTGTGCTTCTAGTTCCAACAGTGCAGTAATATCTAACAAGTAATCTAACAATTCCTCAACAACTACCTAATAGTTGAACCAAAAAAATGGTGCCGATAGAGATGGCAACTTCTCTTCTAGTCCTTAGGACACTGTGCAGCATTTTGTTTTTTTTATATATTATTTCTTACATTGTTAGCCCAGAAGACCTTAAGTGTTATTACATACAACCGGGAAGAAGTATTGGATATCAGAGAGACGTCAACTTACCAGCACAACCAGCACTATGACCAAGAATACGACTTTCTCAAAGCGGATCCTTTGTCTGCACCTCCCAGTGCATTTGAACTGATTCCAGAGGCCGACCCAAAACAACGCCACCAGAGGAGAGGGTGCCGGAGCGGTCTTCTAGTGAGGCTTCGGATGTGCGCAATTCCGCGATGCATACAAGGCCCTCCCGCGCCTTCCCTTTGGCAAATCTGACCATGACTCCATCTTGTTGCTCCCCTCCTATACGCAGAAACTAAAACAGGAAGCGCCCGTGCTTAGGTCTATCCAACGTTAGTCTGACCAATCGGATTCCTCGCTTCAAGATTGCTTCAATCATGTGGACTGGGATATGTTCCAGGTAGCCTCAGATAATACTACTGACGTATATGCTGACTCTGTGAGCGAGTTTATTAGGAAGTATATAGGAGATGTTGTACCCACTGTGACTACTAAAACCTTCCCTAACCAGAAAACGTGGATTGTTGGCAGCATTCGCGCAAAACTGAAAGCACGCACCACTGCATTTAATCATGGCAAGGTGACTGGAAATATGGCTGAATACAAACAGTGTAGTTATTCCCTCCGCAAGGCAATCAAACAAGCAAAGTGTCAGTATAGAGATAAAGTGGAGTTGCAATTCAGCAGCTCAAACACGAGATGTATGTGGCAGGGTGTACAGACAATCATGGATTACAAAAAGAAAACCATCCCCGTCGCGGACATCAGCGTCTTGCTTCCAGACAAATTAAACACCTTCTTTGCGTGCTTTGAGGACAACACAGTGCCAACACAGTGCCACCGACACGGCCTGCTACCAAAGACTGTGGGCTCTCCTTTTCCGTGGCCGACGTGAGTCAAACATTTTAACGTGTTAACACTCGCAAGGCTGCCGGTGCACACGGCACCGCTAGCCGCATCCTCAGAGCATGCGCAGACCAGCTGGCTGATGTGTTTTCGGACATATTCAATCCCAGTGTGCTTTTCCCACATGCTTCAAGATGGCCACCATTGTTCCTGTTCCCAAGAAAGCTAATGTAACTGAACTAAATGACTCGCCAATAGCACTCATTTCTGTCATCATGAAGTGCTTTGAGAGACTAGTCAAGGATCATATCACCTCCACCCTACCTGTCACCCTGGACCCACTTAAATGTGCTTACTGCCCCCAATAGGTCCACAGACGATGCAATCGCCATCACACTGCACACTGCCCTATCCCATCTGGACAAGAGGAATACCAATGTAAGAATGCTGTTCATTGACTACAGCTCAGCATTCAACACCATAGTACCCTCCAAACTCAATAATAAGCTAGAGACCCTGGGTCTCGACCCCGTCCTGTGCAATTGGGTCCTGGACTTCCTGATGAGCCGCCCCCAGGTGGTGAAGGTAGGAAACAACATCTCCATTCCGCTGATCCTCAACACTGGGGCCCCACATGGGTGCGTTCTCAGACCCCTCCTGTAATCCCTGTTCACCCATGACTGCGTGGCCATGCACGCCTCCAACTCAATCATCAAGTTTGCAGATGACACAACAGTGGTAGGCTTGATTAGCAACAACAATGAGACAGCCTAAAGGGAGGAGGTGAGGGCCCTCGGAGTGTGGTGTCAGGAAAATAACCTCTCACTCAATGTCAGCAAATCATAGAGATGATCGTGGACTTCAGGAAACAGCAAAGGGAGCACCCCCCCCCCCCCCCCCCTCCCCCACATCGACGGGACAGCAGTGGAGATGGTGGAAAGTTTTGAGTTCCTCTGTGTATATATCACCGACAAACCACACAGACAGTGTTCAACCGCAGGATGCTGAAAAAATGTTTTTGTCACCGAAAACCCTCACTGACTTTTACAGGTGCACAATTGAGAGCATCCTGTCCGGCTGTATCATTGCCTGGTATGGCAACTGCACTGCCCACAACCGCAAGGCTCTCCAGAGGGTGGTGCGGTCTGCACAACGCATCACAGGGGGCAAACTACCTGCCCAACAGGACACCTACAACACCCAATGTCACAGGAAGGCAAGAAAGATCATCAAGGAAAATAACCACCCGAGCCACTATCTGTTCACCCTGCTTCAGGTCAGTACAGGTGCATCAAAGCTGGGACTGAGAGACTGAAAAACAGCTTCTATCTCAAGGCCATCAGATTGTTACACAGCCACCACAAGCACAGATAGGCCTACCTACAGACTTGAAATCATTGGCCAATTGAATAAATGGATCACTAGTCACTATAGTAATGGCACTTGAAGAATGTTTACATATCTCGCATTACTCATCTCATATGTATACTGCTCAAAAAAATAAAGGGAACACTTAAACAACACAATGTAACTCCAAGTCAATCACACTTCTGTGAAATCAAATTGTCCACTTAGGAAGCAACACTGATTGACAATATATTTCACATGCTGTTGTGCAAATGGAATAGATAACAGGTGGAAATTATAGGCAATTAGCAAGACACCCCCAATAAAGGAGTGGTTCTGCAGGTGGTAACCACAGACCACTTCTCAGTTCCTATGCTTCCTGGCTGATGTTTTGGTCACTTTTGAATGCTGGCGGTGCTTTCACTCTAGTGGTAGCATGAGACGGAGTCTACAACCCACACAAGTTGCTCAGGTAGTGCAGCTCATCCAGGATGGCACATCAATGCGAGCTGTGGCAAGAAGGTTTGCTGTGTCTGTCAGCGTAGTGTCCAGAGCATGGAGGCGCTACCAGGAGACAGGCCAGTACATCAGGAGACGTGGGGGAGGCCGTAGGAGGGCAACAACCCAGCAGCAGGACTGCTACCTCCGCCTTTGTGCAAGGAGGAGCAGGAGGAGCACTGCCAGAGCCCTGCAAAATGACCTCCAGCAGGCCACAAATGTGCATGTGTCTGCTCAAACGGTCAGACACAGACTCCATGAGGGTGGTATGAGGGCCCGACGTCCACAGGTGGGGGTTGTGCTTACAGCCCAACACTGTGCAGGACGTTTGGCATTTGCCAGAGAACACAAAGATTGGCAAATTCGCCACTGGCGCCCTGTGCTCTTCACAGATGAAAGCAGGTTCACACTGAGCACGTGTGATAGACGTGACAGTCTGGAGACGCCCTGGAGACGTTCTGCTGCCTGCAACATCCTCCAGCATGACCGGTTTGGCGGTGGGTCAGTCATGGTGTGGGGTGGCATTTCTTTGGGGGGCCGAACAGCCCTCCATGTGCTCGCCAGAGGTAGCCTGACTGCCATTAGGTACTGAGATGAGATCCTCAGACCCCTTGTGAGACCATATGCTGGTGCAGTTTGCCCTGGGTTCCTCCTAATGCAAGACAATGCTAGACCTCATGTGGCTGGAGTGTGTCAGCAGTTCCTGCAAGAGGAAGGCATTGATGCTATGGACTGGCCCGCCCGTTCCCCAGACCTGAATCCAATTGAGCACATCTGGGACATCATGTCTCGCTCCATCCACCAACGCCACGTTGCACCACAGACTATCCAGAAGTTGTCGGATGCTTTAGTCCAGGTCTGGGAGGAGATCCCTCAGGAGACTATCCGCCACCTCATCAGGAGCATGCCCAGGCGTTGTAGGGAGGTCATACAGGCACGTGGAGGCCACCCACACTACTGAGCCTCATTTTGACTTGTTTTAAGGACATTACATCAAAGTTGGATCAGCCTGTAGTGTGGTTTTCCACTTTAATTTTGAGTGCGACTCCAAATCCAGACCTCCATGGGTTGATAAATTGGATTTCCATTGATTATTTTTGTGTGATTTTGTTGTCAGCACATTCAACTATGTAAAGAAAAAAGTATTTAATAAGATTATTTCATTCATTCAGATCTAGGATGTGTTATTTTAGTGTTCCCTTTATTTTTTTGAGCCGTGTATATAATGTATTCTGTGTCCTTCACTATCTACTGCATCTTAGCCACTCTGTCACTGCTCATCCATATATTTTATACTTATATATTATTATCCCATTCCTTTACTAGATTGTGTGTATTAGGTTTTGTTGTGGAATTGTTAGATATTACCTGTTAGATACTGCTGCACTGTCAGATCTAGAAGCATACGCATTTCGCTACACTCGTAATAACATCTGGTAACCATGTGTATGTGAACAATGATTTTGATTTAATTTGATACACATATCTAAAGGGAGGAATAAGAATATGTACATGTAAATATATGGATGAGTGGCATAGGCATGGTGCAATAGATGGTATAAGGTACAGTATATAAACTCAGCAAAAAAAGAAACGTCCCTTTTTCAGGACCCTGTCTTTCAAATATAATTCGTAAAAATCCAAATAACTTCACAGATCTTCATTGTAAAGGGTTTAAACACTCTTTCCCATGCTTGTTCAATGAACCATAAACAATGAATGAACATGCACCTGTGGAATGGTCGTTAAGACACTAACAGCTTACAGACGGTAAGCAATTAAGGTCATAGTTATGAAAACAGGACACTAAAGAGGCCTTTCTACTGACTGAAAAACACCAAAAGAAAGATGCCCAGGGTCCCTGCTCATCTGTGTGAACGTGCCTTAGGCATGCTGCAAGGAGGCATGAGGACTGCAGATGTGGCCAGGGAAATAAATTGCAATGTCCGTACTGTGAGGCGCCTAAGACATCGCTACAGGGAGACAGGAAGGACAGGTGATCGTCCTCGCAGTGGCAGACCACGTTTAACAACACCTGCAATGGATCGGTACATCTGAACATCACACCTGCGGGACAGGTACAGGATGGCAACAACAACTGCCGGAGTTACTCCAGGAATGCACAATCCCTCCATCACTGCTCAGACTGTCCGCAATAGGCTGAGAGAGGCTGGACTGAGGGCTTGTAGGCTTGTTGTAAGGCAGGTCTTCACCAGACATCACCGGCCACAACGTCGCCTATGGGCACAACCCAACCGTCGTTGGACCAGACAGGACTGGCAAAAAGTGCTCTTCACTGACGAGTTGCCGTTTTGTCTCACCAGGGGTGATGGTCGGATTCGCGTTTATCGTTGAAGGAATGAGCGTTACACTGAGGCCTGTACTCTGGAGCGGGATCGATTTGGAGGAGGAGGGTCTGTCATGGTCTGGGGTGGTGTGTCCCAGCATCATCGGACTGAGCCTGTTATCATTGCAGGCAATCTCAACGCTGTGCGTTACAGGGAAGACATCCTCCTCCCTCATATGGTACTCTTCCTGCAGGCTCATCCTGACATGACCCTCCAACATGACAATGCCACCAGCCATACTGCTCGTTCTGTAAGTGATTTCCTGCAAGACAGGATTGTCAGTGTTCTGCCATGGCCAGCGATGAGCCCGGATCTCAATCCCATTGAGCACGTCTGGGACCTGTTGGATCGGAGGTTGAGGGCTAGGGCTATTCCCCCCAGAAATGTCTAGGAACTTGCAGGTGCCTTGGTGGAAGAGTGGGGTAACATCTCACAGCAAGA
The DNA here is from genome assembly GCF_965601325.2 of Salmo salar. Classification (NCBI taxonomy): domain Eukaryota; kingdom Metazoa; phylum Chordata; class Actinopteri; order Salmoniformes; family Salmonidae; genus Salmo; species Salmo salar. The sequence goes on from NC_138291.1 coordinate 100,399,936, forward strand.
ACTGGCAAATCTGGTGCAGTCCATGAGGAGGAGATGCACTGCGGTACTCAATGCTGCTGGTGGCCACACCAGATACTGACTGTTACTTTTTCAGTTCATGTCTCAGTTGTTGAATCTTGTTATGTTCATACAAATATATAAACATGTTAACCTCTATGGGCTAGGTGGGACGCAAGCGTCCGACCCGTGGTGCACTCCATCAACAGCAGGTGCATTTCAAGAGCGGCAAATTTGAATCCAAATAAATGTCAAAATTCAAATTTTTCAAACATACAACTATTTTACACCCTTTGAAAGATAAACATCTCCTTAATCTAACCACGTTTTACGATTTCAAAAAGGTTTTACGGCGAAAGCATAAATTTAGAGTATGTTAGGACAGTACATTTACAAGAGTTGTGTGTAATGTTGTGCCAATTCAAAGACAGGCGTCACCAAAACCAGAAATCAGCTAAAATGATGCACTAACCTTTTACAATCTCCAACAGATGACACTCCTAGGACATTGTGTTAGACAATGCATGCATTTTTAGTTCTATCAAGTTCATATTTATATCCAAAAACAGCGTTTTACTGTAGCGTTGATGTTCAGGAAATCGTTTCCCTCCAATAACCGGCATTCAAGTCAGCACCACAAATTAAATAATTAAAATTAGAAAACATTGGTAAAATATTATATTGTCATTTAAAGAATTATAGATTTACATCTCTTGAACGCAATCAACTTGCCAGATTTAAAAATAACCTTACTGGGAAATCACACTTTGCAATAATCTGAGCACTGCGCCCAGAAAAATACGCGTTGCGATACAGACTAGCCGTCATGTTGGGGAGATCTAAAATCGAAAATACTATGTAAATAATCCATTACCTTTGATTCTCTTCATCAGATGTCACTTCCAGGTATCACAGGTCCATAACGAATGTAGTTTTGTTCAAAAAAGCTCATCATTTATGTCCAAAAATCTCCGTCTTGTTAGCACATGATCTAAGCCCGCCGGACTTCACTTCATGAACGAGGGGAAAAAATATATTTCCGTTCGTTCAAACATGTCAAACGTTGTATAGCATAAATCATTAGGGCCTTTTTTAACCAGAACATTAATAATATTCAAGGTGGACGAATGCATTCTCTTTTATAACGTATTGGAACAAGGGTACCCAACATGAACTCGCGCGCCAGGTGTCTAATGGGCCATCATCGTTCCATGGCTCTTGTTCGGTCAGATCTCCCTCCAGAAGACTCAAAACACTTTGTAAAGGCTGGTGACATCTAGTGGAAGCAATAGGAAGTGCCAAAATATTCCTCAGCCCCTGTGTTTTTCAATGGCATAGGTTTAAAGGTAATACAACACATCAGGTATCCACTTCCTGTCAGAAAATGTCTCAGGGTTTTGCCTGCCAAATGAGTTCTGTTATACTCACAGACACCATTCAAACAGTTTTAGAAACTTTAGGGTGTTTTCTATCCATATATAATAAGTATATACATATTCTAGTTACTGGGTAGGATTAGTAACCAGATTAAATCGGGTACATTTTTTTATCCAGCCGTGCAAATACTGCCCCCTAGCCCCAACAGGTTAAGTTTGTCGAAAATAAACACAGTTGACAGTGAGAGGACATTTCTTTTTTAAATAATTTTACATATGAGATGAGTAATGTAAGTTATGTTAACATTATTAAAGTTGCATTGTTTAAAGTGACTAGTGATCCATTTATTAAAGTGGCCAGTGATATGAGGCTCTATGTAGGCAGCATCCTCTCTGAGTTAGTGATTGCTGTTTAGCATTCTGATGGCCTTAAGATAGAAGCTGTTTTTCAGTCTTTTGGTCCCAGCTTTGATGCACATGTAGGTTGTTTTCCTGACACCATACTCCGAGTGCCATCACCTCCTCCCTGTAGGCTGTCTCATTGTTGTTGGTAGTCAAGCCCAGTACTGGTGTGTCGTCTGCAAACTTGATAATTGAGTTGGAGGCGTGCATGGCCATGTAGTCCTGGGATAGGATATTCCTGGGATAGGATAAAGTTATCCTTCTAACCCCCCCCCCCCCCCTTAAAAGATTTAGATGCACTATTGTAAGTGGTTGTTCCACTGGGTATTATAAGGTGAATGCACCAATTTGTAAGTCGCTCTGGATAAGAGCGTCTGCTAAATAACTTCAATGTAAAAAAAAAATGTAAATGTAAATGAACAGGGAGTACAGGAGAGGGCTGAGCATGCACCCTTGTGGGGCCCCAGTGTTCAGGATAAGCGAAGTGGAGATGTTGTTTCCTACCTTCACCACCTGGGGGCGGCCCGGCAGAAAGTCCAGGACCCAATTGCACAGGGCGGGGTTGAGACCCAGGTCCTCCAGCTTAACCTCTTTTGGGTATGTGGACCGGCGGGACACACTATTCAACAGCCAGTGAAATAGAAGGGCGCCAAATTCAAAACAAGAAAAATCTCATAATTCAAATTTCTCACACATACAAGTATTTTACACCATTTTAAAGATAATCTTCTCGTTAATCCAACCACATTGTCAAATTTCAAAAAGGCTTTACAGCGAAAGCATAGCATTAGATTATGTTAGGACAGCGCTGAGACAAGAAAAACCACACAGCCATTTTCCAAGCAAGGAGAGGCGTCACAAAAAAACTGAAATACAGCTAAAATGAATCACTAACCTTCGATGATATTCATCAGATGGCACTCATAGGACTTCATGTTACACAATACATGTATGTTTTGCTCGATAAAGTTCATATTTATATCCAAAAACCCCATTTTACATTGGCGTGTAATGTTCAGAAATGTTTTGCCTCCCAAAACTTCCGGTGAATGAGCACATCAATTTACAGAAATACTCATCATAAACGTTGATAAAATATTAAACTGTAATTCAAAGAATTATAGATACACTTCTCCTTAACCTCTTGGGGCTAGGTGGGACGCTAGCGTGCCACCCGTGGTGCACTCCATCAACAGCAGGTGCATTTCAAGAGCGGCAAATTTGAATCCAAATAAATGTCAAAATTCAAATTTTTCAAAAATACAACTATGTTACACCATTTGAAAGATAAACATCTCCTTAATCTAACCACGTTTTACGATTTCAAAAAGGTTTTACGGCGAAAGCATAAATTTAGAGTATGTTAGGACAGTACATTTACAAGAGTTGTGTGTAATGTTTTGTCAAGTCAAAGACAGGGTCACCAAAACCATAAAACCAGCTAAAATGATACACTAACCTTTTACAATCTCCATCAGATGACACTCCTAGGACATTATGTTAGACAATGCATGCATTTTTAGTTCTATCAAGTTGATATTTATATCCAAAAACAGCGTTTTACTATGGCATTGATGTTGAGGAAATCGTTTCCCTCCAATAACCGGCAGTCAAGTCAGCGTCACAAATTAAATAATTAAAATTAGAAAACATTGGTAAAATATTATATTGTCATTTAAAGAATTATAGATTTACATCTTTTGAACGCAATCAACTTGCCAGATTTAAAAATAACCTTACTGGGAAATCACACTTTGCAATAATCTGAGCACTGCGCCCAGAAAAATACGCGTTGCGATACAGACTAGACGTCATGTTGGGGAGATCTAAAATCGAAAATACTATGTAAATAATCCATTACCTTTGATTCTCTTCATCAGATGTCACTTCCAGGTATCACAGGTCCATAACGAATGTAGTTTTGTTCAAAAAAGCTCATCATTTATGTCCAAAAATCTCCGTCTCGTTAGCACATGATGTAAGCCAGCCGGACTTCTCGTCATGAACGAGGGGAAAAAATATATTTCCGTTCGTTCAAACATGTCAAACGTTGTATAGCATAAATCATTAGGGCCTTTTTTAACCAGAACATGAATAATATTCAAGGTGGACGAATGCATACTCTTTTATAACGTATTGGAACGAGGGTACCCAACATCAACTCGCGCGCAAGGTGTCTAATGGGCCATCATCGTTCCATGGCTCTTGTTCGGTCAGATCTCCCTCCAGAAGACTCAAAACACTTTGTAAAGGCTGGTGACATCTAGTGGAAGCAATAGGAAGTGCCAAAATATTCCTAAACCCCTGTGTTTTTCAATGGGATAGGTTTAAAGTCAATACAACACATCAGGTATCCACTTCCTGTCAGAAAATGTCTCAGGGTTTTGCCTGCCAAATGAGTTCTGTTATACTCACAGACACCATTCAAACAGTTTTGGAAACTTTAGAGTGTTTTCTATCCATATATAATAAGTATATGCATATTGTAGTTACTGGGTAGGATTAGTAACCAGATTAAATCGGGTACATTTTTTTTATCCAGACGTGCAAATGCTGCCCCCTAGACCCAACAGGTTAATGCAACCTCTGTGTCAGATTTCAATAAAACTTTACAGCGAAAGCACACTTTGCAATAATCTGAGTACAGCGTTCAGACACAAAACCAAACCCGCCATTTTGTGGAGTCAATAAAACTCAGAAATAATATTATAAATATTCACTTACCTTTGATGGTCTTCATCAGAATGCACTCCCAGGAATCCCAGGTCCACAATAAATGTTTGTTTTGTTCGATAAAGTCCATCATTTATGTCCAAATACCTCATTTTTGTTCGCGCGTTCAGTCCACTACTCCAAATGCAGGAAGCGCACGAAAATGTCACGACGAAAAGTAAAAAAAAGTTCTGCTTACGTTCGTAGAAATATGTCAAACGATGTATAGCATCAATCTTTAGGATATTTTTTAACATAAATCTTCACTAATATTCCAACCGGACAATTCCAATGTCTTCAGAAAAGAAAAGGAACACAGCTCACACTCACGTGAGCTCGCGCCTCTGAGGTCATGTCATTTCCTCACTCATCTGATTCCAGGCCCTCTTGTTCGCTTCAAATTCACAGTAGAAGCATGAAACAACATTCTAAAGACTGTTGACATCTAGTGGAAGCCTTAGGAAGTGCAAAATGAACCCTAAGTCACTGTGTACTGTATAGGCAATCACTTGAAAAACTACAGGCCTCAGATTTCCACACTTCCTGGTTGGATTTTTCTCAGGTTTTTGCCTACCATCTGAGTTCTGTTATAATCACAGACATCATTCAAACAGTTTTAGAAACGTCAGAGTGTTTTCTATCCAAATCTACTAATAATATGCATATCCTACCTTCTGAGCCTGAGTAGCAGGCAGTTTAATTTGGGCACACTTTTCATCCGGACGTCAAAATACTGCCCCCTACCCTAGAGAAGTTAATGATGAGATGGAAGGGTACTATGGTGTTGAATGCTGAGCTGTAGTCAATGAACAGCATTCTTACATGGGTATTCCTCTTGTCCAGCTGGGATAGGGCAGTGTGCAGTGTGATGGCGATTGCATCATCTGTGGACCTGTTGGGGTGGTATGCAAACTGAAGTGGGTCTAGGGTGGCAGGTAGGGTGGAGGTGATACGATCCTTGACTAGTCTCTCAAAGTACTTCATGATGACAGAAGTGAGTGCTACGGGGCGGTAGTCATTTAGTTCAGTTATCTTTGCCTTCTTGGGTACAGGAACAATGGTGGCCATCTTGAAGCATGTGGGGACTGCAGACTGGGATAGGGAGTGATTGAATATGTCTGTAAAAACACCAGCCAGTTGGGCCAGTGGCCTTGCAAGGGTTAACACGTTTAAATGTCTTACTCACATCAGCCACGGAAAAAGAGAGGTGGTGCCGCAGTCCTTGTTAGCGGATCGCGACAGTGGCACTGTATTTTCCTCAAAGTGGGCTTGAGACGTCGGTGTCCGTAACGTGGCTGGTTATCTTTTTGTAGTCTGTGATTTCCTGTACACCCTGACAAATATGTCCCGTGTTTGAGCCATTATATTGCAACTCCACTTTGTCCCTATACCGACATTTCACTTGTTTGATTGCCTTGCGGAGGGAATAACTACACTGTTTATATTCTGCCATATTCCCAGTCATCTTTCCATGGTTAAATGCAATGGTTCGCGCTTTCAGTTTTGCGCGAATGCCGCCATCCATCCACGGTTTCTGGTTAGGGTAAGGTTTAATAGTCACAGTGGGTACAACATCTCCAATGCACTTCCTTATAAACTCACTCATCGAGTCAACATATAGATCGATGTTGTTCTCTGAGGCTGTCTGGAACATATCCCAGTCCGCGTGATCAAAACAATCTTGAAGCGTGGATTCCAATTGGTCAGACCAGCATTCTGCATATAAGACTGTAGAAGCAAGATGGAGTCATGGTCGGATATATCAAAGGGAGGGCGAGGGTGGGCCTTGTATAAATCACAGAAGTTAGAGTAGCAGTGATCGAGTGTATTGCCCGTGCGAGTGCTGCAATCAATATGCTGATAGAATTTAGGTAGCCTTGTTCTCAAATTTGCTTTGTTAAAATCCCCAGCTATAATAAATGCTGCCTCAGGATATATGGTTTCCAGTTTGCATACCGTCCAGTGAAGTTCCTTGAGGACCATTGTGGTGTCTGCTTGAGGGGTTTAACCTGTTAGGGCTAGGGGGCAGCATTGACACGGCTGGATAAAAAAACATACCCGATTTAATCTGGTTACCACTCCTACTCAGTAACTAGAATATGCATATACTTATTACATATGGATAGAAAACACCCTAAATTTTCTAAAACTGTTTGAATGGTGTCTGTGAGTATAACAGAACTCAAATGGCAGGTCAAAACCTGAGAGATTCCTTTACAGGAAGTGGCCTGTCTGACCATTTGTTGAACTTCTTTTCCATCTCTATCATTTACTAAGGATCTCTGCTCTAACGTGACACTTCCCACGTCGTCCATAGGCGCTCAGAGCCCGGGAAAAAACAGAATGTCGTCATTCCAGCCCCAGGCTGAAACACATTATCGCCTTTCTCAAGTGGCCGATCAAGAGACACTAGCTTATGCGCGTGACCCCGACCGCCCCCGCCTTTGGGATTTTTTCCTCTGTTTGCCGAAAAGGAGATTCCCTGTCGGAATATTATCGCTTTTCTACGAGAAAAATGTCGTAAAAATTGATTTTAAACAGCGGTTGACATGCTTCGAAGTACGGTAATGGAATACTTAGAATTTTATTGTCACGAATTGTGCCAAGCGCGTGACACTTCTTTACTATTTCGGATAGTGTCTGGAACGCACGAACAAAACGCCGCTATTCGGATATAACGATGGATTATTTTGGACCAAACCAACATTTGTTATTGAAGTAGCTGTCCTGGGTGTGTATTCTGACGAAGACAACAAAAGGTAATGACATTTTTATAATAGTAAATATGATTATGGTGAGTGCTAAACTTGCCGGGTGTCTAAATAGCGAGCCCGTGATGCCTGGGCTATGTACTTAGAATATTGCAAAATGTGCTTTCACCAAAAAGCTATTTTAAAATCGGACATATCGAGTGCATAGAGGAGGTCTGTATCTATAATTCTTAAAATAATTGTTATGCTTTTTGTGAACGTTTATCGTGAGTAATTTAGTAAAATGTTAGCGAATTCCCCGGAAGTTTGCGGGGGGTATGCTAGTTCTGAACGTCACATGCTAATGTAAAAAGCTGGTTTTTGATATAAATATGAACTTGATTGAACAAAACATGCATGTATTGTATAACATAATGTCCTAGGGTTGTCATCTGATGAAGATCATCAAAGGTGAGTGCTGCATTTAGCTGTCTTCTGGGTTTTGGTGACATTATATGCTGGCTTGAAAAATGGGTGTCTGATTATTTCTGGCTTGGTACTCTGCTGACATAATCTAATGTTTTGCTTTCGTTGTAAAGCCTTTTTGAAATCGGACAGTGTGGTTAGATTAACGAGAGTCTTGTCTTTAAATGGCTGTAAAATAGTCATATGTTTGAGAAATTGAAGTAATAGGATTTTTAAGGTTTTGAAAATCGCGCCACAGGATAGCCGTGGCTGTTACGTAGGTGGGACGAATTCGTCCCGCCTAGCCTAGAGAGGATAAGAATATTTTGAATGTAAGTACACAACGCAGAGGATGAGAGGATGAGAGTACTAAAAACAGAGTCCTAATGGTCAATAGGGAATTGTCAATAGGAGTTTCAGTTCAACAGCTGTTTAGAATCTGTGGAATGTCACTCCTGAACTCAGAGCTACGTGTGCTACGTTCTGTACATTGAGTCAGGAGCAGGATACTTGTTATTTAGCCATTGGCCAAGTTGTACAGCAAGGACTTCTGTTTGGTCATCCCCAGGCTAGGGTGGGGGATAAATAACATCCTGTTCCTTTGTTCAGTGGAGAAAAGCTGAGGACAGAGGAGACTGAACATCTACCTCCCAACATAACATCTTGATTTGTCCTTCTCAACAAAAAAAAAATGTTCTCCCCCAGATTTGCTTTGGAGTTTGTTTTATTGAAGAATAACAAAAATTGCTAACAGGGGGCACATACACAGCTCTGACTATAACTGACAATAATTTTCTTGGGAGATAATATGGCCGGCATTTGATTGTAAAGAATTCTAGGTTGGGTGAGCAGAAGGACTTGAGTTCCTGTATGTTTTTATGATTACACCATGAGTCGTTAATCATGAAGCATCCACCCCTGCCCTTCCTCTTCCCAGAGAGATGTTTATCTCTGTTGGCGTGACGCATGAAGAAGCCCGGTGACTGAAGCGACTCCGACAACGTATCCTGAGAAAGCCATGTTTCCGTGAAACAGAGAATGTCACAATTTCTGATGTCTCTCTGGAAGGCAACTCTTTCTCTAATTTCATCTACCTTGTTGTCAAGAGACTGGACATTGGCAAGTAGTATACTCGGAAGTGGTGGACGGTGTGCGCGCCATTGTTTTGCGTCGGCTTCTGGGATTATATCCACTATCCTGGGTGGTGGTCCGAACAAAGGATCCTCTTCGGGATAGTCACATTCCTGGTCATAATGTTGGTAAGTTGAAGTCGCTCTTATATCCAATAGTTCTTCCCGGCTGTATGTAATAACACTTAACCTCTCTGGGCAAGGCGGGACGAAATCGTCCCACCTACGCAACAGCCAGTGTAATCCCGTGGCGCGATTTTCAAATACCTTAGAAATGCTATTACTTCAATTTCTCAAACATATGACTATTTTACACCATTTTAAAGACAAGACTCTCGTTAATCTAACCACACTGTCCCATTTCAAAAAGGCTTTACAACAAAAGCAAAACATTAGATTATGTCAGCAGAGTACCCAGCCAGAAATAATCAGACACCCATTTTTCAAGCTAGCATATAATGTCACATAAACCCAGAAGACAGCTAAATGCAGCACTAACCTTTGATGATCTTCATCAGATGACACACCTAGGACATTATGTTATACAATACATGCATGTTTTGTTCAATCAAGTTCATATTTATATCAAAAACCAGCTTTTTACATTAGCATGTGACGTTCAGAACTAGCATACCCCCGCAAACCTCTGGTGAATTTACTAAATTACTCACGATAAACGTTCACAAAAAACATAACAATTATTTTAAGAATTATAGATACAGAACTCCTTTGTGCAATCGAGGTGTCCGATTTTAAAATAGCTTTTCGGTGAAAGCACATTTTGCAATATTCTCAGTAGATAGCCCAGCCATCACGGCTAGCTATTTAGACACCCACCAAGTTTAGCCCTGACCAAAGTCAGATTTACTATTACAAAAGTTTGATTACCTTTGATGTTCTTCGTCAGAATGCACTCCCAGGACTGCTACTTCAATAACAAATGTTGGTTTGGTCCAAAAGAATCCATCATTATATCCAAATAGCGGCGTTTTGTTGTGCGTTCAAGACACTATCCGAAGTGTAAATAAGGGTCACGAGCATGGCGCAATTCGTGACAAAAAAATTCTAAATATTCCATTACCGTACTTCGAAGCATGTCAACCGCTGTTTAAAATAAATTTTTATGCAATTTTTCTCGTAAAAAAGCGATAATATTCCGACCGGGAATCTGCGTTTAGGTAAACAGAGGAAAGAAAACAAAGCATTCGGTCGACGCGGGCACGCGCCTGAGTCTCACAGTACTCTAACCAGCCACTACCCAAACACGCTACTTTTTTTCAGCCGGAGCCTGCAAAGCCACGATTCAGCTTTTTGCCGCCTTCTGAGAGCCTATGGGAGCCGTAGGAAGTGTCACGTTATACCAGAGATCCTCAGTCTTCAATAAACAGAGGCAAGAAGAACGACACCTTGTCAGACAGGCCACTTCCTGCATGAAATCTTCTCAGGTTTTTGCCTGCCATATGAGTTCTGTTATACTCACAGACACCATTCAAACAGTTTTAGAAACTTTAGGGTGTTTTCTATCCAAAGCCAATAATTATATGCATATTCTAGTTACTGGGCAGGAGTAGTAACCAGATTAAATCGGGTACGTTTTTTATCCAGCCGTGTCAATACTGCCCCCTAGCCCTAACAGGTTAAGAAGATTTTCTGGGCTAATAATGTAAGAAATAATACATTAAAAAAAACTAAAACCTGCACAGTTTCCTCAGGACTCGAAGTGAAGTGATCATCTCTGTTGGCACCATCTTGCTAATATAGAACATTAATAGACAACAGCTCAAGGACAGAACTACTTCAAAACATTTTTTTATACAAAATTTACATGTAGCCTACATATCAATACGTTCACACAAACTATCTAGGTCAAATAGGGGAGAGGCGCTGTGTCACGCCCTGACCTGAGAGAGAGGATTTATTTCTCTATGTGGTTAGGTCAGGGTGTGGGGTGGGGTGGGCATTCTATGTTTTGTATTTCTTTGTGTTGAGCCGAGTATGGTTTCTAATCAGAGGCAGTTGTCTATCGTTGTCTCTGATTAGGAACCATACTTAGGCAGCCTGTTTTTCCTTTGGGTTTTGTGGGTAGTTGCTTTCTGTTTAGTTGTAAGTATCTGACAGAACTGTCGGCTGTCATTTTTGTTTAATTTGTAAAGTGTTCATTTTTGCATTAAACTACAAGATGAACATATTCCACGCTGCTCCTTGGTCTACTCATTTTGACGCTTGTGACACGCTGTGCCATGAGGTGTTGCTTTATCAGTTTTTTTAAACCAGGTTTGCTTTTCATTTGAGCAATATGAGATGAAACGGAGTTCCACGCAATAATGGCTCTATATAATACTGTACACTTTCTTGAATTTGTTCTGGATTTGGGGACTGTGAAAAGACCCCTGGAGGCATGTCTGGTGGGGTAAGTGTGTGTGTGTCAGAGCTGTAAGTTGACTATGGAAATAAATTGGGATTTTCAACATATTAATGTTTCTTATTAAAAGAAGTGATGCAGTCAGTCTCTCCTCAACTCTTACCCAAGAGAGACTGGCATGCATAGTATTTATATCAGCCATCTGATTACAATGAAGAGCAAGACGTGACTCTCTGTTCTGGGCCAGCTGCAGTTTAACTAGGTCTTTCCTTGCAGCACTCGACCACATGACTGGACAATCATATAGTTGGGGTGCCAGATAGGTATTAACCCTGCCAAAAGGGAAAGAGTAGGATACATAGAGTACCACTACCAGACACACATCAGCAGAAGAGACTGCCTGGAGTGTAGCCTGTTTGCCATATAGCCAGTGGAGAGAAAAGATAAGACACACGTCAGAGCACAGGGGTAACCCAACCAATAATACCTCATACAATAATAATGGCAGAGCAATTTAACGGCAACATCATAGAAGCAACTGACAAGAAAAAACACAGTCATCAACATTACAGGATTTGCAAAATCTGTATTACCTCCCATTGGAAGAGTGCATTGGGTATGAATGGGTGGTTGGGGGAATGTCCAAAAATATTCTCGGCTAAATATAAATAATCCCACACAAAATCAATACAGTTCAACAACAATAACTCTCATGCAAACTCCCTTTAAATAAAATATCACACCAAATACAACCGGCACGGGACTAATAGTCCAACAACACTGAACATCAAAAGGAGTGCATAGGAAAAAGTCTGCTGCAGAGTAAAGCACTGGAGTGATAGAGGGAAAATGAGAATGAGAGAGATAGTCTTAGCTGTTGACTTCAGGCTTGCAATTGCACTGTCTGATACACCTGATGTTTTGTTGGTTTGTTTTTCAAAGCTTCACAACAATGTTGCTACTACTCCATGCGAACAATGACAGGAGCAAAAGATTACAACCACTACCTAGAGCGGTTACACAGGCGATCGACTTAGCCTCTCTAGGGTATGTGGGACGAAATCGTCCTACCTACTCAACAGCCAGTGGAATCCCGTGGCGCGATATTCAAATACCTTAGAAATGCTATTACTTCAATTTCTCAAACATATGACTATTTCACACCATTTTAAAGAAGACTCTCATTAATCTAACCACACTGTCCGGTTTCAAAAAGGCTTTACAACGAAAGCAAAACATTAGATTATGTCAGCAGAGTACCCAGCCAGAAATAATCAGACACCCATTTTTCAAGCTAGCATATAATGTCACATAAACCCAAACCACAGCTAAATGCAGCACTAACCTTTGATGATCTTCATCAGATGACACTCCTAGGACATTATGTTATACAATACATGCATGTTTTGTTCAATCAAGTTCATATTTATATCAAAAACCAGCTTTTTACATTAGCATGTGACGTTCAGAACTATGCAATCGCTATGTCCGATTTTAAAATAGCTTTTCGGCAAAAGCACATTTTGCAATATTCTGAGTAGATAGCTCGCCATCACGGGCTAGCTATTTTGACACCCACCAAGTTTGGCACTCACCAAACTCAGATTTACTATAAGAAAAATTGGATTACCTTTGCTGTTCTTCGTCAGAATGCACTCCCAGGACTTCTACTTCATCCACAAATGTTGTTTTGGTTCAAAATAATCCATAGTTATGTTCAAATATCCTCTGTTTTGTTCGTGCGTTCAAGACACTATCCGAAGGGTAACGAAGGGTGACGCGCCCGGCGCGTATCGTGACAAAAGATTTCTAAATATTCCATTGCCGCACTTCGAAGCATGTCAACCGCTGTTTAAAATCAATTTTTATGCGATTTTTCTCGTAAAAAAGCGATAATATTCCGACCGGGAAACCCTGTTTTCCTTCAAAGACTGAAAATCTAAAATGGACTCTTCACGTGCACGCGCGCCCCCGTCTCATTGTTCTCAGATCGACCACTTACCAAATGCGCTACTGTTTTTCAGCCATGGCCTGCAAAGTCATCATTCAACGTTCTGCCGCCTTCTGAGAGCCTATGGGAGCCGTAGGAAGCGTCACGTTACAGCAGAGATCCTCAGTTTTCAATAAAGAGAGTGTAGAAGGCCAAGAAATGGTCAGAGAGGGCGCTTCCTGTTTAGAATCTTCTCAGGTTTTTGAGATAAGTGTTTCCAGTTTCAGAGATTTTTGTAGTTCGTTCCAGTCATTGGCGGCAGAGAACTGGAAGGAAAGGCAGCCGAAGGAGGAATTGGCTTTGGAGGTGACCAGTGAAATATACCGGCTGGAGCGTGTGCTGCGGGTGGGTGCTGCTATGGTGACCAGTGAGCTGAGGTAAGGCAGGGCTTTAAGGCGGGACAATCTAAGGTAATGCCAAGTAATTTAGTCTCCTCAACTTGTTCAACAACCAAACCATTAATTACCAGATTCAGCTAGAACTTAGGTCTAGAACTTAGGGAATGATTTGTACCAAATGCAATGCTCTTTGTTTTAGAGATGTTCAGGACCAGTTCATTACTGACCACCCATTCCAAAACAGACTGCAACTCTTTGTTGAGGGTTTCGGGTACTTCTTTAGCTGTGGTTGCTGATGCGTATATGGTTGAATCATTAGCATACATGGACACATGCTTTGTTTAACCTGTTGGGTCTAGGGGGCAGCATTTGCACGTCTGGATAAAAAAAATGTACCCGATTTAATCTGGTTACTAATCCTACCCAGTAACTAGAATATGCATATACTTATTATATATGGATAGAAAACACTCTAAAGTTTCCAAAACTGTTTGAATGGTGTCTGTGAGTATAACAGAACTCATTTGGCAGGCAAAACCCTGAGACATTTTCTGACAGGAAGTGGATACCTGATGTGTTGTATTGACTTTAAACCTATCCCATTGAAAAACACAGGGGTTTAGGAATATTTTGGCACTTCCTATTGCTTCCACTAGATGTCACCAGCCTTTACAAAGTGTTTTGAGTCTTCTGGAGGGAGATCTGACCGAACAAGAGCCATGGAACGTTGATGTCCCATTAGACACCTGGCGCGCTAGTTCATGTTGGGTACCCTCGTTCCAATACGTTATAAAAGAGTATGCATTCGTCCACCTTGAATATTATTCATGTTCTGGTTAAAAAAGGCCCTAATGATTTATGCTATACAACGTTTGACATGTTTGAACGAACGGAAATATATTTTTTCCCCTCGTTCATGACGAGAAGTCCGGCTGGCTTACATCATGTGCTAACGAGACGGAGATTTTTGGACATAAATGATGAGCTTTTTTGAACAAAACTACATTCGTTATGGACCTGTGATACCTGGAAGTGACATCTGATGAAGAGAATCAAAGGTAATGGATTATTTACATAGTATTTTCGATTTTAGATCTCCCTAACATGACGTCTAGTCTGTATCGCAACGCGTATTTTTCTGGGCGCAGTGCTCAGATTATTGCAAAGTGTGATTTCCCAGTAAGGTTATTTTTAAATCTGGCAAGTTGATTGCGTTCAAAAGATGTAAATCTATAATTCTTTAAATGACAATATAATATTTTACCAATGTTTTCTAATTTTAATTATTTAATTTGTGATGCTGACTTGACTGCCGGTTATTGGAGGGAAACGATTTCCTCAACATCAATGCCATAGTAAAACGCTGTTTTTGGATATAAATATGAACTTGATAGAACTAAAAATGCATGCATTGTCTAACATAATGTCCTAGGAGTGTCATCTGATGGAGATTGTAAAAGGTTAGTGCATCATTTTAGCTGGTTTTATGGTTTTGGTGACCCTGTCTTTGACTTGACAAAACATTACACACAACTCTTGTAAATGTACTGTCCTAACATACTCTAAATTTATGCTTTCGCCGTAAAACCTTTTTGAAATCGTAAAACGTGGTTAGATTAAGGAGATGTTTATCTTTCAAATGGTGTAAAATAGTTGTATTTTTGAAAAATTTGAATTTTGACATTTATTTGGATTCAAATTTGCCGCTCTTGAAATGCACCTGCTGTTGATGGAGTGCACCACGGGTGGCACGCTAGCGTCCCACCTAGCCCCAAGAGGTTAATGCCCGTGGCAGGTCATTGGTAAAAATGCAAAAGAGTAGAGGGCCTAGAGAGCTGCCCTGTGGTACACCACACTTTACATGTTTGACATTAGAGAAGCTTCCATTAAAGAAAAGTCTTAGAGTTCTATTAGATAGATAGTGCTGAATCCACGATATGGCAGAGTTGAAAAGCCATAACACATACGTTTTTTTCAACAACAGATTATGGTCAATAATATCAAAGGCTGCGCTGAAATCTAACAGTGCATCTCACACAATCTTCTTATTATCAATTTCTTTCAACCAATCAGCAGTAATTTGTGTCAGTGCAGTACATGTTGAGTTCCCTTCTCTATAAGCATGCTGAGTCTGTTGTTTACAGAGAAATAGCATTGTATTTGGTCAAACACTATCTTTTTCAACAGTTTTTTAAGAGCTGGCAGCAAGCTTATAGGTCTGCTGTTAGAACCAGTAAAGGCTGCTTTACCACTCTTTGGTAGGTGAATTACTTTGACTTCCCTCCATGCCAGAGGACAAATACTTTGCTCTAGGCTCAGATTAAAGATATGACAGATAAGAGTGGCTATAGAGTCAGCAACCATCCTCAGTAGCTTTCCATCAAAGTTTTCAATGCCAGGAGGTTTGTCATTATTGATCAATAACAATCATTTTTACAACTCTCCCACGCTAACTTTACAAAATGCAAGCTCCTTATTAATCACTTCAGACCAACATTTTTTTTTTTTTAAATGTTCATGGTTACCTCTGTCTGGACATGGGTTCAAATATATTTTAAATATTTCAAATTATTTTGCGTTTGCTTCAGCCTGCCTAGAGTACCAGATGGGCGGGGTTTGCAGTTTTCATGACTATCTATTGGTTCCATTGCGTCAGGAAAGCTCAAGCAAGCCCATATAAAGTATTTCAAATTATTTCAAACAGTATTTGAACCTTGGTCTGCTTCTGTCCTCAGGAAGACAAGGATATGATAGACTTGATATGATAGATATTATATTATATAATAGATATGATATTTATGATATTATAGATATTAGATGATATGATAGATATGATATTATATTATATGATATGATAGATATGATAGATATGATAGAGATTATATGATATATATGATATGATAGATATGATATGATATATATTATATGATGGATATTATATGATAGACACAGTGACTCGCAAAATTATTCATCCTACTTGGCGTTTTTCCTACTTTGTTGCATTACAACATGTCATTTAAATGGTGTAACGTCTGCTTCCTACTCACACCCTCAAACACGTAGATCCCCTGAACGCAGCTCACTTTCCAGCCCACTTTCCAGTTCACACTCTCAAACACCTAGATCTCCTGAACGCAGCTCACTCTCCAGATCCCAATCACCTGAATTCTAATCACCTGTCACACACCTGTATGTCATTATCACACACTATTTAGTTCAGTTCTTTGCACCCCATCACTGTGAGGTATTATTTGTTTTGTGACACGTCTTTCTGAGCTGTGGGGTTTCCTGTGATTTACTCCTCTCGTGTATGATAGTTTTTGCCTGCCTCAAAAACGACGCCTTTTGCCTATTCCCTGCCAGTACTTTAGCCTATCAGATTTCCTGTTATCTAACAATTACCTGATCTCCCACAACTACGTTACTAGCCTTTTCCCTCCCTGTACTGTTGCCCTTTTAGACCCCTTGTGTATGACCTTTTGCCTGACCCTGGACCCAGCTACCTGCCGCTTCCTGTGGTCATTTGCAATAAACACCTGCTGCGCCCTGCGCTTGAAACCAGCTCTCTGTCTCCCCTTGTGTTCATTACAAATAGATTTTTATTTGGATTTCATGTAATGGACATACACAAAATAGTCCAAATTGGTGAGTGCTTATGTATACACCCCCTTTGCTAAGAAGCCCCTAAATAAATCTGGTGAAACCAATTACCTTCAGAAGTCACATAATTAGTTAAATAAAGTCCACCTGTGCGCAATCTAGTGATCTCAGTATATATAGACCTGTTCTGAAAGGTCCCAGAGTCTGCAACACCACTAAGCAAGGGGCACCACCAAGCAAGTGGCTCCGTGAAGACCAAGGAGCTCTCCAAACAGGTCAGGGACAAAGTTGTGGAGAAGTACAGATCAGAGTTGGGTTACAAAAAAAAATCTGAAACTTTGAACATCCACGGAGCACCATTAAATCCATTATTAAAAAAATTGAAATAATATGGCACCACAACAGACCTGCCAAGAGAGGGCCGCCTACCAAAACTCATGGACCAGGCAAGGAGGGCATTAATCAGAGAGGCAACAAAGACACCAGAGATAACCCTGGAGCTACAAAGCTCCACAGCTGAGATTGGATTATCTGTCCATAGGACCACTTTAAGACATACACTCCACAGAGCTGGGCTTTACAGAAGAGTGGCCAGAAAAAAGCCATTGCTTAAAGAAAAAATAAGCAAACACGTTTGGTGTTCACCAAAAGGCATGTGGGAGACTCCCCAAACATATGGAAGAAGGTACTCTGGTCAGACTAGACTAAAATTGAGCATTTTGGCCATCAAGGAAAAGCTTTGTCTGGCACAAACCCAACATCTCTCATCACCCAGAGAACACCATCTCCACAGTGAAGCATGGTGGTGGCAGCATCATGCTGTGAGGATGTTTTTCATCGGCAGGGACTGGGAAACTGGTCAGAATTGAAGGAATGATGGATGGCACTAAATACAGGGAAATTCTTGAGGGAAACCTGTTTCAGTCTTCCAGAGATTTGAGACTGGGACGGAGGTTCATCTTCCAGCAGGACAATGACCCTAAGCATACTGCTAAAGCATTACTCTAGTGGTTTAAGGGGATACATTTAAATGTCTTGGAATGGCCTAGTCAAATCCCAGACCTCAATCCAATTGAGAATCTGTGGTATGACTTAAAGATTGCTGTACACCAGCGGAACCCACTCAACTTGAAGGAGCTGGAGCAGTTTTGCCTTGAAGAATGGGCAAAAATCCCAGTGGCTAGATGTGCCAAGCTTATAGAGACATTCCCCAAGAGATTTGCAGCTGTATTTTCTGCAAAAGGTGGCTCTACGAAGTATTGACTTTGGGGGGGTGAATAGTTATGCACGCTCAAGTCTTACATTTTTTTGGTCGTTTTGTTGTTTGTTTCACAATAAAACATATTTAGCATCTTCAAAGTGGTAGGCATGTTGTGCAAATAAAATGATACAAAAATAAATTAAAATTCCATGTTGTAAGGCAAGAAAATAGGAAAAATGCCAAGGGGGTGAATACTTTCACAAGCCACTGTATGATATGATAGATATTATATAATAGATATTATATGACATGATGGATATGATACAATATATATGATTGATATGATATATATAACATGACTGATATGATATGATAGATATGATAGGATGGATATGATAGGATAGATATGCTAATTATGATATGATAGGTATTATGTGATATGATGGATATTATATGATGGATATGGTATGATACATATGATATGATTGATATGATAGATATGATAGATATTATATGTTATGATTGATATGATATGATATGATAGATCTGAATTAGGGTCTTGTTCAGGCATTAACTCCAGACTCCATCAAGAGCATCCTGACCAGTTGCATCACTGCCTGATATGGCAACGCAGACGACACCCTTCTGTATACTTCTGGCCCTTCTTTGGACACTGTGTTAACAACCCTCCAGACGAGCTTAATGTCATACAACTCTCCTTCCGTGGCCTCCAACTGCTCTTAAATACAAGTAAAACTAAATGCATGCTCTTCAACCGATCGCCGCCCGCATCACTACTCTGGACAGTTCTGACTTAGAATATGTGGACAACTACAAATACCTAGGTGTCTGGTTAAAATGTAAGCTCTCCTTCCAGACTCACATCAAACATCTCCAATCCAAAGTTGTATCTAGAATTGGCTTCCTATTTCGCAACAAAGCATCCTTCACTCATCCTGCCAAACATACCCTCGTAAAACTGACCATCCTACCGATCCTCGACTTTGGCGATGTCATTTACAAATTAGCCTCCAATACCCTACTCAAAAAACTGGATGCAGTCTATCACAGTGTCATCCGTTTTGTCACCAAAGCCCCATATACTACCCACCACTGCGACCTGTACGCTCTCATTGGCTGGCCCTCGCTTCATACTCGTCGCCAAACCCATTGGCTCCAGGTCATCTACAAGACCCTGCTAGGTAAAGTCCCCCCTTATCTCCGGTCACTGGTCACCATAGCAGCACCCACCTGTAGCACGCGCTCCAGCAGGTATATCTCTCTGGTCACCCCCAAAGCCAATTCCTCCTTTGGCCGTCTCTCCTTCCAGTTTTCTGCTGCCAATGACTGGAACGAACTACAAAAATCTCTGAAACTGGAAACACTTATCTCCCTCACTAGCTTTAAGCACAAGCTGTCAGAGCAGCTCACAGATCACTGCACCTGTACATAGCCCATCTATAATTTAGCCCAAACAACTACCTCTTCCCCTACTGTATTTATTTATTTATTTATTTTGCTCCTTTGCACCCCATTATTTATATTTCTACTTTGCACTTTCTTCCACTACAAATCTACCATTCCAGTGTTTTACTTGCTATATTGTATTTACTTTGCCACCATGGCCTTTTTTGCCTTTACCTCCCTTATCTCAACTCATTTGCTCACGTTGTACATAGACTTATTTTTCTACTGTATTATTGACTGTATGTTTGTTTTACTCCATGTGTAGCTCTGTGTTGTTGTATGTGTCGAACTGCTTTGCTTTATCTTGGCCAGGTCGCAATTGTAAATGAGAACTTGTTCTCAACTTGCCTACCTGGTTAAATAAAGGTGAAATAAATAAAAAAATAAAATAAATAAAACTGTTCGGCATCTGACTGTAAGGTGCTACAGAGGGCAGTGTGTATGGTCAAGTACATCACTGGGGCCAAGATTCCTGCCATCCAGGACCTGTATACTAGGCGGTGTCAGAGGAAGGCCCCAAAATTGTCAAAGACTCCATCACCCAAGTCACATACAATACTCCATAATGACAAAGGCAAATTTATTCAAAATATAATACAGAAATATCTAATTTACATAAGTATTAACACCCCTGAGTCAATGCATGTTAGAATCACCTTTGGGAGTAACAGCTGTGAGTCTATCTGGGTACGTCTCTAAGAGCTTCGCACACCTGGATTGTACAATATTTGCACATTATTCTTTTAAAGTTCAGAAATCTCTGCCGAGTTGTTTGTTGATTATTGCTAGACAGACATTTTCGAGCCGATTTAAGTCAAAACTGTAACTCGGCCTCTCAGGAAAATTCAATGTCATCTCGGTAAGTAACTCCAGTGTAGATTTGGCCATTTGTTTTAGGTTATTGTCCTGCTGAATAGTGAATTTGCCTCCCAATGTCTTTTGAAAAGCAGACTGAACAAGGTTTTCCTCTAGGATTTTGCCTGTGCTTAGCTCTATTCAATTTATTTTTATCATAAAAACTCCCTAGTCCTTGCTGATGACAATCATACCCATAACATGATGCGGCTAGCACCATGCTTGAAAGTATGAAGAGTGGTACTCAGTGATGTGTTGTGTTGGATTTTGATTTGTATTCAGGACATGAGGTTAATTTCTTTGCCATTGTCACGTCCTGACCAGTGAAAGAGGTCATTTGCCATAGTAGTATGGTCAGGGCGTGGCGGGGGGGGTTGTTTTGTATGTATTTTGGGTTTTCTGTTTCTATGTGGGTTTGTTCTAGTTGTCAATTTCTATGTGTTGGTTTTCATGTTCGGCCGGGTATGGTTTCCAATCATAGGCAGGTGTCTTTCGTTGTCTCTGATTGGAAGCCATACTTAGGCAGCCTGTTTTTCCTTTGTGGTTGTAGGTAGTTGTTTTCCGTTCTAGTCTAGTGTACCTGACGGGACTGTGTTGGTCGTTTGTTATTTTGTCAAGTGTGTTCATTAAAAAGTCTGAAAATGAGCACTATCCACGCTGCGTCTTTGTCTCCATTTTACGACCCCTGTGACAGCCACATTTTTTGCAGTTTCACTTTAGTGCCTTATTGCAAACACGATGCATGTTTTGGAATATTTTTATTCTGTACAGGCTTCCTATTTTGACTCTGCCATTTAGGTTGGTATTGTGAAGTAACTATCATGTTGTTGATCCATCCTCAGTTTTCTCCTATTACAGCCATTAAACTCTGTATCTGTTTTAAAATCACCATTGGCCTAATGGTATAATCCCTGAGCGGTTTCCTTCCTCTCCAGCAACTGAGTTTGGAAGGACGCCTGTATCTTTGTAGTGACTGGGTGTATTGATACACCATCCAAAGTGTAATTAATAACTTCACTATGCTCAAAGGGATATTCAATCTCTGCTTTTTTTACCCATCTACTAATAGGTGCCCTTCTTTGCAAGGCAATGGAAAACCTCCCTGTCTTTGTGGTTGAATTTGTGTTTGAAATTCACTGTTCGACTTAAGGACCTTACAGGCAATTGAATTTGTGGGGTACAGAGATGAGATAGTCATTCAAAAATTATATTAATCACTATTTTTGCATGCAGTTAGCCCATGCAATTTCTTATGCGACTTTAAGAAATGATTTACTCCTGAACTTATTTAGGCTTGCCATAAAAAAGGGGTTGAATCCTTATTGACTCAAGGCATTTCAGCTTTTCATTTTTTATTTATTTGTAAAAATGTCTAAAAACACAATTCCACTTCTACATGGTGTGTGTGTAGTGTGTAGGTCAGTGACACAATCTCTATTTAATCATTTTTAAATTCAGGTAGTAAAACAACAACATTTGGAGAAACTCAAGGGGTGTGAATACTTTATGAAGCCACTGTCAGAAACACCTTTGGCAGTAATTACAGCCGTGAGTCTCTAAGTGTTTGAACACCTGGATTGTGTCATATTTCCCCATTATTCTTTTCAAAATTATTCAAGCTTTGTCAAGGTGTTGGGGATTATGGCTGGACAGCAATTATCAAGTCTTGCAATAGATTTTCAAGCAGATGTAAGTCAAAACGGTAACTTGGCCACTCAGGAACATTCACTGTCTTCTTGGTAAGCAACTCCAATGTAGATTTGGCCTTGTGTTGTAGGTTATTGTCCTGCTGAAAGGTGAATTTCTCTTCCAGTATCTGGTGGAAAGCAGACTGAAGCAGGTTTTCCTCTAGAGTTTTGCTCATGCTTAGTCCATCCCATTTACTTTTATCCTGAAAAACTTCCCAGTCTTTGCCGATGTCAAGCATGTCGTTCAACGAAAAGAGTGCCTTTTTCGTCTGTTGGATATTTTAAGTTGAAGTTGTCTCCAAAATTCAGCATTTTGACATGTCCATCCATGCAGCCTCTGTGACTTCAAAGAAGATTTTAACCCACTTAACCCGACATATCTAAAAATGTTCACCACCATTGTAAAGCCCTAGTTATTTTGTTGCTTTGACAGTAATTTCTTAAGGCTATTATTTATTTCATTTGATTAGTGATTAATTTACATCTGTCCCTCATTTTATCAAGGTTATGTGAACTGAATTCTCGATTTATTATGGTGAAACTATATATATATATTTTTTTTTCTTTTTTTTTCTAGAGAAACATTGAACATCTAATAGTCAAATCATAGGGTTAAAGCCAGTGAGCTGTTTGTACTCTTTTTGGCCATTGTCTGGTGTTTTGTGGTGGACAACTGAGCGGGTCGAGCGTTACACGTCAACCCTGTTACCCATAGATAGACAGACTGGAAATGTTTTAACAATTTCATTTCTTGGGGGAAAGGGGGGGGGGGGGGATGAAGTTTGAATTCCATTGCCACTCCTCACAACAAGCTTCCATTTGAATTTGTATTTATTAGGGATCCCCATTAGTTCTTCCTCGGGTACAAACACATTAAGGCACTTACATTACATATAAAACAAAAGACAAAACAGTACATTACATAACATTATTACACCACTAAATATCTACAATACAAAATGTATAATACCACCATACAACAATATTACACTGTACCTGTGTGTAGAGTGTGTGTGCTTGTGTTTGTGTGCGTATGCATGTGTCTGTACTTTTGTGTGTGTCTCTTCACAGTCCCGGCTGTTCCATAAGGTGATTCTACTGCTTGCATCAGTTACCTGATGTGGAATAGAGTACCATGTAGTCACGGCTCTATGTAGTGCTGTGTGCCTCCCATAGTCTGTTCTGGACTTGGGGACTGTAAAGAGACCTCTGGTGGCATGTCTTGTAGGGTATGCATGGGTGTCCGAGCTGTGTGCCAGTAGTTCAAACAGACAGCTTGGTGCATTCAACATGTCAATACCTCTCATAAATACAAGCAGTGATGAAATCAATCTCCCCTCCACTTTGAGCCATGAGAGATTGACATGCATATTATTAATGTTAGCTCTCTGTGTACTTTTAAGGGCCAGTTGTGCTGACCTGTTCTGAGACAATTGTAATTTCCCTAAGTCGCTCTTTGTGGCACCTAAGAAGGCAGAGCAGCGCTTTATTATGGACAGACTTCTCCCCATCTTAGCTACTGTTGTATCAATATGTTTTGACCATGGCAGTTTACAATCCAGGGTTACTCCAAGCAGTTTAGTTATCTCAACTTGCTCAATTTACACATTATTTATTACAAGATTTAGTTGAGATTTAGGTTTAATTATTTATTTTTTTACCTTTATTTAACTTGGCAAGTCAGTTAAGAACATTTTCTTATTTTCAATGACAGCCTAGGAACAGTGGGTTCTGCCTTCAGGGGCAGAACGACAGATTTTTACCTTGTCAGCTTGGTGACTCAATCTTGAACCTTTCGGTTACAAGTCCAACGCTCTGACAACTAGGCTACCTGCCGCCCCAGAGGTTTAGGGTTTAGTGAATGATTTGTCCCAAATACAATGCTTTTAGTTTTAGAAATATTTAGGGCTAACTTACTACTTGCCACCCACTCTGAAACTAACTGTAACTCTTTGTTAAGTGTTGCAGTCATTTCAGTCACTGTAGTAGCTAACGTGTATAGTGTTGAGTCATTGGCATACATAGACACACTGGCTTTACTCAAAGTCAGTGGCATGTCGTTAGTAAAGATTTTAAAAAGAAAGGGGCCTAAACAGCTACCCTGGGGAATTCCTCATTCTACCTGTATTATGTTTGAGAGGCTTTCATTAAAGAACACCCTCTGTGTTCTGTTAGACAAGTAACTCTTTATCCACATTATAGCAGCCATAACACATAAGATTTTCCAGCAGCAGACTATGATCAATAATGTCAAAAGCTGCACTGAAGTCTGACAAGACTGCCAACACAATCATTTTATCATCAATTTCTCTCAGCCAATCACCAGTCATTTGTGTAAGTGCTGTGCTTGTTCAGTGTCCTTCCCTAGAAGTGTGCTGAAAGTCTGTTGTCAATTTGTTTACTGTGAAATAGCATTGTATCTGGTCAAACAATTTTTTTTCCAGAAGTTTATTAAGGGTTGGTAACAGGCTGATTGGTCAGCTATTTGAGCCAGTAGAAGGTGTTTTACTATTCTTGGGTAGTGGAATGACTTTAGCTTCCCTCCAGGCCTGAGGGCACACACTTTCTAGTAGGCTTAAATTGAAGATGTGGCAAATAGGAGTGACAATATCATCTGCTATTATCCTCAGTAATTTTCCATCTAGATTGTCAGACCCCGGTGGCTTGTCATTGTTGATAGACAATAATACTTTTTTCACCTCTTCCACACTGACTTTACTGAATTCAAAAGTACAATTCTTGTCTTTCATGATTTGGTCCAATATACTTGGATGTGTAGTGTCAGCGTTTGCTGCTGGCATGTCATCCCTAAGTTTGCTTATCTTGCCAATGAAAAAGTAATTAAGATAGAGACAGACACACAATACAAATACACAATGATGTCATTACCTAAATGTTTGGCTGAATTAGAACCTCCTACAACACACAAGATAAATACAATTTGTCATTAAGGCCTGCTGGGGCAAGAGTGGCCAAGTGGTCTGTCCAAAACATCTCTCTTTGGAGAGGTAATGTATACCTATCTCCTCCCCTATGTGGCTCCTTCACCAATTCAATGCCCATATAACATAAGATACTTAGTTCATAATAACAACCTGACCTAGACAGTGCAATATTGCTGCTGCAAAGCAGACAATTGACAACATAAAGACAAGCAGACATTTCTTAAAAACAGAAAAAGAAAAATTCACTTTTACAACACCTGTCATTAAAAGACAGGACACTAGTAGCTAGCTACTGGCTCTAACAGCAGTCCCAGTGGTGGATAACCAGGTCATATCAGCCCCAGTGGTGGATAACCAAGTCATATCAGTCCCAGTGGTGGATAACCAGGTCATATCAGCCCTAGTGGTGGATAACCAAGTCATATCAGTCCTAGTGGTGGATAACCAGCTCATTTCAGCCCCAGTGGTGGATAACCAGGTCATATCAGCCCTAGTGGTGGATAACCAAGTCATATCAGTCCCAGTGGTGGATAACCAGGTCATATCAGTCCCAGTGGTGGATAGCCAGGTCATATCAGCCCTAGTGGTGGATAACCAAGTCATATCAGTCCCAGTGGTGGATAACCAGGTCATTTCAGCCCCAGTGGTGGATAACCAGGTCATATCAGCCCTAGTGGTGGATAACCAGGTCGTATCAGTCCCAGTGGTAGATAACCAGGTCATTTCAGCCCCAGTGGTGGATAACCAAGTCATATCAGCCCCAGTGGTGGATTACCAAGTCATATCAGTCCCAGTGGTGGATAACCAGGTCATATCAGCCCTATGGTGGATAACCAAGTCATATCAGTCCCAGTGGTGGATAACCAGGTCATTTCAGCCCCAGTGGTGGATAACCAGGTCATATCAGCCCTAGTGGTGGATAACCAAGTCATATCAGTCCCAGTGGTGGATAACCAGGTCATATCAGTCCCAGTGGTGGATAACCAGGTCATATCAGCCCCAGTGGTGGATAACCAAGTCATATCAGTCCCAGTGGTGGATAACCAAGTCACATCAGTCCCAGTGGTGGATAACCAGGTCATATCAGTCCCAGTGGTGGATAACCAGGTCATATCAGTCCCAGTGGTGGATAACCAAGTCATATCAGTCCCAGTGGTGGATAACCAGGTCATATCAGTCCCAGTGGTGGATAACCAGGTCATATCAGTCCCAGTGGTGGATAACCAGGTCATATCAGTCCCAGTGGTAGATAACCAAGTCATATCAGTCACAGTGGTGGATAACCAAGTCATATCAGTCCCAGTGGTGGATAACCAAGTCATATCAGTCCCAGTGGTGGATAACCAGGTCATATCAGTCCCAGTGGTGGATAACCAGGTCATATCAGTCCCAGTGGTGGATAACCAGGTCATATCAGTCCCAGTGGTGGATAACCAGGTCATATCAGTCCCAGTGGTGGATAACCAAGTCATATCAGTCCCAGTGGTGGATAACCAAGTCATATCAGTCCCAGTGGTGGATAACCAGGTCATTTAAACTGGTAATGCAACTGGGGATAAAGACAAATTGGTTGATATTTAAATCCTGTTGGAGTTTGTTCCAGTCAGTAGAAGCAGTGTTGAAATATTTTGGAGCCAGAGTTGGAGAGGGATGTGGGAACAGACAGGGAGCTTAGTTAGTGGAACGTAGGCTGTAGGAGGACTGGGAGAAAGAGAGGAGTTTAGAGAGGTAGAGTGGGGCTTTGCTAGTAAGGGTTTTGCAAATGAGGGTGAACCAGTGAATTTGTTGTCTGCTTGTGAGGGATGGTAGGCCAAAGTGCTCGTAGAGGGAACAGCACATGCCCACACACACACACACACTACAACAGCACAACGATCAATTACAATTTGCACAAAAAAGCAAAGATAAATGATCTTTCTCTCTCTGTAAATATATATTGTTTTGGCTCTCCTGTTAAAGAATGTCCGGGTCATGCGTCTAGCATGCAGTCCAGTCCAGTGTTTGCATTGTTTGCTTTATTTAATTCACTGTTAGAGAGAAGCCGGCTCCAAACAGTATACAATCGATACCACTGCCAACATCTAAATTGATTTATTGTCAAGAAGATATTGCTGCTTCGCCTCAGAATCTATCTCAGGGTTCATTTATTTTATTTTATTTTCTCTGTGGACAACTCAGTGTCTTTTGAGAAGTTTAACTTGGTCAACATTCTCTCATAAAGAGCACATGTTCAACTTTATTAAAAACAACGCTGTTCATTTCATGGCTCCTTCCTCAATCCCTGTGTGTGTGTGTATGTGTGTGCGTGTGTGTGTGTGTGTGTGTGTGTGTGTGTGTGTGTGTGTGTGTGTGTGTGTGTGTGTGTGTGTGTGTGTGTGTGTGTGTGTGTGTGTGTGTGTGTGTGTCCTATACTGTAGCATTAGCCTTAGAATTCACTAACACCTCTAAATATAAAATGTACTGGTTTACTGAGACCATATGCTGCAGCACTGTGAGTATGATATTATCTAAACTAGTTAATGCTGTGCAGTGTTGACAGTATGAATCACACACACACATATACACACACACATATAGAGAGAAAGATCACACACTCTGCTGCTGTCTATTATGACCCTGTGTTGTCTCCAGTCAGTCTGCTATTATGACCCTGTGTTGTCTCCAGTCAGTCTGCTATTATGACCCTGTGTTGTCTCCAGTCAGTCTGCTATTATGACCCTGTGTTGTCTCCAGTCAGTCTGCTATTATGACCCTGTGTTGTCTCCAGTCAGTCTGCTATTATGATCATGTGTTGTCACCAGTCAGTCTGCTATTATGACCCTGTGTTGTCTCCAGTCAGTCTGCTGTAATCCAGGATGCTACTCAGCAGATGGTGCTGATGATTAAGATGATGATGATCTGTGTGTGTGTGTGTGTGTGTGTGTGTGTGTGTGTGTGTGTGTGTGTGTGTGTGTGTGTGTGTGTGTGTGTGTGTGTGTGTGTGTGTATGTGTATGTGTATGTGTGTGTGTGTGTGTGTGTGTGTGTGTGTGCTTGTCCATGTTTCTCAGCTCAGATGTCTCCATACCCCCTCCAAGTCACTCTGACTAATAATTTCCTGGTCCTCACAGAGACATCAAAGTGGGGTCGTTCTTGAATTACGGTGGCATTTGGGCATAGCATTTTGGAAAATATTGACTGCCTTTTTCTAGATTTATTTTGCATTCAAATGTATTTGGGAACATCTTCCCAATCTCAATCAACTAATATGGCGGCTTAATTCATTTGAATATGGTGTACCATTATGATAACATTGTGCCACTAGTTGGAACCAGCAGTAGTAACAATTTAACATTTTAGGTAAATTAGGATTTTCTGAAATGGAGGGACAAAATGCTCAAAATCTAAGGTCATCAGTCCTTTAAAATACATTTTCTGAAGTGATATGATTAATCATTTTACTCACAATGTAATTTCTCTTCACTTAAATGGACTAACACCACGTGACACCTTGGATTGACACACCACATGATCAATGGAAACCTCACGGCTCTGACATCCAAAATGGTGGGATTAGCTAATAATCTTCTTTAATCTAGACCCCCTACCCCCATTAATAGTTTGCCACTGGAGGGAATGCTCAAGGTCCTTGAATATCTTTCTAATCAGTGATATTCAAGGCAGTAACACCAATTACATAAACTGAGTGACACATTATTCTAGTAAAAAAAAGGTATTTCAATAGCCTTCTTGGTCTTTATTGGTCTATAAAATATATTAAATACTTTTGTTCACTGTCTAGCATTCAAAATAATAGATAATAGATATCTCTAAATCCCCAAAACACGTGTGTACATGTGCTTTGCCATTTTTACTGTCAGCCTGTCAGGTAACAATGATTCCATTCCTATTCCAATGGAGCTGGACCGAAGCCTGGTGAAATAATAGCCCCTGTGAGGCCCACATGGCATTCTATTCCCTTATGGGCTTTGGTCAAAAATAGGTCACGACAGTATGTAGGGAACAGGGTGCCATTTGGGACTCTTTGGCCTGGAGTGGGGAAAATGTTTTATAATGACACAGTTATTATTGATGTCTGTATTTGAGATGGGTTGACAGGTTTGTGTACCGTACAGGATTCCTGTTCAGTCAGAGAGCACTGTGTGTGTCACACCTGCCCCCGCTCCCCCTCTCTGGCGCTCTCTGGCACCAGGCTGGCCATCATTACGCACACCTGTCACCATCATTATGTGCATATGTGCAATATTGGACTCAACTGGACTCCATTACCTTGTTGATTGGCCCTCTACATCTGTCTGCTCCTCAGTTTGTTCCCCGTGTCAGCATTATTGTTGTTATGTTTTCCCTGTCCAGACGCTGTCCTTGTTTGTTTCTTGTCGGTTTTATTAAATGTTCTCTCCCTGTACTTGCTTCTCGTCTCCCAGCATCTGTCCTTGTGTGTGTGTGTGTGTGTGTGTGTGTGCTCTCTGTCTCATGCGGTACTGACACATCACTGGAAGAAAAAAAGGTTCCCATACTTCGGCCCACATGGCATTCTATTCCCTTATGGGCTTTGGTCAAAAATAGGTCACGGCAGTATGTAGGGAACAGGGTGCCATTTGGGACTCTTTGGCCTGGAGTGGGGAAAATGTTTTATAATGACACGGTTATTGTTGATGTCTGTATTTGAGATGGGTTGACAGGTTTGTGTACCGTACAGGATTCCTGTTCAGTCAGAGAGCACTGTGTGTGTCACGCCTGCCCCCGCTCCCCCTCTCTGGCGCTCTCTGGCACCAGGCTGGCCATCATTACGCACACCTGTCACCATCATTATGTGCATATGTGCAATATTGGACTCAACTGGACTCCATTACCTTGTTGATTGGCCCTCTATATCTGTCTGCTCCTCAGTTTGTTCCCCGTGTCAGGATTATTGTTATGTTTTCCCTGTCCAGACGCTGTCCTTGTTTGTTTCTTGTCGGTTTTATTAAATGTTCTCTCCCTGTACTTGCTTCTCATCTCCCAGCATCTGTCCTTGTGTGTGTGTGTGTGTGTGTGCTCTCTGTCTCATGCTGTACTGACACATCACTGGAAGAAAAAAAGGTTCCCATACTTCCCATTGTTGTTGCCAGTCCTCTCAACTCTCCTGTTGCTCTCTGTGTCATACTGCAGTGTTTTAAATGTTATAGTAGTCATATTGGTGTTCATATTGTAGAGGGAACCAATGTCTCCTCTACACACACACACACACACACACACACACACACACACACACACACACACACAGAGAGAGAGAGAGAACAGACACTTGTTCCTCCTCACAGACATCAGTTAGCTTCCTCTACACTGACTGACCTTGCTCTCATTATATCCAAACAGCAGTCTTCTGTTCCTCATAGTGCGTACTTCCTATGACCTTCTCTGCCCATACAGTGCACTTATAGTAAAAGCTGCCTTTGAGACCATTAGCCTGAAAGATACAGGGTTTCTAATGACATCTGGGAGGTTTGACCTGTTGAGCATGTCTGTCTTTTCTCTATAGTGGATCAGAGTGCTCTTTGTCTCCAGAACAAAGACCATTTATATGTCCAAAATGGAACCCTACTCCCAATGTAGTACACTCTATGGGGCCTATTCAAAAGTAGTGCACTATATAGAAAAATATGGTGTCATTTGGAATGCACACAAAGACTCTCCCTCCTGAAGACAGAGCTGTCAGATGGACCTTGTGTTCTGTTCTCTACTTGTCTGTCTTGTACTCACACTTGCACCTGTCTTTAATTATTCGCACTGATTTTGCAGATAGCGGCTACTGAGTTTATGAAGTGGTTTAGTCTTTGGACAGGTGTGGACAATCTGCACCTGATGTACAGTGTGCTCAGTTATACCCTCTTAAAATATACCAAGTCGCTCTCGCGCTCTCGCCCTCTCTCGCTTGCTCTCTCGCTTGCTCTCTCTCTCCTCATCTTCCCACTGTCTGGCTTTGGCATACTGTATAGGTGGGGAAAGTTTATGGTCAACTCTCAGGTTTGTCTGCAAGCTAGTTTACTGCAAGGCCCTTTCTCTCTGTGAGGACTGCAACCTCCCATCCTCTATACTATGCTGTTTTCATTCCAAGCTGCGTCTCTGTCCTAGAATATAGGCCAACTTTGGTCAATACTAATGCTATTGTGTAGTACTTTGATGTGCCCACCTGTTGACATTTTCTATTGCCCTATTGTTTTGTATGCGTGCCTATGCACTATAGAGTAATATGATTCAGTATATAATGTTCAATATATCATGCCAGAAGAAATGTTCCAATTAGATTATGGAAGTTTACTGGAAAATATAGTAAGTACATCAAAAGGCCGTTGAACTATAGTCCCATGGATGTATGAAATGTTCCGTAAGTTTGTATTATTTCCTTCCATTCAAGAATTAAACTGATCTGGCACTCTAGGTGAGTGGACTCTCTGGCCAATGACATACATTAATTGATTCATTAACTGGCAGGTATAAAAGTAAAGGAGTACTACTTCAGCCCTCGAAGGCTGGTAGTTGAATAACTCTGACCTTTATAGTAACTTCATATCGAGTACACTTCTCATACCCCAGGCACTTCTGTAGGTTCTTTTCATCTGTTAGCTTTTTTGTAAAGGCTCATAAAGTGAAGCACTCTATCAGATAATTACTCAGCTAGTTTTGTTTAAGAATTATAGAATAACAGAAAAGGCAACAGGATGCATAAGTGAATGGTATATCAAATCAAGTCATCCGCTCTGTATGGAACGCCATTTGGGTCTTTGCAAACTGGAGGTAAGCTGTTTCCCTACTATGTTGACTTCAGTTTGCAAGATGACAAAGTAACTCACAAATATCTTTGATACAGATATTATTAGCAACTTCTGGGGACAGTCTTGGGGACCAAGTTTTAGCTTGACCAGAAATTGCAATAATTTCAATATTCTTAGCAATGATTTAGGAATCCATGTGACTAAGTATTAGCTAGGCAGCCACTTGTTGTTCTCCTATTGAAATTGAACTTCAGTACATGAAAATAACTAGCTAACTAGAAAACAAACCAAAAAAGCTAGCCAGCTACCTAGCCCTGTGGCCCCAAGCTAACATAAGCAGCTAGCTTACAGTTTTTCTCGATTGTTTACCCACATTTTCTGAAAGCATGCCTCATATTCTCAGAACTCTACACACAAATCAAAAAACACACACGCAATGGGCAAAACCCCTCAATTCTCCAGCAAAATGAAACTTTACATTCAAAACAATGTTATTTCTTATCAAAATTGTATTTTGTTTTCAAATGACACACACGAACCATCATATGAAGAGACATTTATAAGAACCAGTTGAACACTGATGTGCTCAATGTAAAACACTATGATGATTGAAAAACACTTCTTCTCCATTCATCATAATGACTTAGGCCTTTTTTTGGTTCAGTGTTGCCATTACTACAGACAGTACATACATAAGTGTGTTGTAAAATATTTGAGAATATTGTTTTTATACTCAGAACACACAAATACACGGTAACAAATATATTTTATTTTTCCCACAAAAACAATGTACACAGTGTACATCCCATTCCCAACCAACACAAAGTTGCACATACAGTGGTCTACATACAAAACAGAAGAATTTTATGTATACAGTTACAGTAAAATAAAAATAAAAGAAACTATGCTGCATCCTCTCTTCTGTTGCGGTCTGGCCACAGCACCTCATCCACATCTCAAGCAATGTTTTCCCTGGCCAAGCAGCTGTAACGGCGTTGGTAGTCGTGTTTGTAGGAATGAGGCGCAGGAAGCAACGAGCACAGGGAGTGGTGTTTTTAATAACACTTTGAAGGAAGAAAACAAAGTTCCCAAACACAGGGGAATAAATACAAGGTGCGACAATGCCAAGCCGACACGAACAAGACAGTCGATAACAACAATTAATCCCGCACAACAAGGAGCGGGCCAGCTAAACTAAATAGCCCCTCTAATGGCTAATTGACCATAGGTGTCTAAAATAAAAAAAGGGAAAAGCAAAAGGGAATCGGTGGCAGCTAATAGGCCGGTGACGACGACCGCCGAGCGCCACCCGAGCAGGAGGGGGCGCCACCGTCGGTGGGAATCGTGACAGCTGCTATATCTCCACATGCGTCTTCCATAGCTTGGAGAAGAGGTATACGCGTTTGTGGATTTCGGTCATACACTTTCCATCTCCAGGCAGAAAAAAATTCCTCAATAGGATTGAGGAATGGAGAATATGGAGGGAGTTAAACAACTAAAAAGCGTGGGTGTGCAGTGAACCAGTTACGAACCAGAGCAGCCCTGTGGAAACCTACCTTGTCCCAAATGACAACGTACCTGAGCTGCTCTGGGCCATCTACCTGGTCTGGTGGAATGAGTGTGTTGTGTAAGGTGTCCAGGAATGTGATCAGATGGGCGGTGTTGTAGGGGCCAAGAGTAGCATGGTGATGGATGACGCCGTGGTGGGTAATCGCTGCACACATTGTGATGTTCCCTCCACGCTGGCCAGGGACTTGAACAATGGCACGCTGGCCGATGATATTCCTGCCCCTCTTTCATCTTTTTGTGAGGTTGAATCCAACCTCATCAATGAAGATGAACTGGTGCTCCACTGCAGCCACCTCTAGCTCAAGCACTCTCTGAAACACACATGACAATATCAGAAATAGACATGGAGTGGTCACTATTGTGAAGCACAATCATTATGATTACAATACTGAAATATGTATAATCTATACAGTGTTGAGAGTATGCATCAATTGTGGGATTATATAGGACTCACTTGCACATAGTTATATCGCAATTCTTTGACTCTTTCTGAATTGCGTTCAAATGGCACCCTGTAGACCTGCTTCATCCTGAGATTATTTCTGCGCAAGACACGGTCCAGTGTTGATAAGCTTACCCTATCAATATTTTGAAATATCTCGTTGTTTTCTATTATTTTTCTTTGTATTTGCCGTAATGTTATGGCGTTATTTTCTAGGACCATGTTCATGATTTCAGTTTCCGGTTCAGGAGACAGAACACGTTCCCGACCACCTTGTGTTGGTAATCTTTCAGTTCTGCCAAACAAATAGTAAAATACTGTAAATACAAAGTAGGAATACATTTCCCAAATACTTGAAACATACTTTATTTTTACAGTCCTACAGAACAGTCCACAGGCAATACTGTACTACTGTACTCATTGAGTACTGTATTGATATGCAGTACTGCAATTTTCTAGTGATTTTCTAGTAGATTTCTTACCTATTCTCATTTCGGAATGTCCGGATGATGGATGCTACAGTGTACCTGCTCAAATTTGGCTGTACTCTTTGCCCAGCCTCCCTCATTGTTAGACCATGGTTGACCACATGATCAACCAAAGTGGCTCGGATCTCATCAGAAATTACGGTCCTTGGCCTTCCTCGTCCTCGTCCTTGTCCTCCCCGTCCTCCTCCTCTTACTCTCACTCCTCTGGCTCTGCCTCTGTTTCCAATGTTGGCATCCATTGCTTCAAAACAGAAGAGCTCACCTGTTGCCCTTTTATGCTAAAGCTCTGATTGCTAATTGTAAAACTGTGTGATGGGTGTTTGCCCATGTGATGAGTCAGTGTGCATATTTAAATGGCAGTGTGTTCATTGTGAAAACAAGAGATTTTCTGCATGAAAATTGTGCCAAATGCAAAGAATTGTGTGTAGTGTTTTGAAAAAAGTGTGTTTTAGAACTGCAATTTGAGTGTAAAGAAGAAATTGTGCTTAGCAGAATTGGTTCAGGGGGTTGGTGCATGAGTTACATGTTGTGGTCATTGTGTCACGATCGTCGTCGGTTATGGAGGACCAAAACGCAGCAGGTATGTGTATGCTCATCTTGTTTATTAACTTCCAAAAAACGAACGTACAAAAACAACAAACAAGAAAACGAACGATTCACTGACAGTCTGGTAAGGCACTAGGCTAAACACAGAACAATCACCCACAAAATACAAGACAAACACACCCAACTAATATAGGACTTCCAATCAAAGGCAACACCAAACAGCTGCCTTCAATTGGAAGGCCAACCCCAATTAACTCAACATAGAACCAGACACACTAGACTAAACATAGAAATACCTAAACATAAACCAAAACCCGGAAATACTAAATCAAACACCCTTTTAACAAACACACCACCCCGAACCACATAAAACGAATACCCTCTGCCACGTCCTGACCAAACTACAATACTAATTAACCCTTATACTGGCCAGGACGTGACACATTGTGTCTCAAGTACCAGTATTGGTGTGTAAACAATTGAGAAAAACTGTAATCTGGCTAGTGTGGCTTGACCGAACCAGGTCCAACCATCATCAACCAAATAAGAAATCTGTCTTATTTGGGGTATTTTAGATGATGACACCTAACTAGCTATGTTTTTTGGGGAGAAAAGTGTTTGCATCCATGAGGTAGCTAATTTTTTGTATGACGAGCACTGTCCCAGAGCTTGGGGAAGTGTGTTTCTGACCAGCACTGTCCCAGAGCTTGGAGAAGTGTGTTTCTGACCAGCACTGTCCCAGAGCTTGGAGAAGTGCGTTTCTGCCTCATGCAGCCTGCCTGCCTGCCTGTCCTACTCTGCTTAATGAGATGTGCTGATATGTAATTGGGGCGCAATGAGAGCTGTTCATTTCTGTTGGGGACAAGTTGGAACTCCTTCAGAACGACAAGTGGTAACCCACTGGACACTGACATCAATTCAACGTCTATTCCACGTTAGTTCAACGTAATTTCAATGAAATAACGTGGAAACAACCTTGATTCAACCTGTGTGTGTCGATAACCATTGATAAATACCAATTGTTGTCAGACTTTTGTATACAAAACATTAAGAACACCTGCTCTTTTTATACCATAGACTGACAAGGTGAATCCAGGTGAAAGCTATGATCACTTATTAATGTCACTTGTTAAATCCACGTCAAATGTGTAGATGAAGGGGAGGAGACAGGTTAAAGAAGGATTTTTAAGCCTTGATACAATTGAGACATGGATTGTGTATGTGCGCCATTCAGAGGGTGAATGGGCAAGACAAAAGATTGAAGTGCCTTTGAATGGGGTATGGTAGTAGGTGCCAGGCGCACCGGTTTGAGTGTGTCAAGAACTGCAACGCTACTGGGTTTTTCACGCTCAACAGTTTCCCGTGTTTCAAGAATGGTCCATCACCCAAATGACATCCAGCCAACTTGACACAGTTGTGGGAAGCATTGGAGTCAACATGGTCCAGCATCCCTGTGGAACGCTTAAGACATCTTGTTGAGTCCATGCCCCAACAAATTGAGGCTGTTCTGAGGGCAAAAGTGGGGGGCAGAAGGGCTGAGAATGTTTTGTCGATGGGCCGGGGGCCTGGACAAATCTTTTTGCCCACGCTGGGGCTGTAGACTGCTATATCGGTCCACTAATACAGGACTAATAAAGGCCCAGTGAAAGTGCCCTTTAATAAAAACCTGAGGGTGGATAGCACTTGGATGTGCACCGGAATTGCATGTCTTTGCCTTTTTAAAGTAGGTTTTAAATCCTCGCAAAGATCCTATAAAACTGGTTTTGGGAAACGATAACTGATGAGCCAATCTGTACTTTCTGCAAAAAAAGTCCCACCTGTCTCTAAAAACACTTTCTCTGTGAAATGCAGCGTGTGCCAAATCATCCAACAGGGAAAGATCAGCCATCATCCAACAGAGCAAGATCAGCCATCAAATGCATCTTGATACCATGGTCTGGAATAATGGCTCTGAAACAGCACCCCCTATTCCCTATATACTTTTTAATCAGGGCCAATAGTTTATAGTCTTTTTAAAAATTTTCTATTTTACCTTTATTTAACTAGGCAAGTCAGTTAAGAACAAAGTCTTATTGTCAATGACATCCTTCGAACAGTGTGTTAACTGCCTTGTTCAGGGGCAGAATGACAGATTTTTACCTTGTTAGCTCGGGGATTCGATCTTGCAACCTTTCGGTTACTAGTCCAACACTCTAACCACTAGATTACCTGCCGCCCCTTACTATTTAGCAGATGCTCTTATCCAGAACGACTTACATTTTCGTGTGCATACATTTTTGTACTGGTCCCCCGTGGGAATTGAACCCAAAACCCTGAAAGCGCCATGCTCTACCAACTGAGCCTCACGGGACCATAATGCATGCACTAAATAGGGAATAGGCTGCCATTTGGGACGCACTCTGAATCAATGCCATAGAGAGGCTATTCTCCTCTCTCGGGTCAATTAGTTAGTAATGACAGCTGGAGCAAAAGGGAGAGGAGAGATTTAATCTGATTTCCTTTGGAGCTTCTTCAGGTCCAGGAGGAGAGAGACAATTAATTAACAACGAAACACTGAGACACTCAGACATGTCTTCATTGAATCTCTTAATTTGGGCTGCCCCGTACTCTCTAGCAACTCACCCTTTTCCCTCAGCTCACAACCACACCACTGTCGTGTAGAACTCCACTACTACAACCACACCACTGTCGTGTAGAACTCAACTACTACAACCACACCACTGTCGTATAGAACTCCACTACTACAACCACACCACTGTCGTGTAGAACTCCACTACTACAACCACACCACTGTCGTATAGAACTTCACTACTACAACCACACCACTGTCGTATAGAACTCCTCTACTACAACCACACCACTGTCGTGTAGAACTCCACTACTACAACCACACCACTGTCGTGTAGAACTCCTCTACTACAACCACACCACTGTCGTGTAGAACTCCACTACTACAACCACACCACTGTCGTATAGAACTCAACTACTACAACCACACCACTGTCGTGTAGAACTCCACTACTACAACCACACCACTGTCGTATAGAACTCAACTACTACAACCACACCACTGTCGTGTAGAACTCCACTACTACAACCACACCACTGTCGTATAGAACTTCACTACTACAACCACACCACTGTCGTGTAGAACTCCACTACTACAACCACACCACTGTCGTATAGAACTTCACTACTACAACCACACCACTGTCGTGTAGAACTCCAATACTATTTGCAAAGCATTAAGATCATCAGTGTGCTAGAGTTTCTTTTCAAACCAGTATACAGTTTTTCTCCATGCATCTGGAGTCAAAGACTCCATCCACCCAAGTCATAGACTGTTTTCTCTGCTACCGCACGGCAAGCGGTACCGGAGCGCCAAGTCTAGGTCCAAGAGGCTTCTAAACAGCTTCTACCCCCAAGCCATAAGACTCCTGAACAGCTAATGAAATGGCTACCCAGACTATTTTCATTGCCCCCCCCCCCCCCCCCACCTCCTCTTCTACACTGCTGCTACTCTGTTATTATCTATGCATAGTCACTTTATTAACTTTACCTACATGTACATCAAATCAAATTTTATTGGTCACATACACATGGTTAGCAGATGTTAATGCGAGTGTAGCGACAGGCCCCGCACATTGACTCTGTACCGGTACCCCCTTTAAATAGCCCCGCTATTATTATTTACGGCTGCTCTTTAATTATTTGTTATTCTTATCTCTTACTTTTTTGGCGGGTATTTTCTTAAAACTGCATTGTTGGTTAAGGGCTTGTAAGTAAGCATTTCACTGTAAGGTCTACACCTGTTGTATTCGGCGCATGTGACTAATAAAATGTGATACGTGTGAGGTATCTTTCTCTCTAACTCCGCTGCACTGATGGTAGAGAGGAACGTGTCAGTGGTTGTGTGGGTATCTATGTGTGCGTGTCTATGTATGGGTGTGTGTTTGTGTGTGTAAGTGTGTGTGTGGGTGGGTGTGTGTCTATGTACGTGGGTGTGTAGGGATCTATGTACGTGGGTGTGTGTGTGTTTCTGCCTTCTTCCATGAGTGTGTATTTGCT
Source organism: Salmo salar (assembly GCF_965601325.2). Classification (NCBI taxonomy): domain Eukaryota; kingdom Metazoa; phylum Chordata; class Actinopteri; order Salmoniformes; family Salmonidae; genus Salmo; species Salmo salar. The sequence goes on from NC_138291.1 coordinate 100,439,021, forward strand.
CTATTAATAACGATCATATTTGAGTGATTTCCGATATAAACGACGAGGTAAAAATAACATTGTGAGTCATAAAGGGAGCTCATCACATTAGTATAATTTATTACTGTAGTTATTAGAGGGATGGAACAGAGAACAGCTACTAAGCCCTGGGTGGAAAGAAATAGTACCCAAAAATGGTACCCTATTGCCTATATATATTGCACTACTTTTGACCAGAGACGATTTAGAAAATAGGGTGCCATTTAGGACGCAGCCAAAAAAAGACAACGATGGAAAAATCATTTCACCTTCAAACAGAATCTCACTCGATGATCTCCCTGCACTTTGTTTATTGCTTGACAGAATACACCACAACAATCACTTATCCAATCAATTACAGTATGTACTGACAGGTAGAATTGCGTGGCCACAACTACTATACACTTAGTAAGGTGGTGGGTGGCTGGTGGCTGGTGTGTGTCAGCTGCAGAGTCTGTCACTGACCTCTGACTTCCCAAAATAGGAAGTGTCCTTGTTTTGTTCCTATATAACTCAACAAATGCAACACACACACACTCCACAGACATCTAATCCTCATCTTTCGTCACCTCTCACAACTTCTCCACTTATCTTTAACACCTAATTGACCAGGAAATGAGTTGACAGAACAAAGGGCCAGATCATGCATCTACAGCAGAAATGTCAATAATTTACAGAGCTTAGCTTCATTACTGTGTTACTCACAAACCCTCCCAAATACTGATGGCCTTGTCTTCTGAGGAAGTCCAGAGGAAGTCCAGAGGAAGTAGAAAGACGTGCCACTTCGAATATTGCCAGATATTTCAGTTGCAAAATATCACTCACTTTATTAAACTCATCCAATGCTGGTACAGTGCTGGTTAATATACATGCTGGTATGTACGGAGTAGAGTCTAAAACATCTTACCCCAGGCCAGGACTCACTTGGGTTGCGTTTACACATGGAGCCCAAATCCTATCTCTACACATCAGATCTTTTTTGAGCTGATCTGATTGGTCAAAAGACAAATTACTGAAAAAAATATCAGAATTGGGCTGACTGTGTAAACGCTACCTTAGTGTCGATCCCAGAAGAAGGAAATGAGGCATTCAGATACCTGCAATGACCTGAGGATTATTAGGAACAGACAAACAGACTTACATTGTAGTGTGTTAGACGCCTTTCTCTGGACCATTAGTAGTCTAATCTTCTTTCATCAATCAATCAACCAATCATCCAGTCAATCAATCAACCACTCAATCAATTAAACAATCCATTACTCTAATCCCATCTCTCTGTCGCCACCTGTAGGTTTCGGGATGTCCACTCCAGTGACGGTAGCAGGGAAGGTATTCCTGATCTTCTACGGTCTCCTCGGCTGCGCCGCCACCATCTTGTTCTTTAACCTTTTCCTGGAACGCATTATCACCCTCCTGGCCGTGGTCATGAAGGCCGTGAGGGAACGGCGCATTCGGAACTCCGGCCTTCTCCCGCCGGGTATCCGCCATGACTTCTCAGCGTGTTCTTTCCCGGGGTGGAAGCCGTCGGTCTACCACGTCATGTTGATCCTGGGGCTATCCGCCATCATCATCTCCTGCTGCGCCTCGGCCATGTACACTCCCGTGGAGGGATGGGCCTACCTCGACTCACTCTACTTCTGCTTCGTCACATTCAGGTAAGGTCGGAGGTCGGAGAGGTGGGCCAGACAGTAACTGGCTGGAGGGTTCTCTTTACGAATCTCGAGTCTGACTGAAGGGAAAATCTAATGGGTAGAGTAAATATCCTGTCGTTTTGCCCTTGATCAAGGCACTGCACCGTGGCTGGCCCTGTTCTTCAACCTCTTCTTTGGTGTGTGTATGTCTCTTTCCTAAACTTCTGGTTTTCCTGAAATCCCAGTTGGAAGATTCCTGAGTAGAACTTTATAATAACTCCACGTAATAAAGGAATTATAATGGATTAGTAAATCGTTATTAATCATTACTTTCACATTTGTAAGTGTTAGTAACCTAGTTAATCACATATTTATAAACCACTTTTAAAGTATTTAATAATGATTTATAAGATCATTCATAAGATATTTAATATAGGTCCTTATAAACCATTTCCTAATCATTATTCAAGTATTTTTGCGTAGCCTCATCTAAAGTGTGGGCTTTTTATACTTTATAAATACTTTATAAATGTTTTGAGTGAAAAGTGTAATTTCTCACCAATAGATGGACATTCCAGCAGTACCTGATGCTCCTTAAAATGCGCCTCCCGAGTGGTGCAGTGGTCTAAGGCACTGCATCGTAGTGCTAACTGTGCCACCTGAGATTCTGGGTCCGAGTCCAGGCTCTGTCGTAGCCGGCCCCGACCGGGAGACCCATGGGGCGGCGCACAATTGGCCAAGCGTTGACCAGGTTAGGGGAGGGTTTGGCCGCAGGGATGTCGTTGCCCATTGCGCACTAGGTCTCAAAACGGCCCCTAGAACATATCAATAGTTAAACGATGACAATGTTTGCGTCCCACCCTAGTCAACAGCCAGTGGAATCGCGTGGCGCGAAATACAAATACCTCAAAAATGCTTTTACTTCAATTTCTCAAACATATTACTATTTTACACCATTTTAAAGACAAGACTCTCGTTAATCTAACCATATTGTCCAATTTCAAAAAGGCTTTACAGCGAAAGCAAAACATTAGATTATGTCAGGAGAGTACCCTGCCAAAAATAATCACACAGCCATTTTCAAAGCAAGCATATATGTCACAAAAACCAAAACCACAGCTAAATGCAGCACTAACCTTTGATGATCTTCATCAGATGACACTCCTAGGACATTATGTTATACAATACATGCATGTTTTGTTCAATCAAGTTCACATTTATATCAAAAACCAGCTTTTTACATTAGCATGTGATGTTCAGAAGCATACCCACCACAAACCTCCGGTGAATTTACAAAATTACTCATGATAAACGTTGACAAAATACATAACAATTATTTTAAGAATTATAGATACAGAACTCCTTTATGCAATCGCGGTGTCAGATTTTGAAATAGCTTTTCGGCGAAAGCACATTTTGCAATATTCTGAGTACATAGCTCGGCCATCACGGCTAGCTATTTTGAAACCCACCAAGTTTGGGGCTCACTAAACTCAGAATTACTATTAGAAAAATAGGATTACCTTTGCTGTTCTTCGTCAGAATGCACTCCCAGGACTTCTACTTCAACAACAAATGTTGTTTTGGTTCCAAATAATCCATAGTTACATTCAAATAGCTCCGTTTTGTTCGTGCGTTCAGGTCACTATCCGAAGGGTGACGCGCGAGTGCATTTCGTGACAAAAAAATTCAAAATATTCCATTACCGTACTATTACCGCATGTCAAACGCTGTTTAAAATCAATTTTTTAGCTATTTTTCTTGTAAAATAGCGATAATAGTCCAACCGGGCAACGTTGTATTCATTCAAAGGCAGAAAGAAAAAAATGGAGTAGTCTCGTGAACGCGCATCTCAGTCTCACTGTCCCCAGGCTGACCACTTACAAATTCTGCTGCTGTTCTTTGCCCAGAGACAGCAGACACCCCATTCCACTTTCTGGCGGCTTCTGAGAGCCAATGGAAGCCTTAGAATGTGTCACGTTACTGCACAGATGCTGTATTTTCGATAGAGATGCAACAGAAGGACAACAAATTGTCAGACATGGCACTTCCTGTATGGAATCTTCTCAGGTTTTGGCCTCCCATATGAGTTCTGTTATACTCACAGACACCATTCAAACAGTTTTAGAAACTTTAGACTGTTTTCTATCCAAATCTACTAACCTCTCTGGGCTAGGCGGGACGAATTCGTCCCACCTACGTAACAGCCACTTGAAGCCTGTGGCGCGATTTTCAAAACCTTAAAAATCCTATTACTTCAATTTCTCAAACATATGACTATTTTACAGCTATTTAAAGACAAGACTCTCGTTAATCTAACCACACTGTCCGATTTCAAAAAGGCTTTACAACGAAAGCAAAACATTAGATTATGTCAGCAGAGTACCAAGCCAGAAATAATCAGACACCCATTTTTCAAGCTAGCATATAATGTCACAAAAACCCAGAAGACAGCTAAAGGCAGCACTAACCTTTGATGATCTTCATCAGATGACAACCCTAGGACATTATGTTATACAATACATGCATGTTTTGTTCAATCAAGTTCATATTTATATCAAAAAACAGCTTTTTACATTAGCATGTGACGTTCAGAACTAGCATACCCCCCGCAAACTTCCGGGGAATTCGCTAACATTTTACTAAATTACTCACGATAAACGTTCACAAAAAGCATAACAATTATTTTAAGAATTATAGATACAGAACTCCTCTATGCACTCGATATGTCCGATTTTAAAATAGCTTTTTGGTGAAAGCACATTTTGCAATATTCTAAGTACATAGCCCAGGCATCACGGGCTAGCTATTTAGACACCCGGCAAGTTTAGCACTCACCATAATCATATTTACTATTATAAAAGTTTGATTACCTTTTGTTGTCTTCGTCAGAATGCACTCCCAGGACTGCTACTTCAATAACAAATGTTGGTTTGGTCCAAAATAATCCATCGTTATATCCGAATAGCGGCGTTTTGTTCGTGCGTTCCAGACACTATCCGAAATGGTAAAGAAGGGTCGTGCGCATGGCGCAATTCGTGACAAAAAAATTCGAAATATTCCATTACCGTACTTCGAAGCATGTCAACCGCTGTTTAAAATCAATTTTTATGCCATTTTTCTCGTAGAAAAGCGATAATATTCCGCCCGGGAATCTCCTTTTCGGCAAACAGAGGAAAAAAAATCACAAAGACGGGGGCAGTCAGGTCACGCGCCTAAGCCCAGAGTCCCTTGATCGGCCACTTGAGAAAGGCGATAATGTGTTTCAGCCTGGGGCTGGGATGACGACATTCAGGTTTTTCCCGGGCTCTGAGTGCCTATGGACGACGTAGGAAGTGTCACGTTAGAGCAGAGATCCTTAGTAAAAGATAGAGATGGAAAAGAAGTTCAAGAAATGGTCAGACAGGCCACTTCCTGTAAAGGAATCTCTCAGGTTTTGACCTGCCATTTGAGTTCTGTTATACTCACAGACACCATTCAAACAGTTTTAGAAACTTTAGGGTGTTTTCTATCCATATGTAATAAGTATATGCATATTCTAGTTACTGGGTAGGAGTGGTAACCAGATTAAATCGGGTATGTTTTTTATCCAGCCGTGTCAATACTGCCCCCTAGCTCTAACAGGCTAATTATATGCATATTCTAGTTTCTGGGCAGGAGTAGTAACCAGATTAAATCGGGTACGTTCTTTATCCGGCCGTGAAAATACTGCCCCCTATACCACAACAGGTTAAGAGGCCTGCGTCTTGTGACCATAGCGTACGTGTAGGTATGTACGGCAGGACCAAATCAGAAAGATAGGTAGGAGCACGTCCATGTAATGCTTTGTAGGTTAGCAGTAAAACCTTGAAATCAGCCCTTGCCTTAACAGGAAGCCAGTGTAGATAGGCTAGCACTGGAGTAATATGATACATTTGTTTGGTTCTAGTCAAGATTCTAGCAGCCGTATTTAGCACTAACTGAAGTTTATTTAGTGCTTTATCCGGGTAGCCGGAAAGTAGAGCATTGCAGTAGTCTAACCTAGAAGTGACAAAAGCATGGATACATTTTTCTACATCATTTTTGGACAGAAAGTTTCTGATTTTTGCAATGTTACGTAGATGGAAAAAAGCCGTCCTTGAAACAGTCTTGATATGTTCGTCAAAAGAGAGATCAGGGTCCAGAGTAACGCCAAGGTCCTTCACAGTTTTATTTGAGACAACTGTACAACCATCACAATGAATTGTCAGATTCAACATACGATCTCTTTGTTTCTTGGGACCTAGAACAAGCATCTCTGTTTTGTCCGAGTTTAAATGTAGAAAATTTGCAGCCATCCACTTCCTTATGTCTGAAACACAGGCTTCCAGCGAGGGCAATTTTGGGGCTTCACCATGTTTCATCGAAATGTACAGCTGTGTGTCATCTGCATAGCAGTGAAAGTTAACATTATGTTTCCGAATGAGATCACCATGTCACGTTCGTTGGAATGATCAGACCAAGGCGCAGCGTGAGTAGCGTTCCACATCTTTTATTAGAAAGTGAAACTAAGCAAAATACAAAAACAATAAAGAATAAACGAAACGTGACGACAACGCAACTACACAAACAATATCCCATATCCCACAAGTGGAAAACATGCTACTTAAGTATGATCCCCAATTAGAGACAACGATTACCAGCTGCCTCTAACCCCCCCCCCCCCAGCAAAGGTGCGGACTCCGACCGCAAAACCTGAAACAAGAAGGGAGGGTTGGGGGGGTGTCTATTATCGGTGGCGGCTCTGGTGGAGGACGAAGAACCCTCTCATCCTGCGGATCCACCAGCTTCGGAAGCGGCTCTGGTGCAGGACGAAGAACCCTCTCATCCTGCGGATCCGCCAGAAGAACCCTCTCATCCCGCGAATCCGCCAGCTTTGGTGGCGGCTCTGGTGCAGGCCGAAGAACCCGCTCATCCTGCGGATCCAGCCCTGGACCCAGACTGGACGCTGTGCCTAGACTGGGCACCAACGCAGAAGAATACTCTGGCCTTGGAGCTGGACTGGACGCCATGCTTAGACAGGGCATCGGCACAGGGGAAGGCTCCGGCCATGGAGCGGGACTGGACGCTCTGCCTGGACTGGGCACCAACGCAGAAGAAGACTCTGGCCTTGAAGCTGGAGGTTCCGGGCCGTGGACCGTCTCAGGAGGTTCCGGGCCGTGGACCGTCTCAGGAGGTGCCGGGCCGTGGACCGTCTCAGGCGGCTCCGGACTGTGGACCGTAGTTGGAGGTTCCGGACTGGGAACCGTCGCTGGAAGCTCTGGACTGGGAACCGTCCCCGGAAGGTCTGGACTGGGAACCGTCGCCGAAAGCGCTGGACTGGGAACCGTCGCCGAAAGCGCTGGACTGGGAACCGTCACCTGAAGCTCTGGAACGGGAAGGCGCACTGGAGGCCTGATGCGTGGGGCCGGCACAGGTGGCGCCAGACTGGTAACACGCACCTCAGGGCGAGTGCGGGGAGCAGGCACAGGACGTACCTGACTGAGGACACGCACTTCAGGAAGAGTGCGAGGAGGCACAGGACATACTGGACTGGGAATGCGCACTTCAGGGCGAGTGCGGGAGCACGCACAGTACGTACCTGACTGAGGACACGCACTTCAGGGAGAGTGCGAGGAGCAGGCACAGGACGTACTGGACTGGGGATCGTCGCTGGAAGCCTGGTGCATGGGGCCGGCACTGGTGGTACTGGGCTGGTGACACGCACCTCAGGGCGAGCGTGAGGAGCAAGCACAGGTCGTATTGGAGTGTGAAGGTTCACTGGAGGTCTGAAGCGTAGAGCTGGCCCAACGCGTCCTGGACAGATGACCACCTTCGCACGGCAAGTAAGGGTAGCTGGCACAGGACGCACTGGGCTGTGGATGTGCACTGGAGACACCGTGCGTATCACCGCAAAACATGGTGCCTGACCGGTCACACGCTCCCCGCGGTGAGTACAGGGAGTTGGCTCAGGACGTATCGGGCTGTGAAGGTGCACTGGAGACCTGGTGCGTATAGCCGGCCTCAATTGTACCGGAACTTTAACCTGTCTGGGCTAGGGGGCAGTATTTTCACGGCCGGATAAAATACGTACCCAATTTAAACTGGTTACTACTCTTGCCCAGAAATGAGAATATGCATATTATTAGTAGATTTGGATAGAAAACACTCAAAAGTTTCTAAAACTGTTTGAATGGTGTCTGTGAGTATAACATAACTCATATGGCAGGCAAAAACCTGAGAAGATTCCAAGTAGGAAGTGCACTGTCTGCGATTTTGTAGTTCTCCTTTTGCTTGTCTATCAAAACTACAGTATCCGTGGGGTTATGTTGCACTTTCTAAGGCTTCCATTGGCTCTCTAAAGCCGCCAGAAAGCGGATTGGGGCGTCTCCTGTCTCTGGGCAAAGTATAGTAACTCAGTTTGTCAGTGGTCTGCCTGAGGACAAAGGGAATGGATATGTGCAGTCACGAGACCTCGCCATTTTTTATTTTCCTCTTTGAATGAATACAGTATTGTCCGGTTGGAATATTATCGCTATTTTACGAGAATAATACCATAAAAAAATGATTTTAAACAGCTTTTGAAATGCTTCTAAGTACGGTAATGGAACATTTTTGTCTCGAAATGTGCTCGCGCGTTACCCTTTGTATAGTAATCTGAATGCACGAACAAAACGGGGGTATTTGGACATAACTATGGATTATTTGGAACAAAAACAATATTTGTTGTGGAAGTAGCAGTCCTGGGAGTGCATTCTGACGAAGAACAGCAGAGGTAATCCAATATTTCTAATAGATAATTCTGAGTTTAGGTTTGCATCGAACTTGGCGGGTGTCAAATTAGCTAGCCGTGATGGCTGAATATTGCACTCAGAATTTTGCAAAATGTGCTTTCGCCGAAAAGCTATTTTAAAATCTGACATAGCGATTGCATAAAGGAGTTCTGTATCTATAATTCTTAAAATAATTGTTATGTATTTTGTCAACGTTTATGATGAGTAATTTAGTAAATTCATCGGAAGTTTTGGGTGGGAATGCTAGTTCTGAACATCTTATGCTAATGTAAAAAAGCAGTTTTTTGATATAAATATGAACTTGATTGAACAAAACATGCAGCCATTTTTCAAGCAAGCATATATGTCACAAAAACCCAAAACACATCGAAATGCAGCACTAACCTTTGATGATCTTCATCAGATGACACTCCTAGGACATTATGTTATACAATACATAATGTCCTAGGAGTGTCATCTGATGAAGATCAAAGGTTAGTGCTGCATTTAGCTGTGTTTTGGGTTTTTGTGACATATATGCTTGCTTGAAAAATGGCTGTGTGGTTATTTGTGTCTATGTACTCTCCTAAGATAATCTAATATAATTTGCTTTCGATGTAAAGCCTTTTTGAAATCGGACAATGTGGTTAGATTAACGAGAGTCTTATCTTTCAAATGGTGTAAAATAGTCGTATGTTTAAAATATTGAAATTATTGCATTTTTGAGGTATTTGTATTTCGCGCCACGCGATTCCACTGGCTGTTGAATAGAGTGGGATGCTAACGTCCCACCTAGCCCATAGAAGTTAACACACTTCTCAGGACGAGTACGGGAAACTGACTCTGGCCTTGGATGGCTAACAAGCTTCTCAGGGCGAATGCCGTGCATACTACGCCAAACCAACAGCTCTCTCGCTTCACTCTCCTCCAATTTATCCAATAACTCCTCGACGGTCTCTGACTCACCCCTCCACTTCGCTGACCACCCCGTGTGCCCCCCCCAAAAATAATATTTTGAGGTTGCTTCTTGGGCTTTTGTCGTAGTCGCAAAACCTGTCGTCATCGCTGTCCTTCCTTCACCGCTTGCGTCTCCCGCCATGGAAGACAATCCTGTCCTGCCAGGATTTCTTCCCCCAAGTCCAGGATCACTTCCCATCCAGAATCTCTTCCCAAGTCCAGGATACTTCCTCCTCATGGGCACGCTGCTTGGTCCTGGTTTGATGGGATATTCTGTCACGTTCTTTGGAATGATCGGACCAAGGCGCAGCGTGAGTAGCGTTCCACATCTTTTATTAGAAAGTGAAACTAAGCAAAATACAAAAACAATAAAGAATAAACGAAACGTGACGACAATGCAACTACACATAAACAATATCCCATAACCCACAAGTGGAAAACAAGCTACATAAGTATGATCCCCAATTAGAGACAACGATTACCAGCTGCCTCTAATTGGGAATCATACACAAATCACCAACATAGAAAAACAAACCTAGAACCCCACATAGAAATAATAAACTACACTGACCTACTCCACCATAGAAAATAAAAGCTTTCTATGGTCAGGACGTGACACACCAAGAGGTAAAATATATAGTGAAAACAATAGTGGTCCTAAAACGGAACCTTGAGGAACACCAAAATTTACAGTTGATTTGTCAGAGGACAAACCATCCACAGAGACAAACTAATATCTTTCCGACAGATAAGTTCTTGCCTGGTTTAGAGTTTGTCCGTGTAGACCCATTTGGGTTTCCAATCTCTCCAAAAGAATGCGGTGATCGTTGGAATCAAAAGCAGCACTAAGGTCTAGGAGCATGAGGACAGATGCAGAGCCTCGGTCTGACGCCATTAAAAGGTAATTTACCACCTTCACAAGTGCAGTCTCAGTGCTATGGTGAGGTCTACAACCAGACTGAAGCGTTTTCTATACATTGTTTGTCTTTAGTAAGGCAGTGAGTTGCTGCGCAACAGCTTTCTCTAACATTTTTGAGTGGAATGGGAGATTCGATATAGGCCGATAGTTTTTATATTTTCTGGGTCAAGGTTTGGCTTTTTCAAGACAGGCTTTATTACTGCCACTTTTAGTGAGTTTGGTACACATACGGTGGATAGAGAGCCGTTTATTATGTTCAACATAGGAGGGTCAAGCACAGGAAGCAGCTCTTTCAGTAGTTTAGTTGGAATAGGGTCCAGTATGCAGCTTGAAGGTTTAGAGGCCATGATTATTTTCATCATTGTGTCAAGAGATATAGTACTTTAGTGTCTCCCTTGATCCTAGGTCCTGGCAGAGTTGTGCACACTCAGGCCAACTGAGCTTTGGAGGAATACGCAGATTTAAAGAGGAGTCTGTAATTTTCTTTCTAATGATCATGATCTTTTCCTCAAAGAAGTTCATGAATTTATCACTGCTGAAGTGAAAGCCATCCTCTCTTGGGGAATGCTGCTTTTTTGTTAACTTTGCAACCGTATCAAAAATACATTTTGGATTGTTCTTATTTTCCTCAATTAAGTTGTAAAAATAGGATGATCGAGCAGCAGTGAGGACTCTTCGATACTGCATGGTACTGTCTTTCCAAGCTAGTCGGAAGACTTCCAGTTTGGTGTGGCGCCATTTCCGTTCCAATTTTCTGGAAGCTTGCTTCAGAGCTCGGGGATTTTCTGTATACCAGGGAGCTTGTTTCTTGAGACAAATGTTTTTGGTTTATAGGGGTGCGACTGCATCTAGGGTATTGCGCAAGGTTAAATTGAGTTCCTCAGTTAGGTGGTTAACTGATTTTTGTACTCTGACATCCTTGGGTAGGCGGAAGGAGTCTGAAAGGGCATCTAGGAATCTTTGGGTTGTATGAGAATTTATGGCACGACTTTTGATGATCCTTGGTTGGGGTCTGAGCAGATTTTTTGTTGCGATTGAAAACGTAATAAAATGGTGGTCCGATAGTCCAGGATTATGAGGAAAAACATTAAGATCCACAACATTTATTCTACGGGACAAAACTAGGTCCAGAGTATGACTTTGGCAGTGAGTAGGTCCGGAGACATGTTGGACAAAACCCACTGAGTCGATGATGGCTCCGAAAGCCTTTTGGAGTGGGTCTGTGGACTTTTCCATGTGAATATTAAAGTCACCAAAAATTTGAATATTATCTGCCATGACTACAAGGTCCGATAGGAATTCAGGGAACTCAGTGAGGAACGCTGTATATGGCCGAGGAGGCCTGTAAACAGTAGCTATAAAAAGTGATCGAGAAGGCTGCATAAATTTCATGACTAGATGCTTAAAAGATGCAAACAACGTTTTTAATTTTTTTTTATTTGCTATCATTAATGTTAGCAACACCTCCGCCTTTGCGGGATGCGCGGGGGATATAGTCCCCAATGTAACCAGGAGGTGAGGCCTCATTTAACACAGTAAATTCATCAGGCTTAACCTCTATGGGCTAGGTGCGTCCCACCTACTCAACAGCCAGTGTAATCCCGTGGCGCGATATTCAAATACCTCAAAAATGCAAAAACTTCAATTTTTCAAACATATGACTATTTTAAAGACAAGACTCTCGTTAATCTAACCACACTGTCCGATTTCAAAAAGGCTTTACAACGAAAGCAAAACATTAGATTATGTCAGCAGAGTACCCAGCCAGAAATAATCAGACACCCATTTTTCAAGCTAGCATATAATGTCACATAAACACAAACCACAGCTAAATGCAGCACTAACCTTTGATGATCTTTATCAGATGACAACCCTAGGACATTATGTTATACAATACATGCATGTTTTGTTCAATCAAGTTCATATTTATATAAAAAAAAAAGCTTTTTACATTAGCATGTGACTAGCATTCCGACCGAACACTGCCGGTGAATTTACTAAATTACTCACGATAAACGTTCACAAAAAACATAACAATTATTTTAAGAATTATAGATACAGAACTCCTCTATGCACTCGATATGTCCGATTTTAAAATAGCTTTTCGGTGAAAGCACATTTTGCAATATTCTCAGTAGATAGCCCGGCATCACAGGGCTAGCTATTTAGACACCCAGCAAGTTTAGCACTCACCAAAGTCAGATTTTCTATAAGAAAAATGTTATTACCTTTGATGTTCTTCGTCAGAATGCACTCCCAGGACTTCTACTTCAATAACAAATGTTGAATCTTCTCAGGTTTTGGCCTGCCAAATGAGTTCTGTTATACTCACAGACACCATTCAAAACAGTTTTAGAAACTTTAGGGTGTTTTCTATCCAAAGCCAATAATTATATGCATATTCTAGTTACTGGGCAGGAGTAGAAAGCAGATTAAATCGGGTACGTTTTTTATCCGGCCGTGCAAATACTGCCCCCTAGCCCCAACAGGTTTAAGCCATGTTTCAGTCAGGCCAATCACATCAAGATTATGATCAGTGATTAGTTAATTGACTATAAGTGGCTTGGAAGTGAGAGCTCTAACATTAAGTAGCCCTTTTTTGAGATGTTTGGTATCACAATCTCTTTCAATAATGGCAGGAATGGAGGAGGTCTTTATTCCAGTGAGATTGCTAAGGCGAACACCGCCATGTTTAGTTTTGCCCAACCTAGGTCGAGGCACAGACACGGTCTCAATGGGGATAGCTGAACTGACTACACTGACTGTGCTAGTGGCAGACTCCACTAAGCTGGCAGGCTGGCTAACAGCCTGCTGCCTGGCCTGCACCCTATCTCATTGTGGAGCTCGGGGAGTTAGAGCCCTGTCTATTTTCGTAGATAAGATGAGAGCACCCCTCCAGCTAGGATGGAGTCCGTCACTCCTCAACAGGCCAAGCTTGGTCCTGTTTGTGGGTGAGTCCCAGAAAGAGGGCCAATTATCTACAAATTCTATCTTTTGGGAGGGGCAGAAAACAGTTTCAACCAGCGATTGAGTTGTGAGACTCTGCTGTAGAGCTCATCACTCCCCCTAACTGGAAGGGGGCCAGAGACAAATTCTCGATGCCGAGACATCTTTCTAGCTGATTTAGAAGCTGAAGCTATGTTGCGCTTGGTGACCTCTGACTATTTCATCCTAACATCGTTGGTGCCGACGTGGATAACAATATCCCTATACTCTACACTCGCCAGTTTTAGCCAGCACCATCTTCAGATTAGCTTTAACGTCAGTAGCCCTGCCCCCTGGTAAACAGTGTATGATCGCTGGATGATTAGTTTTCAGTCTAATACTATGGGTAATGGAGTCACCAATGACTAGGGTTTTCAATTTGTCAGAGCTAATGTTGGGAGGCTTTGGAGTCTCAGACCCCATAATGGGAGGAGTAGAGACCAGAGAAGGCTCGGCCTCTGACTCCGACTCGCTGCTTAATGGGGAGAACCGGTTGAATGTTTCTGTCGGCTGAATGAGCGACACCGGTTGAGCATTCCTGCAGCATTTCCCTCCAGAAGCCATGAGAAAGTTGTCCGGCTGCGGGGACTGTGTGAGGGGATTTATACTACTATCTGTACTTACTGGTGGTACAGACGCTATTTCATCCTTTCCTACACTGAAATTACCCTTGCCTAATGATTGCGTCTGAAGCTGGGCTCGCAGCACAGCTATCCTCGCCGTAAGGCGATCGTTCTCCTGTATATTAAGAGTACAGCGACTGCAATTAGAAGGCATCATGTTAATGTTACTACTTAGCTTCGGCTGGTGGAGGTCCTGACGAACCACGTCCAGATAAAGCATCCGGAGTGAAAAAGTTGAATGATAAAAAGTAGAGCGAGGGAAAAACAAAAAATATAAACGGTAATTAAAAACTAAAACCGTAAAGTTGTCAGGTAGCAAAGTAAGGTTAGCAACAAAATGCACAGCAGCACGTAAACAAGTCTGCAAGTTGTGACCGGAAATGACGCTATGAAAGAAGACTTTATGAAAGAAGACCATGACACTATGAAAGAAGACAAAATGACAAAACATCAAAATGACAAAACATCTTATGAATGGAGTAATGATTCATCAATTAATAATAAACTCTTTAATAATCCATTATTGATGCTTTATTAAGTGGAGTTGTCATAAAGTGCTACTGATTCCTGGAATTAGGAGGTAATAAGTAAGAAATCCTCCAACCGGATTTCTGGAAAACTGAGGAATTTGGGGAAAGTTACTGGAATTCTGAACTCTAGTCTCGGGGGGATAAATACAGGCAATAAAGTCATACTCTTCTTTTTCTACTTTTTCTTCCTCCTCCTCCAGTACCATCGGCTTTGGGGACCTGGTGTCGAGCCAGAGAGCAGACTATGAGTACCAGCCGCTGTATCGTCTGGCCAATTGCCTGTTCATCCTTATGGGCGTGTGTTGCATCTACTCTCTGTTCAACGTCATCTCCATCGTCATCAAACAGGTAGATGTTGAACAATGGAAATGAGTCTGTTGACAATATTGTATTTTTAATCCTCCATCATTTTGTATGTATGCATTGTTGTACTCAAATGGCTGAGGCAACTCTATCTGTATTTTAAATGTCTAATCAAATTCCCTCCATGCTTCTTTCATTCAGGTGCTCAACTGGATGCTTCAGAACTTATGCTGCCAGCGGTGTAAAACCATTTCCAACTCTTTCCCATTGGGTCGCCGCAACGCCATCCGGCCTGGTTCGAGAATCCGTAAAGGTCGCTTCCGAATCAAACGCACGCCGGACTCGGGGGATTCGGGACCCTGCGAAAGCGACGTGGAGGGAGGAGGACGCAGACTCTCGGGAGAGATGATTTCAATGAAGGACCTGACGGCCTCAAATAAGGTCTCACTGGCACTCATGCAGAAGCAGTTATCAGAGTCCGCTAACGGTTATCCAAGAACGGTGTGTGGGGGCTCGAGACATAACGGGTTCTCTGGAGGAGTGGGTGCTCTGGGGATCATGAACAACAGGCTGGCAGAGACCAGCAACTCCAGGTAGAACTGAGCAGTGTTTCTCGACTTCTAGTCTGTGGACAGGCACTGGTCTGTGGGCTGGGACTTTCAGTCCGAGAGATGAGTAGCTGACTTAATTTAAGCGCTCCCTCAAGGAGTAAAGACCATAGACTGCTTGTCTTAATGAAAAGGTTGAGACACACTGGAGAGAACCCTGCAGGAGAATGTGCTTAAGAAGACATCCTGATGGAGAGAAACAGAGTCGCTTTAAGATTCTGCAAGGTTTCATGTGATGAACTGTACTTGCTATCACTCTTGTCATGCTTGATTATGTCTGGTTCTTCGTTGGAAGAGCATGATGATATGCATGACATTTTTGGGGATGGAATCAACATCCTGTGATGATTGAGGGTGATGATGATGATGATGATGATGGACAGTTGTAATGATACTGTGGGAAGGAAAGTAACCTTCTTGTAACTGAACTTTGGAAGGTTAAAACACTTGAGGATGCCATGAGGCTATGACCTTACATTTTTCTCTCTGACTCAAAGCAACCGGAGAACATTTTCACTGATATAGCAGTGGTATTCTTCAGAATAATTAGTTAGTAGATCTCTGAGGCTGTATGTATCATGCGTCTTAGATAAGATACAGAGAGAGAGAAAGCGAGATAGAGTAGGAGTGCTGATCTAGGATCTGAGACTTGATACATTTTGACTTCTACAGTGTACTATACTGGAAGAGGCAACTCTGTGTGATCATCATTAGGCTACATCATTATCGCTTCTGAGCTTTTTCAATAAGTATGGCATTTATAAGTAGATTTGAATGTAAAGGTTGAGTTGGTACTGTAGCTGTCATTTCTGTATGGTATAACTATGCATTCCATGTCTCATGGTGAAGAACAATAGAAACTCATCTACATATCAGATCCACTTACAGACCTGTCCTGAAGTATGGAAGCTAAATCACAGAGAGACTAACCTTACAGACCTGTCCTGAAGTATGGAAGCTGAACCCTAGAGAGAATAACCTTACAGACCTGTCCTGAAGTATGGAAGCTGAACCCTAGAGAGAATAACCTTACAGACCTGTCCTGAAGTATGGAAGCTGAACCATAGAGAGAATAACCGTAGGGATGGCAAACCTAGTCTCAACTATGTGAATAGAATGACTTGAATGGAGAGTCAAGCCATTCATGTCAATGTTCTGTGATGGGTGGGCCGGCGACCATATTGATTGTACCCATGCGAGGAAGTACAAGCAAGAAACCATTATATTTCTATGGTCTCAACCAATCATCTTGATACTAGTCTAATCTTAAGCTCAGGTGACTGATTCTGTTGGGGAAGAGGAGACAGGTTCAGCACGTCCCTAATCGCCCCGCAACCCTTCCTTCTGGCCCTAGCGCTTTGATGTTTAACAATCTGTAAGGTAGAAGCAATATGGTGGAAGCTCCAACACTTCACTGCTGATACCTATCCAAACCCTTCAGATCTGCCAATTTAGGGCCAAGGGGAAGGGTAAAACAAATAATTCAGACTGGCTGGTGTTTTCGTATGGGGTTCATGCTACTGCTGTACTGTGATGTAGCCTACAGACCAGCTCTGTTATGTCAGTCAATTCAGTGAGCTCCTAGTAAGATATTCCGCAACTGAGCCTGAGTGCAGGTCTTCAAACAGTCATTTCCTATTTCTCAAGATGGATGAGTGCAGCGAGGAGAGGGGAGGTAGGGAGCTCAGATCATGTTTCAGGTCAAAGAGTATTCTACTTACTTTATGGATGTCTGCAGGCTAGAACTCCTCTCCTCCTCCTGTTCCCCTCTTCCCCTCTCCTTTCCTCTTCTTCTCCTGTTCCCCTCTTCTTCTCCTGTTCCCCTCTTCTTCTCCTGTTCCCCTCTTCTTCTCCTGTTCCCCTCTTATCCTCCTCTCCTGTTCCCCTCTTATCCTCCTCTCCTGTTCCCCTCTTCTTATCCCCTGTTCCCCTCTTATCCTCCTCCTCCTCCTCCTCCTCCTCCTGCCTGTAAGAAAGAGAATAAAGACAGGAAAAAGAACAAAGGCTAAGTGTGCAACCTGATAATTACAGTGAACATTAAATAAGATGTATTTCTGTAAAAGGACTAATGAAGTAATGAAGAAGAGACTCGTGGCCAGAGCAAGGTGTAGCTACTGCAGCTAAGTGAATAAGGGGATCCTATACAACAGGGATCAACTAGATTCAGCCGCGGGCTGATTTTTTTCTTGAGCAGATGATCGGGGGGCCAGAACAGAATTACAAATAATTTGTAGACTACAAATTGACCGCAAGAAGCCCAAACAGATATAATGTTTGACTAAAACATAATAATTTTAAAACTTACATTTGTATACAATCACGTCGTATCTCTGTTATGGGCGGGAAAACTTGGGAGCCGATTTCTTAAATTAAAATCACAGCTAATTTCCAGGTGTTTTTTTATGTCCAACAGTGAAAATTCAGCCCGCGGGCCGCCAGTTGGGGTAGCCTTCTATACAGGTACTGTAACATTTTAAATGGAGCAACTCTGGGGGAAGGGGTGTCGATTAAAGAGGAACATTTGTCTTGTAGCCTTTCATCAAAAAGGATTCTCACACTTCACTGTCATTGTTTCTGAGAAAGAGAAAAAGGGAAAGAAAGAGAACAGAACACCAGGTCCTGTCCATCTGACAGCTCTGTCTTCAGGAGGGAGAGTCTTTGTGTGCATTCCAAATTACACCTTATATCCTATATAGTGCAATACTTTTGACTACGCCTCATAGAGTGCACTACATTGGGAATAGGGTTCCATTTGGGACACAGATGGTCTTTGTTCTGGAGACAAAGAGCACTCTGATCCACTATAGAGAAAAGACAGACATGCTCAACAGGTCAAACCTCCCAGATGTCATTATAAAACCCTATATCTTTCAGGCTAATGGTCTCAAAGACAGCTTTTACTATAAGTGCACTGTTTGGGCAGAGAAGGTCATAGGAAGTACGCACTATGAGGAACAGAAAGGAAAATGGAACACTGCTGTTTGGATATAATGGGGGAGAGAGAGAAAGAGAGAGAGACACCCTAGCAGATACACAGAATAGCCAAGAGCTTAACTCAGTCTGGCATCCATCGTTAGCATCTCTCTAGTCCACCAATGCCTACTACTGCTAGCAGGCTCTGCCATCGCTGCATTCAGCTCAGTCACACACTCTCAGTACCCTCTCCGACCATCCTGGTAGGTTTGTCTTTCTTATCAGTCAGCCAGCACGCTATGCATATAACACCCTTACTGGAAATATAGAAAATCAAAGTTTTTGGTTGCGTACACAGTTCATCAGATGGTGTAGCAGGTGCAGCGAAATGCTCATCTTACTAGCTCCTAACAGTGCAGCAAAAATGTCAAACACGTACACAAATAATAAAACAAGAAATCAGGAATATCAGAACGAGTCCAGTTAACAACCCAAACATCACTGTATCAGTAATCCAAATGCAATCTATGTTTATATACTCCAACAAGATATACTTAGAATGATATGTACAGCAGTAGATATATTACAGTGAGCCATGTTGAGAATTCAGCGTATAAATTAACAGTGGAACTAAATCCAATGTACAGTGGAAAATCCAGTGCATGAATACACAGTTTGAAAACATTAAGAAACTATCCAGTGTTTAATGTCTCTACAGTATATACATGGGACAGCAGAGTTGTGTTTGTGTGTGCGTGCGTGTGGTTGTGAGTATTGGCGTATGCGTGTGTGTGTGAGTACAGGAGTTTGTGTGTGTATGAGGTGTGTGTGAGAGAGCTTGTGTGAGTGAATCTGTCTCTTATTACAGAAGATGGTGCGATGACTGTTTAACAGTCTGATGGTCTGGAGCTAGACGCTGTTCAACAGTCTGATGGTCTGGAGATAGACGCTATCTATAACAATAATTCTAGTACGAACTCGAACCCAGGCGCAGAGAAACACAGCAAGCAAAAACATGGCAACCGCACACTAATAAATCAGGGTAACCTGGAAACTAGAAAACAGGGTAAGGGTGCCCTTCAGCGGTAACCTAAGGAAACAAGGAACGGCTCCTGATGTTCCTCCAGGGGTAGCTGAACGGCGACGGAAATCCCAAATAAGTCCGGGGTCCAGAATGTCCCAAGCCGGAACCCAGGATCGCTCTTCAGGACCGTAACCTTCCCAGTCCACGAGATACTGAGTCCCACGCCAGAACTGGTGACTGGAGAGGATGCGTCACACAGTGTAGACTGGCTGTCCCGCTCTCATGTGAGGCGGAGGTGGAGGACGAGTGGCCGGAACCAGAGGACTGAACACCACAGGCTTGAGTCTGGAGATGTGGAAGGTGGGATGAACCATTATGGATCGGGGAAGATGAAGATGATAGGCCACTGGATTAATGCGCCGTAGAACTTTGAAAGGCCCAACATACCGGGGTGCCGACTTCCTTGATTCCAAGCGCAGAGGCAGATGCCTAGTAGACAATCAGACCATCTGGCCGGAACGCAGGAGAGGACTCGAACGGCGATGACGGTTGGCCTGTCGCTGGACCCGAGCTGAGGACCTCAGGAGTGCTGACCGAACCATCTTCCAGGTCCGACAGCAACGAGAGATGAGACGTTGAGCGGATGGAACCGCCACTTCAATCTCCTGATCTGAAAACAGAGGAGGCTGGTATCCGTATAAAACCTGGTGATAGCCAGAGGACAAACTGGCCAATGACCCCAGAAGAGTACAGAACTCCCTCCAGATACTGGAGGCAAACTGGGGCCCCGGTCGGAGACGATGTCCAGAGGAAGTCTGTGAAGGCAGAAAACATGCTGAATGACTAGCTGAAGCAGTCTCACGGGCAGATGGAAGCTTAATAAGCAGCGGAATGAAATGTGCCGCCTTGAAAAAGCGTCCACAATGACCAGGATGACAGTGTGACCATTTGAGGATGGAAGACCCATGATGAAATCCATAGAGATGAGACCAGGGTCGAGAAGGTGTTGGAAGCGGATGAAGAAGCCCCAGAGGCTGCTGACGAGGAGTCTTGTTCCGGGAGCATGTCGGACAAGCAGCCACAAAGGTCCGACTGTCCGCCTCCACCGAGGGCCACCAAAACCTCCTCCTCAGAAACTTTAGAATTCGCTTCCCTACCGTATGAGAGGGGAGACGCGACGAGTGAGCCCACTGACGTACCTTGGACCGTGAGGAACAAAAGGTCTGTTAGATGGACAGCCGTCAGGAACTGCCTTCCTACCTTGCGCCTCCTTCACTACAGTCTCTATACCCCAGGAGACTGGCGCGAGGATGAGCAACCTAGGGATGATGGATCCAAGTGGCCGATCCTCACTGGAGCTGGGGAACTGGTGAGAAACAGCATCCGGCTTCACGTTCTTAGACCCCAGATGGTAAGATAACGTGAATCTGAACCGAGTGAAGAAAAGAGCCCAACGAGCCTGTTGGGGACTGAGGCGTTTAACCTCCTGGATGTAGGCCAGGTTCTTGTGGTCCGTCTAAACTGTAAAGGGATGTTCGGAGCCCTCCAACCAGTGCCGCCACTCCTCCAAAGCCAGTTTGACCACAAGAAGCTCCCGATTACCGACATCATAGTTCCTCTCTGCTGGAGTGAGATGCCTGGAAAAGAATGCACAGGGATGAAGCTTTCGGTCTTTAGCCAAGCACTGAGACAGAACCGCACTCAAGCCAATGTCAGAGGCATCCACCTCTACCACGAATGGAAGAGAAGGATCCGCATGAACTAGAATGGGTGCAGAAGAAAACCAACGTTTCAGGTCCTGGAACGCCTTCTCAGCAGCAGGGGTCCAGCTTACATGCCCAGCCCTTGGTGAGCGCTGTCAATGGCGCAGCCACCGACCTAAAGTCTCTCACAAATCTCCGGTAGAAATGAGCAAAACCCCCAAAAAACGCTGGACTTGCTTGACTGTGCTGGGCCGTGGCCAATTGACCACCGCTTCTACCTTTTGGGAGTCCGTACACAGCCCTGAAACACGATGTACCCCAGGAAGGAGATCTGAGGAACGTGAAGGTCACACTTTACGGCCTTCATGAACAAGTGGTGAGAGAGGAGTCTTTTAAGAACCTGGTGAACATGTTGGATGTGTTCAACCATGGACCTGGAGAAGATGAGGATGACATCCAGGTACACAAACATGAACTGGTGAAGGAAGTTGCGCGGCACATCATTAACCAGGGCCTGGAAAATGGCAGAAGCATTTGTAAGTCCAAATGGCATGACACGGTACTCATAACGTCCATTTGGGGTGTTGAACGCTGTCTTCCACTAGTCTCCCTGTCTGATGCGCACCAGATTGTATGCATTCCATAAATCCAATTTTTAGAAAACTGTTGCTCCCTGGAGTCTCTCAAAAGGCTGATGACATAAGAGGAAGAGGGTAAAGCTTCTTTATGGTAATGTTACTTAAACCCCGGTAATCAATACACGGACGTAATCCCCCATATCTCTTTCCAACTTAGAAAAAACCCGCTCCTGCAGGTGAAGTGGATGGCCGAATAAAACCAGCCACCAGCGCCTCCTTAATTTAACTGTTCATGGCTGCAGTCTCCAGACCTGAGAGAGAATACAGCCCTCTTCTCGGAGGAGTGGTGCCAGGCAGGAGGTCGATGGCACAATCGTAGGACCTGTAAGGAGGAAGTTTGCTGGCCCTTCATTTGCTGAAGACCTGACCCAGATCCCAGTAATCCCAAGGTATGCGGGAAAGATCAGGCTTGTCATCCCCAGCCAGGGGAACAGGAAAATTGGAAGCGTCCAGCTGAGCAGGGCCGGAAAGATGTGGAGAGAGTTGCTGACAGGTGGACTGGCATGAAGGATTCCATCCCAGTCAATTTGAGTATTCGGATAGAAAGCCACAGATGTCCAGGAACCAAGTAATTTCAGGAGAGTCCACCAAATGTAACTGGATAAACTCCACATGATAATCCAGAACTCATAGCTGAATAGGCATGGTGAGTTGCTTCACCTTCCCAGACCCTAGGGGTTGACCATCCAGTGCAGTGCCCGACAACAGAATGTCCAGTTTAGTGAGATGCAACCCCTGTTGCGAGCTAATGTGCAATCCAGAAAACAGCCGGAAGCCCCAGTCTATGAAATCAGGAATGTCCAACTTCCCATTATCCCACCGCAGGTTAGCTGGAAGCAAGGTGCGTACTGGAGCTGGAGACTTTCTGACTCGCCAGTATTCTCCTGTCTACTGACAAGTCCTTCCGTTTTCCATCAGCTCGGGACAGGAGGCACAGAAATGTCCAGACTGTCCACAGTAAAGACAACATTGCTCGTTAATCCTGTACCATCTCTCCAGAGTGGAAAGTCTTGTGCGTCCCAATGTCCTTGTCTCCTCTGAAGGATATGAAGGAGAACCAGAGCCGAATTGAGAACTCTGAAGCGGTACTGGACAAACAAACGCAGCATAACAGTGGAACAAACGAAGGATCGACTCCCTCAGCGGAACCCGAAAAACTGGCACCAACTCGGAACCCCTCCATCCTCTCACGACAACGTTCCCGAAGCCGGTTGTCAATCCGCATGGCCAGAACGATAAGCTCATCCAGAGTGTCAGGGTTGTCCGGGAAGCCAGTTCATCCTTGAGAACCTTGCTGAATCTGTTCAGAAAGGCTGAGTGAAGTACCTCTGTATTCCAACCGCTCTCAGTGGCGAGCGTCCGAAAGTCAATGGCATAATCAGCTACGCTCTGGCTGCCCTGCCGAAGCGCAATATGTCTTTGAGCAGCGTTCCTGCCACTGATGGGGTGATCAAAAACCCTCTTCATCTCCTTGGTGAAGCTTTGCCAATTAAAACAAATGTCTGATTGCTGCTCCCATATGGCTGTGGCCCAGGCCAGAGCCCATCCTGAGAGCAAGGAGATGACATATGCCACTCTGGAAAGCTTGGTGGGAAACATTGATGCCTGCAACTTGAAGGCCAGCGAGCACTGGAGCAGGAACCCACAACACCTCCCAGGATGCCCCTCATAGCGCTCTGGTGCCGGGAGATGAGGCTCCCGATGGGAGGAAGACGTTGAGCTAGTAGGGAGTGGAGGATTAGGAACAGCCACAGGTGCAGCAGCCGTTGCTCCCATCTGTCCTGTCTGCAGAGTGGACACAAGAGTTCTTAATTCATCCGACAATGTCTGTAGCCGCGCCTCATGGCGACCAATCACAGTTCCATGGTGGGTGAGAGCCGACCGTAAATGGTGGAGTCCTGAATGTTCCTCGGACGACTGAGAAATCTCTGCTGGGTCCATTGTAGTCTTAGGTCTACTATAACAATGATGCTAGTAAGAACTCGAACCCAGGCGCAGAGAAACACAGCAAGCAGAGGTAAGGGTAAATCCAGAACTTTTACTTTGAGTCTTAACCGAAACACAGAAACCGCACAAGAGCACACTAATAAAACATGAGACCTAAGCAAAGATAGGTCCTCAGGCCAACTGAGGAACCTAAATAACAAGGCAACCAGGTGAACGTAGAAGGTAATTAATCACAGGTGAATCCAATAAGTAATAATCAGGGTAACCTGGAAACTAGAAAGGGTGCCCTCCAGCGGTAACCTGCGGAAACAACAATCAAATAACACAGAAACTGTGACACTATCCAACAGTCTGATGGTCTGGAGATAGAAGCTATTGAACAGTCTGATGGCCTGGAGATATAAGCTGTTGAACAGTCTGATGGTCTGGAGATAGAAGCTGTTGAACAGTCTGATGGTCTGGAGATATAAGCTGTTGAACAGTCTGATGGTCTGGAGATAGAAGCTGTTGAACTGTCTGGTGGTCTGGAGATAGAAGCTGTTGAACAGTCTGATGGCCTGGAGATAGAAGCTGTTGAACAGTCTGATGGCCTGGAGATAGATGCTGTTTTTCACTCTCTTGGTCCCAGCTTTGATGCACCTGTACTGTATCCTCCTTCTAGATGGTAACGGGGTGAACAGGCCATGACTTGGGTGGCTGAGTTGCCGTTCCAGGGGGTGATGCAAACCTCCCTGACCAAGGCCCTCTCCCCCGATTGCTAAGTTTGGCCGGGCGGCCAGCTCTAGGAAGAATCTTGGTGGTTCCAAACTTCTTCCATTTAAGAATGATGAAGGCCACTGTGTTCTTGGGGACCTTCAATACTGGTAACCTTCCCCAGATCTCCGCCTCGACACAATCCTGTCAAGATTTTGAGTCTCATAGCAAAGGGTTTGAATACTGTAAATAAGGTATTCCATTTTCAGTACCAGTCAAAAGTTTGGACACACCTACTCATTCAAGGGTTTTTCTTTATTTTTGCTATTTTCTGCATTGTAGAATAATAGTGAAGACTTCAAAACCATAAAATAACACATATGGAAACATGTATTAACCAAAAAAGTGTTAAACAAATCAAAATAGTAGCCACCCTTTGCATTGATGACAGCTTTGCACAATCTTGGCATTCTCTCAACTAGCTTCACCTGGAATGCTTTTCCAACGGTCTTGAAGGAGTTCCCACATATGCTGTGCACTTGTTGGCTTCTTTACCTACACTCTGCAGTCCAACTCATCCCAAATCATCTCAATTGGGTTGAGGTCAGGTGATTGTGGAGGCCAGGTCATCTGATGCAGCACTCCATCACTCTCCTTCTTGGTGAAATAGCCCGTACACAGCCTGGTCACCGTCCTGTTGAAAAACAAATGATAGTCTCACTAAGCGCAAACCAGATGGGATGGTGTATCGATGCTGAATGCTGTGGTAGCCATGCTGGTTAAGCGTGCCTTGAATTCTAAATAAATCACTGACAGTTTCACCAGAAAAGCACCCCCACACCATCACACCTCCTCCTCCATGCTTCACGGTGGAAAACAAACATTGGAAATCATCCCCTTACCTACTCTGCGTCTCACAAAGGCACGGCGGTTGGAACCAAAAATCGCATATTTCGATTCATCAGACCTAAGGTCAGATTTCCACCTGTCTAATGTCCATTGCTCGTGTTTCTTGGCCCAGGCAAGTCTCTTATTATTATTGGTGTCCTTTAGTAGTGGGTTATTTGCAGCAATTCAACCATGAAGGCCTGATTCATGCAGTCTCCTCTGAACCGTTGATTTTGAGATGTGTCTGTTACTTGAACTCTGTGAAGCATTTATTTGGGCTGCAATTTCTGAGGCTGGTAACTCTAATGAACGTATCCTCTGCAGCAGAGGTAACTCTGGGTCATCCTTTCTTGTGGCGATCCTTATGAGAGCCAGTTTCGTCGTAAAGCTACATAGTTTTTGCAACTGCACTTGAAGAAACTTTCAAAGTTCTTGAAATTTTCTGGATTGACTGACTTAACTTAAATGTCTTAACTTAAAGTAATGATGGACTGTCGTTTCTCTTTGCTTATTTGAGCCGTTCTTGCCATAATATGGACATGGTCTTTTACCAAATAGGGCTATCTTCTGTATACCACCACGACCTTGTCACAACCCAACTGATTGGCTCAAATGTATTAAGAAGGAAAGAAATCCCACAAATTAATTGAAAAGCATTCCAGGTGACTACATCATGAAGCTGGTTGAGAGAATACCAAGCGTGTGCAAAGCTATCATCAAGGCAAAGGGTGGCTACTTTGAAGACTCTAAAATCTAAAATATATTTTTATTTGCTAAAAGAAATGTGGGTTACTAAATGATTCCATGTGTTTTATTTCATAGTTTTGATGTCTTCACTATTATTCTACAATGTAGAATCCCTAATCCCTAGATGCACAACTTTGAACCCAGGCTCATAGAGCTCTGGTCCAAAGTAGTGCACTATATAGGGAATAAGGTGTCATGTGGGACACATACCATTACTTTTTACAGATAGATACAGTATCTATGTTGGAATGTTTCCATTGCTCTGTCCTCGGGTTAAAAAAGAACTAGACAAAATTACTCAGGTTGTTGAGACTTCAGGCTTGTTGTAGTTAACTGCATGCCATTATGGTGAAGCCATATGAGATCGTTGTATATAAAACATAGATTACTCTTTCAAATATATTTTTCTATAGCTGTAACATAACAGATAAAATAGAAAACGAATGGTTGTATCCAGGACCATCTCTTTCCTTAGCTGCTTTATAATGACACAATTGACACTGAATGGCAAATGTAGTGAGCACAAGCAGCTGCTACAATACACTATATTTCCATGACAAAGAAAGTGCTCAGGGTTGGATATTCATTTGTGGCCGGCCATAATGGAATGGTAAAAATGAGAACTTTGGACTATGGAGTGTAGCATTTCAATAGCACATGATTCTATTACCCAAAAGAACACAGAGCAAATTAAACACCTAGATTGTAATGTCTCAGCTAATAGGAATAGCAACTCATTGTAGCAATGTGAAGGTGTGTAGTGTGTCTCCCTGAGCCATTTCAAACAGTGTTCAAAACAACAGATTCCACCAGAGAGGGACACTATGTACAGGACATTCTAGAAACTTATGACATACATTCTAGAAGTTATTATATACATTCTAGAATTCCTCTGATGCAGTCTCTCCTACAGTATAATATCAATCTGTCCTTGTCCCTCTGGAAGAAGAGGGCTGTAGCCTGGGTACAGAACTGCTGGAGACATCGCACTTACTGACTGACTGTGTTTGCGTGTGAGCGTTTGTGTGTGTGTTTGCATTTGCATGCCCTCATGTGCGTGCATGCACCTGTATGTGTTTAGAGAGAGATGTATTGCGAGTCTTTAAATGAATTACATCTGCTAGTATTGATCCTGCAGATGCCTCTAGATTAGAATTAGATCAAACATCCAATAATAACATGTATTTTACACGAGGCTGAGTGATGATGCATCAAGCTTTTACAACATTAGAGATATAAATAAATATTATATTTAGAGTAAGGTACAACATTAGTGACATAAATAAATATTATATTTAGAGTAAGGTTTGCTCACTTACAAATGTATGCATGAATTCAACTGCCTTACCTTTGTCCTTGCATATTAAAACATTACATCTCCCAATGTACAGCTTCTATATTGTACAACACAATCCTTTTGCATTTTGCAAAATGAAACTCCATTGGTGTCATTGGATCTATCTGTCCTGATGCACTCTGTATCGTCTGAGAGGAGACGGGAGACGCGAGACAGGAGGTCTGTCTGGGGAAATGTAGACTGCATCCCAAATGGCACCCTATTTGTCATTTAGTGCACTACTTTTGACCAGGGCCCATAAGGCCAAAAGTAGGGCACTCTATAGGGAATAGGGTGCCGTTGGGGACACACATATATTGCTTGTCAACAGCATCATCAATGCTTACTGAAAGGTGACATATCTATTAGTTTTATATCAGTACTTTAATGGAATTTATTTATTCTCATGTGATCATCTGTTCCACAATGTAAAAACCAAACCAGTCTGAGATATTTATTAAAGTTGTCAAAGAAATGATTACTAATGTAGCCACATTTTTTAAGATGACACTGTTTGTACATACTGTTCTATGGATCAGTAAAATGTAATATGACTGGGATGACCATAACAAAACACAGTGGTGGATCAGTGTAATGTAATATGACTGGGATGACCATAACAAAACACAGTGGTTGATCAGTGTAATGTTAAATGACTGGGACGACCATAACAAAACACAGGGGTGGATCAGTATCACGTCCGTTGTTGGAATGAGACCAAGACAATGATAAACAGCTGCCTCTGATTGGGAACCATACTAGGTCAACAAAGAAATAGAACCATAGATATGCCCACCCAAGTCACACCCTGACCTAACAAAATAGAGAATAAAAAAGGCTCTAAGGTCAGGGCGTGACAGTACCCCCCAAGTGCGAGGAGCTGACACAGGACGCACCGGGCTGTGGATGCGCACTGGAGACACATTGCACATCTCTGCAAAGCATGGTATCTGAGCCGTGACCAACTCCTCATCGTAATTACAAGGAGTTGGTTCTTGTTCCCACCTTTGCTCCGCTCGCCACCCCGTGTGCCCCCCCCCCCCCAAAAAAATATATATATTTGGGAGGCTGCCTCTCGGGTTTCCGTCGTCTCCTTGATTCCTGGTCTCGTCGCCGTTCCTCTCTCGCTGCCTCCGCCTGCTTCCCCGACAGGCTTTCGTATCTCTCCAATACTTCCTCCCAAGTCCAGGCTATTCTTTCCTCAACCTCCTCCAAAGACCAGTATACCATCTCCTCCCGGGCATGCTGCTTGGTCCAGTTGAGGTGGGATCTTCTGTCATGTCCTTTGTTGGAATGAGACCAAGGCGCAGCGTACTTAGAGTTCCACATGTTTAATAAATAAGAAACTCACGAAAAACAATACAGAAGAAAATTAAACGTGAAGTTCTTGGCTGCTCACAGGCAGCTACACAAAAACAAGATCCCACAATCACAGGTGGGAAAAAGGGCTGCCTAAGTATGATCCCCAATCAGAGACAACGATAAACAGCTGCCTCTGATTGGGAACCATACTAGGCCAACAAAGAAATAGAACCATGGATATGCCCACCCAAGTCACACCCTGACCTAACAAAATAGAGAATAAAAAAGGCTCTCTAAGGTCAGGGCGTGACAATCAGTGTAATGTAATATGACTGGGATGACCATAACAAAACACAGTGGTGGATCAGTGTAATGTAATATGACTGGGATGACCATAACAAGACACAGTGGTGGATCAGTGTAATGTAATATGACTGGGATGACCATAACAAAATGCAGGAGTGGAACAAAGATCATCACAGTGTATTTGACCAGTCTGTGACACTGGGCTCATTAACTTGAGGATCATATAGGATCAGTCATCCAGGCTGTATCACATCCGGCCGTGATTGGGAGTCCCATAGGGCTGCGCACAATTGGCCCAGCGTCGTCCAGGTTTGGCCGGGGTGGGCCGCCATTGTAAATAAGAATTTGTTCTTAACTGACTTGCCTAGTTAAATAAAGGTTCAATTAAATAAATCAAAGAAATTACTGTTGTGTCTCAAATGGCACCCTATTGCCTATATAGTGCACTACTTATTTTGACCAGGACTCTGAGGGCTCTGGTCAAAAGAAGTACACTATGTAGGGAATAGAGTGCCATTTGAGTAACAACCCATATCTTCCACACTTCTCAAAGGCCCATAAATATAGGAAGCTACGGTATAAAGGGAATAACATGAGAAGCAGCCACACATCCGTGATAATGACCATAAACCCTGTGACTTATACTGCAGTCTTACAGGGCTTTTAACAAAGACTGGTCTTCTCTCTAAGGGATTCAATAGTATTGGCTAAAACTTGGCTTTTTAGCTCAACCTAATCTTGAAACCAGAACCACATCTGGCATGTTAAATCTGTCAAGAGAGATTGAGAAGCGCCCCTCCAACAGTTTTGTTGACAGATTGTGTAGGTAATAAAAAGCAGAGGGGGATTCATGCTTAATGGTCCAGCAGTGTAATTGTCATTTGGTCCGTCAGTTTATATCATAGTCATATATTTTGTTAAGTAACAGTGAGGCTCCCTCAATCATGACAAACACACACACACACACACACACACACACACACACACACACACACACACACACACACACACACACACACACACACACACACACACACACACACATTATTTAATTTCTAGGCAAACTGTGTGTGTAACATAACTGTTATCAACTGGTCTTTTCTCTGTGACTGTTGGATGTTCCTGAACAAAGTCCATTTGAAAGACATAAGACATTATTATAAGACCTTATAATTACTCTTCCATGCTGAGATCAACTTGTGATGCATTATACCTACAGGCTTTAAGTAAAGGGTTACCCAAAAGGTCTATACGTGCGGTTTTAGACAAGCAACGGGCTGTTTAAATTAGCCTGTCAGCAGTGACTGTAACAGCTGAGTCACTGGGTAACTCCCAAATGATACCCTATTCCCTTTATACCAGACTAAACCGAGGCTCTGGTCAAAAGTAGTGCACTATATAGAGAATAGTGTGCCATTGGTGATACAGACTCTAAGTAAGAACTCCAGCAGAGTGATGCTTGTTTGCTCTACTAGTCAGCAGGGCTGTTAGAAGAAGTCATTGATCCAACGCTTGTTTTTCTGCATCCACAGGGTAAGGAGCTCTGCTGGTCCACCAACCCAAAGCTTTAGTCACAAATACAATGACTCATTTGAAATGTAGAATAGTACTTGAGTCTCCAATTTCAAATATGTACTTTTGAATGGTCTTAGGTCAGGTAGTTTGGCTCCATCTGCACTGACTGTCAGTTCAGGAACTTAGTGTCATGTAAAACTAATGCCCCTCTGGTTAGACCATGTATAAACTAAGGGGTGAATCCTCAAGCCAAATTGTCACCCAGTCTCCCACTGACATTAATAAATGAATAGGTGATCATTTTACTTAAGTGGAAGTTAGGATGCACGCACTTTCAAGTCAGTTGTCAGGTATGTTGTGATCCATCTTTAGATAAGTTGCCTCCCTGTTCTCATCACCATCATCATCATTCCACACCTTGGTCCACGTCCCTCCCTATGTCTCCATATTGTTGCACATTTATACCAATGATTGTACTTTTTATTTTTATGTAATTAAAAACTCTAAACCTATACTAAAACAAAAAAGGAGTCACATAATACAGAAAAAAAACATTCATTCTGATAAACAGAGAAAGCATTCAAAACAATGCAAAAATAAATATATAATTTAGTTAATAAAGAGACATACATACATGGTCTCTTTTTTGTTTTCTTGTTTTCTTTCAAAATGCAGGTGTTTCAGTCTAGCTCAGTGCTTTCTGTGGTGGTGGGACAAGCCAGCAGAAAACACGGAATGTTGCGCCGTGATAGGCTCAGTGTTCTGTCACTCATGGGACACTACGTCACCACCAACTCTAAGGGTAGACCTCAAAAAGTCAAGCCCCTTGGGTGCTACCATAGAGTTATTAACTTAGGTCCAAGAAGGCTCAAGGTCATTGGCCACAGATAAAATGACATCAAATCACATTATATCTACAGTAGCTTAGACTGATCATGTCAACATCATACTTTCAAAATCTTAGCTAGCAGTCATCATCATGAATCAAGTCAACAATCTACTGGCAAATCCTTTTTAATCCTTGTCATATGAAGAGAAATAATGAAGAGAAATTATAGATAAAATGTATCGGTGCTCATCGGCCATTGGACATAAACATTACACAACAAGTTGGAAATCGCAAATTCAACAATGAGTGGTTGGAAGGAATCAGTGGCTAACTGCAAGCCTTGCAAAGCAATCATGAGCCTGCTATTCAGTAGAGTGGCTGTATGATACCAAGTCTAAGATTAAGGGTCTCTTTTCCTAGTTTAAAATGATAAACATTCAACAGCTGACGTAAGAACCTGAGGAAAACGCAGAGTGGAATGTTTACATTTTTTATGCTGGTGGCTGGACGGCGTGCTTGTTGGATGCATCTTCGCCTTGTCGTTTGTCATTGTCCGACTGGCCGGTGTTGCCTGGAGCTCCCCCATCTGATAGCGGAGTAGAAGGAGCTCAGCAAGAGGAGCAAGACAATCAACGATGGTCGTATGTCACGAGCCGTGAAAGCTGAAGACAGCGACTTCCCGCAAAGCAGTCTACACTCCCAACAAGAGGCCCGGAGAGGATACCATCAGCGAATAGTTTTGCCGTCCTGGAGCCTGATCTTCGTCGCTGGGGGTGCCTGTGTCTGTGGCCGCAGTGCCTACAACTGCGAAGTCAACGTTGACAACCTTCCGTCCCTGCTCTGGATCGAGCGGGGCTTCTCCATCTGTCGGAGGCCTGCCACAGGTGCCGGGAGCAATGGGCTCAAGTTATCCTGCCTATCGCCGGGCCATAAAGGGTTCTCCGAATCCTGAGAAGAGTGGGAGGATTTCCTCGTCCTTCTTGCCAGCCGTGATTCAGGGAAGCTCCATGGTAAGAAATGTGACTGTTCCTGGTGCAAAAACAATGTCCTATCACGGAGCTCGAGTAAATGGCATTACTAAGCTGCTCCAGAATGTACTAAGTCAGGACATGGACATTGATTCTATCGTAGTCCATGTAGGTTTTAATGACATTATGAAGGGCAGCTCTGAACAACTGAAACTGGATTTTAAAGATCTGATTAACTCTCTGTTAAACACTAACAAAACCCATCATATCTGGCCCTCTGCCATCTGTAAATCGCGGCATTGAATGCTTTAGCAGGATTCTTTCTCTTCACAACTGGCTACGTGATTATTGCAGTGCAACAGGTGTAACTTTTGATGACAATTCCGATACCTTTTGGAAAGAAAAATACATTTTGTAAAGAGGATGGGATCCAACCCAAATCATTTGGATCCTGTATCCTTTCACAGCACTATAAGGCTGCATTGAGACAATGACTTGTCAATGACTCAAGCCCAGCTCAGCTAATCCCTACCATTGTGACGCAGAGTTGTCACAATGCTTCAGCAATGGCACGTTATACAAGGGGTGTCAGTAGACACAATATAAGTAACCTAATTTATGTCCCTTCAACTGCCCTGAATGCCTCTACTGATCATACAGCTATTGTATGCAGTAATCATGTGCCTATGAACCAGATTTATACTGTTAGCACTAAGCCGGTGTGCCCTAGGAGGAAGTCCACTGTGAGCAGCTCACCCTGCACTAACATAAAGAACATAAGCACATCTACTGCTGATAAGCTACCCAGTAACACAATGATAGCAAGTAAGCATCCCAGAAGAAAATTGCTCAAAATAGCCCACGTTAATATATGTAGCTTAAGAAACAAGGTTCATGAAATCAATCATTTGCTAGTAACAGATGACATTCATATTCTATCTCTGAAACTCACTTAGATAATACCTTTGACAATACAGTGGTAGCAATACAAGGTTATAACATTTATAGAAAATATAGAAATGCCAATGGTGGAGGTGTTGCTGTTTATATTCAGAACCACATTCTTGTAAAGCGTAGCGAGAATATCATGTTAAAAACTGTGGAAGTAATATGGCTACAGGCTCATCTGCCTCACCTAAAGCCCATTCTTGTGGAAAGCTGCTATAGACCACCAAGTGCTAACAGTCAGTGTCTGGATAACATGTGTGAAATGCTTGATAATGTATGTGATATCAACAGAGAGGTATAATTTCTGGGTAATTTAAATATTATTGGCTTTCATCAAGCTGCCCACTCAAGAAAAGCTTCAAACTTTAACCAATGCCTGCAACCTGGTTCAGGTGATCAGTCAACCTACCAGGGTAATTACAAACAGCACAGGAATGAAAACACCAACATGTATTGATCACATCTTTACTAATGCTGTAGAAATGTGCTTGAACACAGTATCCAGATCCATAAGAGGTAGTGATCACAATATGTAGTAGCCATATCTAGGAAAACCAAAGTTCCAAAGGCTGGGCCTAATATAGTGTATTACAGGTCATACAATAAGTTTTGTAGTGATTCCTGTGTTATTGATGTAAACATATCTGTTGGTCTGTGGTGTGTAATGAGCAGCAAACAGACACTGCACCTAACACATTTATAAAATTGATTATTCCAGTTGCTAACAAGCATGCACCCATTAAGAAAATGACTGTAAAAACGGTAAAATCCCCGTGGACTGATGAGGAATTGAAAAATGGTATGGTTGAGAGTGATGAGGCAAAAGGTATGGCAAATATGTATGGCTGCGCAACCGATTGGCAAACTTAATGCAAATTGAGAAATCATGTGACTAAACTGAATAAAAAGAATAAGAAACTACACTATGAACCAAGATAAATGAAATAAATAAAGATAGTAAAAAGCTTTGGAGCACCTTAAATTAAATTCTGGGAAAAAAGGCAAACTCAACTCCATTGAAACAGATGGCTCATTCATCACAAAACCAACTGTTATTGCCAACAACTTTAATGACCTTTTCATTGGGAAGATTAGCAAACTTAGGCGTAACATGCCAGCAACAAATGCTGACACTAGACATCCAAGTATATCTGACAAAATTATGAAAGACAAGCATTGTTATTTTCAATTCCATGAAGTTATTGGGGAAGAGGTGAAAAAATTATTGTTGTCCATCAACAATGACAAGCCACTGGGGTCTGACAACTTGGATGGAAAATTACTGAGGTTAATAGTGGATGATATTGCCATTCCTATTTGCCACATCTTCAATTTAAGCCTACTAGAAAATGTGTGCCCTCAGGCTTGGAGGGAAGCTAAAGTCATTCCCCTACCTAAGAATAGTAAAGCCCCCTTTACTGGCTCAAATAGCCGACCAATCAGCCTGTTACCAACCCTTAGTAATCTTTTGGAAAAAATGGTGTTTGACCAGATACAATGCTATTTTACAGTAAACAAATTGGCAACAAACTTTCAGCATGCTTATAGAGAAGGACATTCAACAAGCACAGCACTTACACAAATGACTGATGATTGGCTGAGAGAAATTGATGATAAAAAGATTGTGAGGGATGTTTTTTTAGACTTCAGTGCGGCCTTTGACATTATCGATCATAGCCTGCTGCTGTCAAAAAGTATGTGTTATGACTTTACACCCCCTGCTATATTGTGGATAAAGAGTTACCTGTCTAACAGAAAACAGAGGGTGTTCTATAATGGAAGCCTCTCCAACATAATCCAGGTAGAATCAGGAATTCTGTCTAGGCCCATTAATTTTTTCAATCTTTATTAATGAATTGCCACTGGGTTTGAGGAAAGCCAGAGTGTATGCGGATGACTCAACACTATACACGTCAGCTACTACAGTGACTGAAATGACTGAAACACTTAACAAAGAGTTGCAGTTAGTTTCAGAGTGGGTGACAAGGAATAAGTTAGTCCTAAATAGTTATAAAACTAAAAGCATTGTATTTGGGACAAATCATTCACTAAACCCTAAACAACAACTAAATCTTGTAATAAATAATGTGGATATTGAGCAAGTTGAGGTGACTAAACATTTTGGAGTTACCCTGGATTGTAAACTGTCATGGTCAAAACATATTTACATGTACTCACACAGGAAGCGGCGCAGGTCCTAATCCAGGCACTTGTCATCTCCCGTCTGGATTACTGCAACTCGCTGTTGGCTGGGCTCCCTGCCTGTGCCATTAAACCCCTGCAACTCATCCAGAACGCCGCAGCCCGTCTGGTGTTCAACCTTCCCAAGTTCTCTCACGTCACCCCGCTCCTCCGCTCTCTCCACTGGCTTCCAGTTGAAGCTCGCATCCGCTACAAGACCATGGTGATTGCCTACGGAGCTGTGAAGGGAACGGCACCTCCATACCTTCAGGCTCTGATCAGGCCCTACACCCAAACAGGGGCACTGCGTTCATCCACCTCTGGCCTGCTGGCCCCCCTACCTCTGAGGAAGCACAGTTCCCGCTCAGCCCAGTCAAAATTGTTCGCTGCTCTGGCACCCCAATGGTGGAACAAGCTCCCTCACGACGCCAGGACAGCGGAGTCAATCACCACCTTCCGGAGACACCTGAAACCCCACCTCTTTAAGGAATACCTAGGATAGGATAAAGTAATCCTTCTACCCCCCCCCCCCCCCTTAAAAGATTTAGATGCACTATTGTAAAGTGGTTGTTCCACTGGATATCATAAGGTGAATGCACCAATTTGTAAGTCGCTCTGGATAAGAGCGTCTGCTAAATGACTTAAATGTAATGTAATGTAAATGTAATATTTATACAATAGTAGCAAAGATGTGGAGAAGTCTGTCAATAATAAAGCGCTACTTTACCTTCTTAACAGCACTATTAACAAGGCAGGTACTACAGGCCCTAGTTTTGTCGCACCTGGATTACTGTTAAGTCGTGTGGTCAGGTGCCACAAAAAAGGACTTAGGAAAATTGCAATTGGTTCAGAACAGGATAGCACTGCTGGCCCTTGTATGTACACAGAGAGCTAATTTTAATAATATGCATGTCAATCTCTCCTGGCTGAAAGTGGAGGAAAGATTGACTTCATCACTGCTTGTATTTATGAGAGGTATTGACATGTTGAATGCACCGAGCTGTCTGTTTGAACTACTGGCACACAGCTCAGACACCCATGCATACCCCACAAGACATGCCACAAGAGGTCTCTTCACAGTCCCCAAGTCCAGAACAGACTATGGAAGGCACACAGTACTTCATAGAGCCATGACTACATGGAAATCTATTCCACATCAAGTAACTCATGCAAGCAGTAAAATTTGATTTAAAAACAGATTAAAAAAAAGACCTTATGGAACAGCAGGGACTGTGAAGCAACACAAACATATGCGTATATACACACACACAATAGCGTACGCACTATACACACACGTGCACATGGATTTGTAATGTATATATGTGGTAATGGTGGAGTAGGGGCCTGAGGGCACACAGTGTGTTGTGAAATCTGTGAATGTATTGTAATGTTTTTAAAATTGTATAAACTGCCTTAATTTTGCTGGACCCCAGGAAGAGGAATCCTAATAATAAATAATAAATACAAATACAAATAAAAAAATACAAACGTTGGCCATGCTGTCAATGAAGCATGATTTGTACCGCGCTCAAAACAACTGTTAACTCGGAACTGCAAAATCTGACTAATGAGTTCAAGATAACTGGGAACTAGGGAAAAATACAGTAGTGGAAGAGCACGGTAGTGGAAGAGCATTGTAGTGGAGCACTGTAGTGGAGCACGGTAGTGAAGGAGCACCGTAGTGGATCATGGAAGTGGAAGAGCATGGTAGTGAAAGAGCACAGCAGTGAATCACGGTAGTGGAGCACAGTAGTGGAGGAGCACGGTAGTGAAGCACGGTAGTGGAGGAGCACGGTAGTGGAGGAGCACGGTAGTGGAGGAGCACGGAAGTGATGCACGGTAGTGGAGGAGCATGGTAGTGAAGCACAGTAGTGGAGGAGCACGGTAGTGAAGCACGGTAGTGGAGGAGCATGGTAGTGAAGGAGCACAGTAGTGAAGCATGGTAGTGGAGGAGCATGGTAGTGGAGGATCACGGTAGTGAAGCACGATAGTGGAGCACAGTAATGGAGGAGCACGGTAGTGGAGGAGCACGGTAGTGAAGCACGGTAGTGGAGCACAGTAATGGAGGAGCACAGTAGTGGAGGAGCACGGTAGTGAAGCATGGTAGTGGAGGAGCACGGTAGTAAAGAACGGTAGTGGAGGAGCACGGTAGTGGAGGAGCACGGTAGTGGAGGAGCACGGTAGGGAAGCACGGTAGTGGAGGAGCATGGTAGTGGAGGAGCATGGTAGTGGAGGAGCACGGTAGTGGAGGAGCACGGTAGGGAAGCACGGTAGTGGAGGAGCATGGTAGTGGAGGAGCACGGTAGTGAAGCACGGTAGTGGAGGAGCACGGTAGGGAAGCACGGTAGTGGAGGAGCATGGTAGTGGAGGAGCACGGTAGTGAAAGAGCATGGTAGTGAAGCACGGTAGTGGAGGAGCATGGTAGTGGAAGACGGTAGTGTGCATATCAAGAAACACCCCTAATGTTGTTCCCCTCTCTGGCATTGTGACTGACGTAGAGTATAGTAGAGTTCTATAGTACATTCATTCCAAAACTCCATATATCAATTTGAAAAAATGTTGGCAAATTAGCTTTTATTGGTTAGAGAACTTATGAAAGAAGCAAAAGACCTCATCATCTCACCATTTCAGTTTCTCTATCAGGTTTCTCCTCACAGGCAAGTCCCCTCCTGTGACTGGGAGACAGGGAACAGATCACACTGCTGTTTCTAAATGGGAACAGATCACACTGCTGTTTCTAAATGGGAACAGGTCACACTGCTGTTTCTAAATGGGAACAGATCACACTGCTGTTTCTAAATGGGAACAGATCACACTGCTGATTCTAATGGGAACAGATCAGACTGCTTTTTCTCAATAGGATTTACATCAACAATAGGAGCATGTGATGCAGATAGAATTCCATGTCCTTGATTTGAATAGCATCTTACATTTTTTACATTTTAGTCATTTAGCAGACACTCTTATCCAGAGCTACTTACAGTAGTGAATGCATACATTTCACACATTTTATTTCCGCACTGATCCCCCGTGGGAATCAAACCCACAACCCTGGCATTGCAAACACCATGCTCTACCAACTGAGCCACACGGGACCACATAATACTGATGAAGAACATAACCAGACAAGTAAAAGCCACTCTAGGACACAGAGTCCTTGGATCAGGATGTTGGTCAATGGAGGTAACCTGTAATCATTAGTGGAGTTACATTAGAGAGAATAAAGTAGACGGCATCAGTCAAAATCGTGATTTATGACCCTATGTCCGGCTGGGGCGTACATGCCCAAATAAGGGCATCCGGTCAGGACATCCTGGCGGGAAGGTGTCACGTGGTTAGGGTCATATAGTTGCATCTGTCACGTGTTAGAGTGTGTGTTATTTTATATCTATATTGCATCTCTTTGAAGTGGTCATAATGATTGATGTGTAGGGCCCTCATTGAACTGGGGGGGTTGTGTTTGAACATTTCAAAGAGGATGGCCCCCACACCCCCCTATTTTATTGCTCTTAGGGTTGTTGTCTATGAATTAGGAATGTCCGGGGGGCTATGTGTTGGAGGCAGACGTCTTATAAATACGCCCCAGACACACATGCGGCCCCAGAACACTAAACAATATTTAAAAAATAAACATGGATTTTGGTAAAGCAGTGATGACCGTAACAACGGAAGCAGGACCGCGGTTGAAACATAGAGAAAAGACCCAGTATAAAGCAACAATATACGACGCGCCAAAAAAGCGGTTTCTATGTGTGTGTAGAACCCAAATACCGCCCGCAACTGCACTGATAGATCAAGTGATGATGTCCAATGGACAGCACTGGGGATATCAGTTTGATTACCCGGCCCGTAGAGTGAAACTCTATACTGTAGCCGAAGGTGGAGAATATACAGACCAGACTTTAGGAGTGGACTATGGGGCTGAAGACTGGTCGGTTTTTCGCAAGGTTTTGTGTCCCGAACTGAGAGTTATCACCAAGGGGTATAGCTTGTTCATGGGCTACGAGACCCGTTGGGAAAGTACACCAGACTCCTCAGGAAGAGTATTTCACAGGGTGAAAATACAGAGAAAGAATGGACTTCCATGTGGATGCGTGGAGTTCTATATCAGCAACGAGGAAACCCGCAACCAAAACATTCGTGATGGTGGCCTGACTGGGGATTTCAGGTTGCGCATGCTTATTCCTTTTAAAAGTTGGGATCTAATGGAGTTGAGCA
The DNA here is from genome assembly GCF_965601325.2 of Salmo salar. Lineage (NCBI taxonomy): Eukaryota > Metazoa > Chordata > Actinopteri > Salmoniformes > Salmonidae > Salmo > Salmo salar. Next base: position 100,478,521 of record NC_138291.1, read on the forward strand.
TGTTAGAGTTGTTGGACGTTCTTTTTGTACAGAGCCAACACTGGCAGAGCATTGTTCGGCTAAGGAAGTGCATAATATATACGAATCCTGAGGATTATGATTCAAAGGAACCCCAAGAAGGGTCATCCTCAGAAGGGTCAGCCTCCGAAGAAAACTAAGTACGCGGCTGCGTTAACCACGCCCTGACCCCCCAAAGGCCTGGTTCTACAATAAAAGGAGGTCCCTTAAAGCCTCCACTTCTTCATTTCAGCATATACCATGGATATTCCTACAACATACCTGGACTCTGATACGTCATGGGGGCCAGACCCTAAGGACTGTATGCCTCGCAGCCAACCATTCTACTCCCCCCAGCCAAGATCCGCGACACCCCCTACATGTCCACAGCCTGAGGATGTGTTTGATGGGGTGGTCAGTACTATTTTTGTGGACACCATCAAGGCCTCTGTAGCCACACTTTTAAACATGGTGATTGGAGAGTATATACGTGAAAAATGTATCGGTTATGAGATCAATCACCCCAGCCAGCGCCGGCATCCGTGTTTATATGAGCCCCCAAAATACTACTTCTTCAACCATTTTGAGGAGCTGGTGAACAGACTGTGGTCCTGCAGGTTTATACCAGCGCTGGTCAGAGCCCTGGAGTCTATGGGTCTTGTGCCGTCTATTCCCAGAGTTTACGGGGTAACCGAGGCTTTCCTACATGAACTGAAGGAGGCGATCTACATCCACGAGAAACTCAAAGAAATCCGACACACCCTGGTGGACGACAACAAATACCGGGAAGCTGTGGTGGAGGATGTGATGATGACTTTCTGGCTCAACAAAACCCCAGAGACCGAGTGACAATACCTATTTGTTATTTAGATGTAAAGCAATGGGGAACTATATACATACGTTGTTAGAGAGAATAAATACGTTTTTTCTTTTGAGAGAACTTACAAATGTGATGCATCAAATTATTGAAAATAAAGCGAACAATGTATCGTTCTACACAACCCATAATACATGGGCTAATGTAGAGCGTGTGCTAAAAATGGAGCAAATCATGAATCATGTACGACATACGGGCGAGAGTATGCAATGGACGCAACTGGTCTCCCGTCTTGTGGTGATTCTGAAGAACTAGAAACAAACTTGTCTAAGATTTTACTTTATTTGTTTGAAACACCGTTTAATTGTAACATGTATCACATTTGTTGTTTATATACTTATATAGCTGATGTGTGTGTTTTAAAAATTCTGCGACACAAGCCTGTAAATCTAAACCAAATATACAGGGTGTTGCATGCTGGGATCGTTGAGAAAACGAGGACAAGTATCCTGCAACGAATCCTAAATTGCCTGTATATGTAATACATGATGTTTGCAAAAATAAAAATACAAAAATGAAACTGAAATGTTGTCGTTATTTGAAAGTGGCTCATTAACGTTATTGTACCTCAGAGAGGCAGGAAGGATGGCGGAGCAGATGTTGAAAAATGTGTATTAATCCTGGGTCTTATGGGGGTAAGGAGCGTTTACAGAGAGCTATAGCCGAAGGAACAGGTAGCCGGTTAGTCGTTGCTCAAGTGGATGATTGGTTAGCCGCGCAGGATGCTTATACTCTGCATAAACTGTACGAAAACAATTTCCAAGAAATAGAGTTTTTTCTACTCATCCCTTGTCCCAGTTTCAGGCGGATCTATGTGACATTCAGGCCCATGCAGATAAAAATTATCGATATTGATACATGCTAACGGTTATAGATATTTTCTCTAAAATGGCCTTTGTAAGGGTCTTAAGAAACAAGAGTGGGGCAGAGGTGACCAGGGCCTTTGGCGCTATCTTGAAGGAAGGAGGAGTCCCCAAGAAAGTGCAGACTGATGGCGGAAAATATTTTTTTAATAATACTTTTCAGAAACTCATGAAGAAGCACAATATAGTACATTTTGCCACAGACTCGGATTTGAAAGCTTCAGTTGTCGAACGCTTTAACAGAACTCTGAAGGAGCGGATGTGGCGATATTTTACAGCTCACAACACGCATAGATATATCGAAATAGTTCAAGATTTAGTAAAGGGTTACAACTACAGCTACCATAAGAGTATAAGGATGAAGCCCGCAGAGGTCTCTTCTGAAAACTCTTTTCAAGTCTTTAAAAATCTTTATGGTTTGTTCCCCCTTCGCCGTAAGAAAATAATTGATTTTAAATTCATAGTGGGGGACACGGTACGTATATCAAAGTTGAGGGGTGTTTTTTCGACAAGAAATATGAGCAAGGTTACAGTTGCGAAGTGTTCACTGTTACCGTATGTCTACCGCGCATACCCCATGTCTACAAATTAAAAGATTATGACGGGGAGCTTATAGAGGGATCGTTTTATGAGAAGGAACTACAGAAGGTACAGATGGTTAAAGACAAAGTCTTTCACGTGGAGGAGATTCTAGATCATAAGAGAGAAAGGGGTAAAAAATGGGTGTTGGTCCGTTGGAAAAACTGTCCCGAAAACTTTAACAGTTGGGTTTTAGAGCAAGATGTGGTGGAGGCATCGGGGGTTAACTTAAACCCTCAGGCATGATAAATACAACGTCATTCGCGTGTACACAGGAGTGCATCATGGAACACAGCGGCTTCTACCTGACCCTCCCCAGTAATGCGTCTGCACACGTATATCGTAAGAACCAAAGTTCGAATTATACAACCAATTTTCCAAAGCCTATAGAGTTATCCGAGGCCTGGGAAGTAGGTCTCAGCGAGATTACATACCCCCACAGCTGGTATAATATCAAAGAGAAGGACCGGGATTTTTATTGCAAAAGGATATCGGAACCTGCGAAACTTATAAAGATTGAAAAAGGGTTCTATAGAACCGTCGACAGGATCGTCTCAGAGTTGAATGAACCCCTAACCCAGAACAATACGGAAATACTCTTGAGCTACAACCCTATTCATAAACATGTACAAATCTCAGGGACTGCGGATAGGGGTATAAAGACCACCGGTACTTTAGCCTACATGTTGGGGCTGGTTCCCAATAAATGGACGTATGTGAAAGATAAATTAGCCCCATTCCCTGCGGATATACATGCAGGGTTTTACAACATATTTGTGTATACCGACATCATATCATATCAGAGGGTAGGAGACAGTTGTGTGCCCCTCCTGAGAACAGTTCATATAGAGGGAAAGGATGGCGGGATAGTCACTGTCATTTACGACAAGCCACACTACGTACCTGTAAGCAAGAAATATATTGAGAACATTCTGGTTGAGCTTAAAACGGATCAGAACGAAAACATCGAATTTACTTATGGTAAAACGATTGTAAAACTCCACTTTAGGCCCTCCAAAGCCTCTCTACATATATAATATATTATTAGTGTTGTATATATTATTATTTTTATTTTATTTTTTATAAACATAATACAGATAAATTAAAATGGTTATGGAACACAACCACCATCTCGACCCTAACCGCTACGTCTCATACTATGTTGATCAAGTGGGTAATGGATTATCCGGCTATCATGGATCCCCGGCCATGTACGGTTCGGGGATAGGCGGTATATTTCGTAACCTCTTTAGGATGGTTTTACCGTTTATGAAGAGAGGCCTCAGCATAGCCAAACCGCATTTAAAATCAGCGGCTAAAAATATATTAAGTGAGGATGTAGCCAATGCTATGAATCGAAGGGCGTCACCAGATGCCGAGCATCAAGAAGGCTCGGGGCTTATGATGTTGTCTCGAAGACCAAAAAAGAGACCTCTGGGTATAAGACGCAGGCCAGCCCCTAAAAAGCAGAGGTTAACCGTTATTAAAAGAAACTCAGTAAGTCAAAGACGTGGTAAAGTGAGGAGTTCTGGACCTAAAACGCCAAAAAGAATACTCGGAAGTATTTTCTAAAAGAACCAAGAAACATGGCTCTTTTCCACCACATGTCCTCTGAAGCTATAAAGACAGAGCTCAATCTTTTCACGGTCCCCTTAACCCAACATTCAATAGACAGGTCCAGTTATGTGGAGATAGCCCCACTCTCGGCCATTACCGACAACGGGCCTATAGAATTTTTCATACCAGGCCACGGTGACAACTATCTGGACCTCAACAACACCTTGGTGCATTTACATTTAAAAGTGACGGTACTAATATTGCAAACGATGCCAAAGTGAGTCTCATTAACCTCTATGGGCTAGGTGGGACGCTTGCGTACAACCTACTCAACAGCCAGTTGAATCCTGTGGCGCGTTATTCAAATACCTTAGAAATGCTATTACTTCAATTTTTCAAAAATATGACTATTTTACACCATTTTAAAGATAAGACTCTCGTTAATCTAACCACAATGTCTGATTTCAAAAAGGCTTTACAACGAAAACAAAACATTAGATTATGTCAGCAGAGTACCCAGCCAGAAATAATCAGACACCCATTTTTCAAGCTAGCATATAATGTCACATAAACCCAAACCACAGCTAAATGTAGCACTAACCTTTGATGATCTCCATCAGATGACAACCCTAGGACATTATGTTATACAATACATGCATGTTTTGTTCAATCAAGTTCATATTTATATCAAAAACCAGCTTTTTACATTAGCATGTGACTAGCATGTGACTAGCATTCCCACCGAACACTGCCGGTGAATTTACTAAATTACTCACGATAAACGTTCACAAAAAGCATAACAATTATTTTAAGAATTATAGATACAGAACTCCTCTATGCACTCGATATGTCCGATTTTAAAATAGCTTTTTGGTGAAAGCACATTTTGCAATATTCTAAGTACATAGCCCAGGCATCACGGGCTAGCTATTTAGACACCCGGCAAGTTTAGCACTCACCATAATCATATTTACTATTATAAAAGTTTGATTACCTTTTGTTGTCTTCGTCAGAATGCACTCCCAGGACTGCTACTTCAATAACAAATGTTGGTTTGGTCCAAAATAATCCATCGTTATATCCGAATAGCGGCGTTTTGTTCGTGCGTTCCAGACACTATCCGAAATGGTAAAGAAGGGTCGTGCGCATGGCGCAATTCGTGACAAAAAAATTCTAAATATTCCATTACCGTACTTCGAAGCATGTCAACCGCTGTTTAAAATCAATTTTTATGCCATTTTTCTCATAGAAATGCGATAATATTCCGACCGGGAATCTGCGTTTAGGAAAACAGACAAAGGAAAAGAAAGCATTCGGTCGAAGCGGGCACGCGCCTAAGCCCATAGTACTCTGAGTGGCCACTTGCCAAAAGCGATAAAGTGTTTCAGCCAGAGCCTGCCTCGATATCGTTCAGCTTTTTACAGGGCTCTGAGACCCTATGGAAGCCGTAGGAAGTGTCACGTTATTGCACAGATCCTGAGTCTTCAATAAAAAGAGCCAAGATGAAACACTACTTCTCAGACAGGCCACTTCCTGCATGAAATCTTCTCAGGTTTTGGCCTGCCATATGAGTTCTGTTATACTCACAGACACCATTCAAACAGTTTTAGAAACTTTAGGGTGTTTTCTATCCAAAGCCAATAATTATATGTATATTCTAGTTACTGGGCAGGAGTAGTAACCAGATTAAATCGGGTACGTTTTTTATCCGGCTGTGTCAATACTGCCCCCTAGCCCTAACAGGTTAATTACCCCTTGGCCACCATCTTCTCCCAAGTGGATGTGACTTTGGGTGAACGCCTAATCAGTCAAAGCAGTGCCACATACCCCTATAGGGCCATCATGGAGTGTTTACTCAACTACTCCGAAGACACTCTCAAGACACAATTCAGCGCCGGGCTGTTTAGCAAGGATACTGCAGGAGTCTCTATGGAATCGATAGACCCTTCCACCGGTGCAAACAAAGGACTGGAGGCACGCGCTCGCTACTGTGTCGAATCTCAAGAGTTTCATCTGCTAGGGCCTATACACTCTGACATTTTCTTTCAAGAACGTTTACTCTTAAATTCGGTTGATTTAAGACTCAAATTAACCAGGGCCAAGGATGAGTTTTGTCTGATGTCTGCCCAAGATGGGGACTTTAGTTTAAAAGTGTTGGGGGCAACGCTTTTTATTAAAAAAGTGTCTATCTCCGGCAGTTCGTCTGGGTCACACACAGGCTTTGATGAAAGGAAATGCCCTTTACCCTCTCCAAAGAATTACCATGAAAACCTTTAGCATACCTGTGGGCAGTAGAATCTGCAGTCAAGAAAACCTTTTTCTAGGCCCTTTACCCCGCTACGTGGTTATAGGTTTGGTTGATCACGCCTCTAATACGGGCAGCTTACATAAAAACCCATTTAATTTTCAACACTTCAATGCAGAGTATGTAGCTCTCTGTCAGGATGGACGTCAGGTCCCTGCTAAGGCTTTCCAACCGCAATTTAATAACAACATATCTGTGCGAGAATTTTACAATCTATTCCTGGCTACCGGGAGGCATCTAAAAGATCTCTCTTTACCTATTGACAGAAATGATTTTGCAGAGGATTACACATTGTATGCTTTCAATTTATCCCCTGATGGTGACACCTCAGGAAATCTGTCTGTGGTGTCCCAAGGTAACCTCAGGCTGGAAATGCGTTTCCGTACACCTTTAGCCTGTACAGTTAGCATGATTGTTTATGCGTGCTCTGATTCAATCTTGGAAGTGAATGCCCGAAGACAGGTCTTAGTGGATTATTATTAAGGATCGTTGAGCAAAGACATGAATACCCAAGAGTTGGAGGGGCTCATGACCCGCTTGATTGTAAAACAATTTTATGGAGTGTGGGCTTGTGATGAATTACCTATTGAGAAATGGCCTGAGCGGCCGGCCATGTTTATTGTCAATACCCATCCTAAACACATGCCGGGTGAACACTGGCTAGCTGTGACACTAGAAGATGAAGGAGGAAGAAAAATTCTCAACTTTTTTTGATTCCTACGGCTTTCCCCCCCGGTTTTCCACATTTTCCCAAATCTATTAAAGATTTTTTGACCAAAAACGGATCAAAGATCTACTACAGCATCAAACAAGTGCAAGATAACCTTTCCACTACATGTGGTCAACACTGTGTATTCTACCTGTGTCAAAGAGCCCGTGGAGGTTCTTTTGAAGATGTTATGTCTCTTTATAATGATGATTTAAGAAGTCATGATATAGTTGTAGATTGTTTTGTTAGAAAATATCAAAAGTGTTCAAATATGTGTCCTTTAACCAAGGCGTATGCTCACGTCAAATGTTTCAAGAATGCCACAAATGTTAAATTGCTTAATTTTTCTAATAAACTTTATTGAATTTAATCATAGTCATTCAAAAGTCATTCAAAAGTCTAACCACCCAGAGAGATCGGGATTAGGAAAAGGTCCGGAGGCGTTCATGGGGCTAAATGAGTCATCATCATCCCCTTCATAGGGGGGAGGGTTTGTTGGGGCATCTTTAGGGGTGCTGTAGCTCGGTGAAGGGTTTTGTTTTAAAGCTTGAATCTGTTGACGAAGCTTATGGTTAGGTACCCCCGAGAGGGGAATGTTGAGGATTGCCAGGGCCTTAAGAAACTGACGCCACCCTGGTGGTCTTCTGTCATCAGCAACCTTGTGGGCTGCCGTGGTACTTTTAAGCAAGTCAAGCATATGTGAACCCTTGACAACAGCGCCCTGAAGGATAAACTCTCCTTTGTCACTCCAAGTAGCGGTCCCCTTTGAGTCTTTTAGCTTGTTCATAATGTATCTAGCATTTTTCCTGTTACGTGCCGGAACATGTGTCAACATGTCATGCATAACATTATCTTCAACATGCATTTGATCTTCAGCCGGTAAGATCGCAGGTACAGGTATTACAGGGGCTTGGCTCTCTCTAGGTGCGTCATCTTTTAAAGGTTCAGGTAGGGAAAGCGTAAAATGGTTGGTATCTCTCTCACCTTGTTTTACCAAGGTCAAATACCTTTGCAAGATGTTTGTGTATTTTTAACCTTATCATAGGGGTTCAATCCTTTTCGGTTCAAAATATCCTTCATGGCCGTATCCAAATCATTTTCCGCTGTTTGTTTGATATTTTCAGGACCCTGCATTTGTTTTTTAAGTCTATCCAACTCTTGTTGAGGCACCAACTACATTTTATTTGCCATCACACTCTGTGTTCAACCCCCACGCCTGGCAGCAATAAGGCTGGTGATGAAGGGCACCGCTATAGTTAGCAACGGCAGGAGAAAACCCCCAGACTGTTGTAGGCTATGTCTTTTCTTTCGAAGACTGGCTCTTTTATTGGCAAAGAGTTTGATCGCGGTCTTTTGTCTCTTTAATTTTTTTAATTGGGTCAGGGTGAGTGGAATGCGCCCTTTGAGAAGATTCAAAGCAATCTCACATAGGGATAATATGAGATCTGAAGAACAATGATCCAAGATGGCCTTCCGTTCTTTAGCTGTAGCCCCAAATAGGCTTCTCAAGAGGGGCAGGTTTCTTTTTAAACGCAGAGACATAGCGGTTACTTTTTAGGAATGTACGCAGCCGGCCACTCCCATGGGAACAGGCCTGTTTGGAGCCTCAGGTGTTCTGGAGTATTTGCTTTTAAATCCACGATTAAATAAGAAAATGGCGCTTTGGTAGCGTCCTCATAGCTATCCATAAAGTAGGATTTCCTTCCCAGGTACATCTGCTGAGCTAGAGTGTTAATTTGTAGTTTGTCTCTAGGGTTTTTGAACAAAACCATGTAATTGGCGTTCAAACTAATGGTACGGCTGTTTTTACCTTGGTGAAACACATTCTGCACCAAGTAAAGCACGGACAGGTTTCTATGATGAGTATATTGGGTAAAAGCTCGTGCAATTTCAGGATGTTCGCTACCTGCAAATAGCATATCGTCCAAAACCAGCAGATTGTTTTTATGAGGAGGTAAAAGTTCATCATCAGACAGGGATTCAGGTATTCCTTCAACAAACTTGATTTTTATTTTCTTCAACATGTCACGTCCTGACCAGCAGATGGAGCTAGTGTTTTAGTTTTGGTCAGGACGTGGCAGGTTTGTGTTTGTTAAATGTTGGGTTGATGATTGGGACTTCCAATTGAAGGCAGGTGTGTATAGTTGCCTTTGATTGGAAGTCCTATATAGGTGTGTGTGTTTGTCTTTGGGGTTGTGGGGAATTGTTCTGTGTTGAGCCTATGCTTTGCCAGACTGTTTGTTGGTTGTTTGTTCATGGTTTGTTATTTTGGCATTCATTTTGATAGTTAATAAAAGTCAAGATGAGCCTGCACATACCTGCTGCGTTTTGGTCCTCTTCTCTCCAGTACGACATTTTTAAGGATGAGTACAACTTATTGTATGACACAACAATTCATCATACATAGGTTGATAACATGAATAACACCACACAATATTGTCAGGCTTCTGAGATAACACATGTTCAGAATTCTCTAAAATACTTTTTACAAAACAAGTTTTACCACTGTTGGAGGGGCCGAAAATGGCCGAAAATGGTAGTTGCAACCTGGGGTCAAAACCTTCTACAGCAGCCATTATATCTTAAGCTTTAAGACACACTGGGGCTTGTAGCCTAAGTCAGTAGCCAAAGGGCAGTGTGGTCCCGTTAGGTAAAAGCAGTCTCTTGTCATAGACTACCCTGAATCTTTTAGTAAGTGGGGCATTCCTGAGATGGAAGCCCTTTTTATCCCTACCAATTTTTTTGTAGGAGCTCAAAATCTCCAATTCACTATTCCGATCGTTTATGAACCCCTCGACCAAGGGTGTGATTGATTCCAAGTTTACACGCGGGGCATTTTCATAGTTTTGTGTCACGCCTTTGGCTTTCAACACCACGTGATTGTCTTTAGTCCTAAAAGCATAGCTTTTGAGCCCACAGGAGGACCATTCTGTGATATGGTCGCCATCTTTGAGTTCATTCGTTAAACCACCCAAATAGTTGCTAAGTGGGGGGGGTCCAGTCACCCTGTTTGCTTACATAGACCACAGAGTCTGTGTCATGGTAAAGAACCCTCCTCTGAAGCTGCTCTATGAGGGCGTACAGTTCAAGTCGGCCATAGGCCGTGGTAAATGCTGCAAGAAACACATTTACATTACCCGGGGGTAGAACCCACTTCTTGTTACATCTCCATTGCACCAGGGCAATGTCTTGACTCAAGAATGAAAAATGTGAAATTTTGTATTGGTCCGAAAAAACTAATTCCCCAAATTCTTCGGGGTCTTTAATGATCGACGTTGTTAGCATATTGCATCTCTGCGAAAGTTTCCCCCAAAGCGAGTTTAAGTACAATTTCGACACATTTCGTTTGGTCTTGTTGACCTCTATTCGGTCGGGGTCAAGAAGTATGCCTTCTCTGTCATGATAGTCTCGAATGTACTTGTCTTTGCTCTCTTGATCTGTGACCGATGCAGGATAGCCTGAAGCCATTTGCTTGCATCTCAAGAAGGTCTTGATGTACTCTTTTTAAAAAGAGTGTCTGATTTCCGGGAAAAGTTCCACACTTCAAAGATTTTGGCCACACGATACCCCTTCTCTAGAGCCTTTGTGAATTCAGGTGTAACCCAGACAGCAGTAAGGGCTCTTTCCTGATCTGAGTGATCACAAGACTTTTCCTGGTTGTTGTTTTCACTGCAGGTACGACATAGGGGAAAGAAAAGTTTTCCTTGAGGTCTCTTGTAAGGCAACACTGGTATAAACAAACCCCTAGGTGGGTAGACAGTTGCTTTGATCATTCCAAAAAAGTCAAAGTCGCGGTGAATAATTTCAGGATGCCCCATACGATAGCATGAGGAACTCATTACATGAGGATAAAGAGATGTAAAATCTACATAACCTATTGTCTCGTCTGGTTGCGCTACATACCGCAAGGTCAAAGCATTGGTACGGCCTCCATACAGGGCCTGTCGTGGCTCCAAGGGTTCGGGTGTGTCAAAGCTGGAAAGGAAAGCTCGAACATGAGGATCAGACTTTTTGAGTGCGGTCCACTCATGCTCCCACATAATATTCACTTTCAAACCATAAGTAGCCTGTAAAGATTCCAATTTGTCTTGAAACTCTAGGTACATTTCACCAAAAGTATTTTGGGTTAGGACACTCGGCCTGTGGCTCAAAGCAAGATTTACAACCATGGAAGAAACAACCGTTGTACTCAAACACGGTCTCAACACCGTCAATCTGTGTGTATCCATCTACATGATAAGGCCCAAACGCCTTCTCACCCCTATTCAAAGCATGATGATATAAAAATGTCTTTATCCTGGGCCAAGTACTCCAACCACTGAATGGAGCCACTAGAGTATGACTTAAATTGGCGTCGGTAGTTGTCAGGCGAGGGGATAGCTATAGATGCTGGAGGTAGAAAGTGTGTACGATAGGTTTTCATGCATGCCGATGCAATAGTTGTACAACTCCAGGGGTCAATGCCTGCATCTTTGATGACCTCTGCTCTGAATCTGAGGCACCCCTCGCGAAGGATAACCATGTCGATGTCACAGTATGACTCCATCTCTTTGTCGAAATCAAAAGTGCTGTGACACTGTCTCGTACCATGTCATGAATCTCTCTCGTTCTTTGGGAGACATTTGATCACAACCGTACATTTCGGGTCTCGGATAAGATCCTATATAGTGTAGATTCTCCTCAGATGTAAAAAAATGGGGAAACCAACCTTTCACAGAGTTCTCAAAACCCAAGGTCTCGGGCATTTGAGCCAATCTCATGGGTAAGAAGCTTAAACTGTCAATGTATCTCTGGTTGAAAGCGGGGTCTACAAAACACAAGATTTTACTACCTTGAGCTATGACACTGGGTGCAACGCCTTGCTGTATCAGAGGGTTCAAAAGAAGGTACGAATCATATGCTCTAGAATTGTGCGCTATAAACGTGAAGTTTCTGTACTGGGGTTTTCTAAAGTGTTTTAGAAAGAGGAGTGCACAATTGGGTCCCTCGGCTGACCACTTATCCCTCTTGAAAGTCATGGTAGATACAAAAATAGGCAAATGAACCCCTGATTGTTGATTAGTCTCCAAATCATAAAAAACGTATTTCTCTGAATGTTCATCTTCAGCCAAGGGTTGAATATAACACTCGTGTGGCACTTCTTGAACCACTTCAGAGTCTCTGCTTTTCAAAGGCCCTTTACAGATTGGGCAATGTATGATTCCACACACATGAGGTTTAGGGCTGTCTATTTTAAGGTTGTAATTGCATTGACATTTTGGACATTTCCTGTTAATATCACAACTGCTTACAGATTTACAGGCCTTGGGGTGCCATGTTTCAATTTTGTGTTTTTCGTAACCGAACGGCATGTCCTGTGACAATCGGCACAGGGTGTCAGGTTTAAGGGCCGCATCGGACAATTTTCATCCAGACATACGGAACAGTTATAACGGCACAAGTGCCCCCCCTTTCGGGTGTAGCCGGTATGACAGGCTGGACACACATACGGTGCGCCTAAAAATGCTCCGATATCGTTTTGCACATAAAAGTACAGAATCTGAGGATGAGGTTGGGGGTTGTTTTGGAATTTCAAGAGAGAAGCATTAGCTCTACTGTGGTACAAAACCACAATCTTGATGTTCAGAAAGTTTTCAAATTTGACTATGTCAGAGAATGCCACTGCATCCTGTATGCCCAGACCGACAGCATTTTGAAGCTCTCTAGCCTTTTGTAACGCCTCTAGATCCGTACATCCAGGGTTTAGTAAATGTGCTAGGCCTATTGCAAAGCATAGCTTATTACCAGGATTGTGAACGTTTATGAGGCATGCCCTTTTATTGTTTATGATTTCTGATTGCATTAGGCTATCAAGTGTCCTTCTCTGACCCCCACCACCCAGGGGTTGCCGTATTATTTGCACTATAAACTCTAGCGACCTATCGGCCTTGATGGATAAATTTGATTAAACAAGTCGTTCCAGCAGGGCTATAAATTGTTCAAGATCTGCTTCACCATTGGGGAAAAGAAGAGATAGAGTGTTTTGCATGCTATCTCCACAAATTTCCAACTGTAAGACATCACGAGGTTCGCCATAATCTCTTGCTCTTTCTAACAGTTCGTTCAGAGTATCCAAAATCATCACGTAATAAACCGCATAATCGAGACTTTGATTCATCCATGTGAAATTGAAAAACTGTCTAATCTCTGTATTGCTGAATTTATTTCTGTACACAACCCTGACACTTCTATCAAGACCATCTCCCTCCTGATTTATTAGACAATTTTCCAATTCCTCAAAAACATCATATTGCGTTACAGACTCTTCTGACATGGGAGTTAATGGCGGGGTGTGTGCGGGTTCCGGTGTAGAAGATCTCAGGCTCTCGTTCATCTGGTTTATTAAAAAAACTAGGGCGGGCGGGATTTGCGATAATTGGTTTTCATCGGTTGTTCCTGACTCGTTCATATGTTTAATCATTTCAATTAGTTCGGCGGGAATTTGGGAAAATAGATTTTCGTCTATCGGAATTATGTCTGATACCCACCCTCGTTCATCCATTCAATTAAAGCTTGTAGATGGGGGGTATTTTCGCCAAAAGGCTTTCAACTGTCTCAATTATTGGCACATCCATTTCGGTAACTGTTTTTACCGCCGGTATTTGCGTTTTTTAAACGGTTTGTTGCTTAACAAACGGGGCATTGTTCTACGCCAGAAGGATAGATCCTGACTGTATTGCCGCTCGAGTAAATCAACCATTCGTTTGTGTAGCAAGACATTTCTGGATTTTAGAGCCGTTGAAAAGGCATTGATAAACCCAGCTTGGTCTATTTCATGTTTGGGTGTTTCTACATAAGAATTGGAGGAATCAAGAAGATTGGCTGCGTTACAGAATATCCAGTCGTCTACCTCATGAATGTCATTTAAAACATTGAAATCATCCGGTTTCGTTGTTTTATTGTGAATGTCTGGCACACCGAAATCCTCCGCGTGTTCTCGGTGTGTATGGTCTTCTGTGCCGTTATACGCCGGGGAGGAGTCTGAAAGAAAATAATATGTACATAAAATAGATTGTTAAACATGAAATATATTAAGTTAAAATGTCAAATACATTTCAGATATAATACTATATATTAACAATACATAATTAAATTACCTTGGCTTTTTTGACTCGGGCTGTTCTGACGAATCGCGGAAACCGGGGGCTTTAGACTTTTTTCACCAGGCCTTGCAGATTCTGCAGGGCATGTCTCATTGGAGTCTGAAAAAACATTATTTGTCATTGTTTTAACATATTCAATCATAAAAATGTATAAATTATAATAAACTATGTATTACTAATAACATATATAATGGCTTCATACCTTGTCCGTGTAGGGCCGTTTCTTGAAGCAGTAACTTTTCGGGCCGGGGGGATTCAGCGCAATGCACTTGCATAGATGTTGTGCCATGTTTGGGGCGGAAATATGTAGCTTGGTTCCTGGCGGGAGTTAGGGTAAACCAGTTCAAACAGAAAGGCAGAATATCATCAATGTCCTCGTTCAGATTACATGAAGCACCCGTGATCCTTCTTTTGGGTCTGTCCGCTGTAAACACAAAAAATAGCTTTTAATATAGGGTTCACACTTTTTGTTTTTAATGTATACATTTTCTTAGGGATTTTTATTACTGAACTTACGTCGACAATAGTGTGATGGAGATTAGCTACTTAAAGGGCTGCACGCAGTTTGGTTCTGAGAATCATCTATCCCCGGAGGAGCTGTGTAAAGGATTGAGACCCTACAGACGTTAGATAATATTAACATATATTTATACGAAATATACACATTTTTTTAAATATGAGAAGACGTGCATTTGACATATTACCCCCAAAAAATCTTTGTCCATCCGTTTTAGAATAGCGATATCAAATTTTTAATATCCATACAATTCCCTGAAAATACATCTCCAAATCTAATATATTATTTTCACTAACTCACCTTCAGAAAGCTCCATTAGGACCGATTCCGCGATTATCTGTTGGCCTGATAACTCTTCTGTCTGTTGGCCTGATGTTGCGCTTTAGGATGTCTTACCGACTGGCTAGTTTCACTATTATGCAATGAGTTTACAGAGCTGGGGGTGCCGTTTTTTCGGGCGACATCCTGTATGCATAAAAGGGTCATATAATGTACTCCCGAATGTCTAGAGACCCAAAAACCACAGGCGGGTGTCTCGACATATTCTGTCTGCCGGTATTGCATTTATGCTTCATAGCACAGCTTGGGGTGTCCGTTGTAAATTTATATCCCGGGGTGGGGACCTTTAATATATGCGCTGATTAGTAAGTAACATATGTTTTAAACCCTTAGGAGGTCGTCTAGACAAGATATCTTATGCCTGGGCTTTTTCACTTTTTAGCCACCACATGCTTGTGGGTGAGATAAATACATATTTGAAAGGCTTTTGTGGTAATAAAATTGAAAGTGCCTAGCCCAATTGAAGAGACGCCCCCAATCCTAAACAAACTTACACACACTTTTTCTGGTTTCAAAAGCCACCCATGCAGAGACACACCCCCCTTTTTGTTTTGAAACACACACACACAATTGCCCTCCCTCACACGCACACACCCCCAGCACACGCACATGTCATTCCGGAATCCTTTTTTCTCAGGGCCCTGCCGGGGGATGGCTCGAAAATGCATAGTCCCTACGTTAAAGGTGAGATACAGCTTTAAAACCATTTTATTTAATTCATAATATTTAGTACAGACCTTTTTAAACATGCAATAATCATTTAAAATGTTTTCCTGTGCAATATTTTAACACGCATTAATGTTTTTTATGTATAAACAACGTTTGAAGAAATGACAGATTCCCGTTCGTTAAGGGGTAGCTTTAAAAACATTTATTTAATTCATAATATTTAGTACAGACCTTTTTAAACATGCAATAATAATTTAAAATGTTTTACTGTTCCTTTCTTACGGATAAAGGGCCCGTCTATAGGGTTGTCACGGAACCCCACCCGCTGTCTGTGTCCAATTCCCCAGCGTCAAGACTCGGTAAGTTTTCACTCCAGGGATAGATCCTACGTCTGGCCTGTAGACACTCGCCCGTGTGTCTTAAGGATAGAAGCGGCCATCGACGTAATTGTTCACGATTTTGGAAAAGACTGTCCAGCTTATTCATCAGGGTTATGAATATAGAGTAATCCCTCCATTTAAAGCTAAACACAGGCATAAAATAATTCACAACCTTGCAGGCTTTGGAAAATAAATATGAACTGACAGACTTCGTCGCATTTGTACTATCAAATAGTTCAGATGCTAAAATTGTCACTTTGGAGTCGTGGCTATAAGCCATTGAAGAGATCCTGATGGCTTGTAAATCATGGCGACCCCCCACAAGCTCTTCCAATGCATAGCCTGGTAATTCTGTAGCGCTAAGGGCCTGTTCAATTTGACAGAGCGCTAGGCATAGCTTAAGCCATTCTCTCACACACAGTGCAGGAGAAAAACTCCCGGGTTTTGCATGATAAAGGGGTCTGGGGCCGCTGTCTGTGAAAATCTTCACAGTTGAATCCTCAGGTTTGAACATGTAAGTCATATGGCCATCACTAGTATCCAAAAACGCTTTATAACATTCTGGGGCCTCACCCCAAAGATCCTCGATGCTTTTATCATTGGGTTCGCAACAAGAGGCGCATAGTTTTATTTTAATGTTCAGGGTTTTAGTTTTAAAATCTTGTTTAGTGTTCTGGGGCCGCATGTGTGTCTGGGGCGTATTTATAAGACGTCTGCCTCCAACACATAGCCCCCCGGACATTCCTAATTCATAGACAACAACCCTAAGAGCAATAAAATAGGGGGGTGTGGGAGCCATCCTCTTTGAAATGTTCAAACACAACCCCCCCAGTTCAATGAGGTCCCTACACATCAATCATTATGACCACTTCAAAGAGATGCAATATAGATATAAAATAACACACACTCTAACACGTGACAGATGCAACTATATGACCCTAACCACGTGACACCTTCCCGCCAGGATGTCCTGACCGGATGCCCTTATTTGGGCATGTACGCCCCAGCCGGACATAGGGTCATAAATCACGATTTTGACCGATGCCGTCTACTTTATTCTCTCTTACATTAACTCCACCTGCCAACTTTTCCACCTGCCAACTGTACAAGTACTTCCATAATGGCGACATCACATCAGCACGTACGCAGACACCCACAACTATGTCTTACTATACTTGTGAGGACTTTTTGGGGACCAACAATTGATTCCGATTCAAAAACCTATTTTCCCTAACCCTTAATCCTTTACCCTAACCATAACCATAACCATAACCTTAACCTAAACCTTTACCCTAACCAAAACGCTTAACTATAATCCTATCCCTAACCCCTAAACCTAAACCGTTAGCCTAAAATGTCTTCACTTCTCTGAAGGGTTGGTTTACTAGGACTTCTGGTACTCACAACTATAGTAAAATGTGTACACACACACACATGCACACACCACAGAGAGGAGAGGCTCTTTGTGTTCTTAAAGAGATCGCTAGAGCAAATCCTAGCTGTAAACCACACTGCAGAACAGACACACACAAACACTGTGCACATAAACACACACTCACACACACAAATACCCTCTCCCCTGTCCTCCCCTCTCCTCCCATCCTCCTCTCACCCCTCTCTCCTCTTCAGAGCTTTGACTTATGACAGAGCCATGCTACCCCAAGACAGTCTTCACTGGAGCAGAAACATTATTTTCCTCCCCATCAATTTGTCAAGAACTGGCTGTAGCTGGAGCTATTTCCTAGTCTTTCCTCTTGGTTTCCCTTCTGTCATGTTCTATTCCTCTCCCAAACACAAGTGGAATGGATCAAACGGGAAAGTGCACAGTTTATCTGACACACACACACACACACACACACACACACACACACACACACACACACACACACACACACACACACACACACACACACACACACACACACACACACACACACACACACACACACACACACACACACACACAGAGAGAGAGAGAGGGAGAAGCTTGAAACGGCACATCTCATCCCAGGAAATCACTAAGGCCTGTGGACCAATCAGCTGCAGTTTGAGGAGTGATTGAGCCATTTTGGAGCCAATGTGCTTTCCTTTTACCAAAGCAGGACTGAAAGATCGGATGTCTTTTGATATTTTAATAGTACATTGACAGAAGTGGTAGAGAATGGGGGGGTTATTATTAAAACCAACCCTGTCTCAACAACCCCCCCACCAACATGTTTTATGAGGCAAATCCCAGACCTTGAGTACCAGAGCTTGATAAAGGGAAATAATATGAAGAGCCATTCACACATCCAGCATCTTTGATTTCCATCACTTGTTTGGCTCTGGGGAAAATGCTTATTTTGGAGGAAATGTTTTGCATTACAAAACGATAAGCTTCATGTAACCGATCCAATTCTATCCTGGTCTTAGTAACACAATTTATTCATTGTTTTATCATTCCATGTGTCAAAATGTGTCAAACTATGCTTACAGGGGCAATCTGCAGCTCAGACAACAACAAAGCCAAAGAAGCACAGTATTTAGCCATATAGAACAGTATTTAGCCCAATAACTGGACAAAAACTACCCTGATCTGGTTTCCTGTAAGTGCATTATGTAATCTATCTAATCTCATCTGCTGTTGTTTCGTTTGACAGCTTAGCAACATGAGCTTTGTTGATTACATCCTATTCATTTAGCTGGCAGAATCAACTCCTCATGCTGAACAGATTACAGCTGTGTAGAACAGAGTACAGACAGCAAAACAATACAATCCCACAGTGCACACACTGGTTGAATCAACGTTGCTTCAATTAAATTACGTTGAACCAACGTGGAATAGATGTCTGTGCCCAGGGGTATGTCTCTAGTCTCAAATGGCACCCTATTTCCTATATAGTGCACTACATTTGAGGAGGGAGGGAGGGAGGGAGGGATGAAATAATGGAGGGGAGGTCTTCAGGTTGATCTTCATCCTCAAGCAGTGAGGAAAGAAACTATGTCTGACTAATTGAGTGGATGAGGGGCTTGATGAGGAGAGAGAGAGAGGTAGCTCCTTCTCATTATTGCTTAGTCCAGCACATATTGCAACACAGCATTGCACCAAGGCACTACACTTGGAGAGGGAGGGCTAAGGAAAAGAGGGAAAGCATGAGAGTAGAGGCGAGTTAGGGGAGATAGGGAGAGAAAGATGCATGAGAGGGAGAGAGAAAAAGAGAGTGAGGGAGAGAGAGAGAGATAAAGAGGGCGGGAGAGTGCTCTGTAGGGGGTAGACACTAAGGTGGGGAAGGAGAGGTGGACTAAAAGTGTAGTTGCTTGTAAGACCGGTTCATTGACCATGGTCCCTCTTTTACCCAATGAGTCCATCATGGATGCCAAACCTATACTTGAGGGGACCTCATCTACAGTCAGAGCCAACTGGTTTGGTGGGAACAACCCAGATGACCTTCATGGGGATTGAATACCAGGGCTGACATTGGGGCTTCCATAACACTGTCCAATGTAGATGTTTTTGGGCTGCCACTCCACGTGATGCTTTCTTATGCTACATGTGTCCTGGCACACTTACTGGAAAGCACCCTGATCAGATTCCAGAGGACCAACATATTTTATGAGTCTTGCAGATTGGTACGCCTTGCGTGCATCAGGCTACCTCCCGGGCTCCTGGCCAAATTGAATCCAATACTTTGTTTGAACTTTCCTGGATAGGCCAACTCAACAAAAGCTTTTAACTGCAACTACCTGGTAGGAGTGCCTTGGATGTCTTTTGGCCAATATATACAGTGCATTCGGAAAGTATTCAGACCCCTTGACTTTTTCCACATTTTGTTACATTACAGCCTTATTCTAAAATGGATTACATACATTTTCTGCACATCAATCGACACACAATACCCTAGAATGACAGGTTAATAGAAAGTTTGCAAATTTATGAAAAATAAAATACAGAAATACCTTATATACATAAGTAATTGAGTTAAATTCAATTGATTGGACATGATTTGGAAAGGCACACACCTGTCTATATAAGGTCCCACAGTTGACAGTGCATGTCAAAGCAAAAATCAAGCCATAGGTTAAAGGAATTGTGCGTAAAGGTCAGCAACTGGATTGTGTCGAGTCAAAGATCTGGGGAAGGGTACCAAAAAATGTATGCAGCATTGAAGAACACAGAGCCTCCATCTTAAGTGGAAGAAGTTTGGAACCACCAGGAATCTTCCTAGAGCTGGCCGCCTGGCCAAACTGAGCAATCGGGGGAGAAGGGCCTTGGTCAAGGAGGTGACCATGAACCCGATGGTCACTCTGACAGAGCTCCAGAGTTCCTCTGTGGAAATGGGAGAACCTTCCAGAAGGACAACCATCTCTGCAGCACTCCACCAATCAGGCCTTTACGGTAGAGTGGCCAGACGGAAGCCACTCCTCAGTAAAAGCCACATGAAAGCCCACTTGGAGTTTGCCAGAAGGCACCTAAAGACTTTCAGACCATGAGAAACAAGATTCTCTGGTCTGATGAAACCAAAATTGAACTCTTTGGCCTGAATGCCAAGCATCACGTCTAGAGGAAACCTGGTACCATCCAGCATGGTGGTGGCAGCATCATGCTGTGGGGATGTTTTTGAGCGGCATGGACTGGGAGACTAGTCTGGATCGAGGGAAAGATGAACAGAGCAAAGTACAGAGAGATCCTTCATGGAAACCTGCTCCAGAGCCCTCAGGACCTCAGACTGGGGCGAAGGTTCACCTTCCAACAGGACAACGACTCTAAGCACACAGCCAAACAATGACATTGTAGCTTCAGGACATGTCTCTGAATGTCCTTGAGTGGCCCAGCCAGAGCCCGGACTTGAACCCGATCGAACATCTCTGGAGAGACCTGAAAATAGCTGTGCAGCGACGATCTCCATTCAACCTGACAGAGCTTGAGAGGATCTGCATAGAAGAATGGGAGAAACTCCCCAAATACAGGTTTGCCAAGCTTGCAGCATCATACCCAAGAAGACTCTAGGCTGTAATCGCTGCCAAAGGTGCTTCAACAAAGTACTGAGTTTTAGGGTCTGAATACCTATGTAAATGTGATTTTTACATTTTGGGATTTTGATAAATTTGCACAAAAAAATAAAAACCAGTTTTTGCTTTGTCTTTATTGGGTATTGTGTGTAGATTGATGAGGGGGAAAAATGATTTAATCCAGTTTAGAATAAGGCTGTAATGTAACAAAATGTGGAAAAGGTCAAGTGTTCTGAATACTTTCCGAATGCACTGCACACTGTATATACAAATATGCAAGTTTAGACTCTATATTAGTTAACTCTCTATAAATTTAGGCTCTATACAGGTTTACTCTATTTTGGTTTAGGCTCTGTACAGGTTTACTCTTTATATGTTTAGGCTCTATACAAGTTTACTCTATATATGTTTAGGCTATATACAAGTTTACTCTATATAGGTTTAGGCTCTATACAAGTTTACTCTATTTTGGTTTAGGCTCTGTACAGGTTTACTCTATATATGTTTAGGCTCTATACAAGTTTACTCTATATATGTTTAGGCTATATACAACCTTCCCAAGTTCTCTCACGTCACCCCGCTCCTCCGCTCTCTCCACTGGCTTCCAGTTGAAGCTCTCATCCGCTACAAGACCATGGTGCTTGCCTACGGAGCTGTGAGGGGAACGGCACCTCCGTACCTTCAGGCTCTGATCAGTCCCTACACCCAAATGAGGGCATTGCGCTCATCCACCTCTGGCCTGCTGGCCCCCCTACCTCTGAGGAAGCACAGTTCCCGCTCAGCCCAGTCAAAACTGTTCGCTGCTCTGGCACCCCTATGGTGGAACAAGCTCCCTCACGACGCCAGGACAGCGGAGTCAATCACCACCTTCCGGAGACACCTGAAACCCCACCTCTTTAAGGAATACCTAGGATAGGATAAAGTAATCCTTCTAATCCCCCCCCCCCCCCCCCTAAAAGATTTAGATGCACTATTGTAAAGTGGTTGTTCCACTGGATATCATAAGGTGAATGCACCAATTTGTAAGTCGCTCTGGATAAGAGCGTCTGCTAAATGACTTAAATGTAAATGTACTCTATATAGGTTTAGGCTCTATACAAGTTTACTCTATATAGGTTTAGGCTCTATACAAGTTTACTCTAAAAAGATTTAGGCTCTATTGTTTTTGACTCATGTTTGGCACAATTTTCCCCCTATGCAATTTTTGTTATTTTTACAGCCTGGTCAGTTGGGCGAGCGGTTCGCTGATGTCAACGTTATAAACAGAGTGCCCCATGGTGGTGGTGGGTTTATGGTATGGGCAGGCATAAGCTATGGACAACAAGCACAATTGCATTTTATTGATGGATATTTGAATGCACAGAGATACCGTGACGAGATCCTGAGGCCTATTGTCATGCCATTCATCCGCCGCCATCACCTCATGTTCCAGCATGATAATGCACGGCCCTGTGTCGCAAGGATCTGTACACTATTGCTGTAAGCTGAAAATGTTCCAGTTCTTCCATTACCTGCATACTCACCACCAGACATGTCACCCATTGAGCCTGTCTGGGATGCTCTGGATCGACATGTACGACAACTTATTCAAGTTCACGCCAATATCCAGCAACTTGGCACAACCATTGAAGAGGAGTGGGACAACATTCCACAGGCCACAATCACTAGCCTGATCAACTCTGTGTGAAAGAGATTTCCTGATCCACGCTCCTACCTATTTTTTTTTTTAAAGATATCTGTGACCAAATGATGCATATGTGTATTCCCAGTCATGTGAAATCCATAGATTAGGGCCTAATGAATGTATTTCAATTGACTGGCTTCCTTATGTGGACTGTAACTTATAAAAATCTTTTAAATTGTTACATGTTACATTTTTGTTCAGTTTGAATTATCAGATTTATGCAGAAACAGAGTGCTCCTGTTTCTTAATGTTCCTGGATAGTCACCAGGTGAAGTATCCTGGCGTAAGGAACATCCCTGGATAGTCACCAGGTGAAGTATCCTGGCGTAAGGAACGTCCCTAGGTAGTCAACAGGTGAAGTATCCTGGCGTAAGGAATGTTTTTGGATAGTCACCAGGTGAAGTATCCTGGCGTAAGCAATGTTCCAGGGTAGTCACCAGGTGAAGCATCCTGGCGTAAGGAATGTCCCTAGGTCGAGCAACTGATTTTGTTTTGTTCAAGCTGGGCTGTAGTGCATTTGGTTCCATTTTCTTTCTATAACAAGGGTATCAGCCCAGTTCAGGAGCATGGTTTCACAACCCTGTCACTGAAGTTGGAATACATTCTCTTTTATGTCACTGCAAAAAAATATAAATATTCCTATTCAGTTGGGCCTCCCACTCCTCTTTCTATTCTGGTTAGGGCCAGTTTGCTCTGTTCTGTGAAGGGAGTTGTACTGTACTCAGCATTGTACGAGATCTTCAGTTTCTTGGCAATTTCTCGCATGGAATAGCCTTCATTTCTCAGAACAAGAATAGACTGATGAGTTTCAGAAGAAAGATCCTTGTTTCTGGCCATTGAGTCTGTAATCGAATCCACCAATTCTGATGCTCTAGATACTGAACTAGTCTAAAGAACAACAGTTTTATTGCTTCTTTAATCAGGACAACAGTTTTCAGCTATGCTAACATAATTGCAAAAGGGTTTTCTAATGATCAGTTAGCCTTTTAAAATGATAAACTTGGATTAGCTAACACGGCGTGCCATTGGAACACAGGAGTGATGGTTGCTGATAATGGGCCTCTGTACACCTATGTAGATATTCCATTAAAGATCAGCTGTTTCCAGCTACAATAGTCATTTACAACATTAACAATGTCTACACTGTATTTCTGATCAATTTGATGTTATTTTAATGGACACATTTTTTTTGCTTTTCTTTCAAAAACAAGGACATTTCTAAATGACCCCAAACCTTTAAACGGTAGTGTATATCTTCCTAAAATGGACTGCTGCAGGTTCTAACATGTTACATATAGATTACATGTTGCATTAAGATTACGTTTCCCATGTAGGTGGGAATAAACCACAAATGTCATATTTAATTTAACTCTATTGGATACACCACCTAAATCTCAGATATTGAAGGGACAGGGTATTAAAGATGGTGGCCATGTGTAACAGAGTTAGATCATGTGAGCGGACCAAGTCATCTGGTGTCACTCTAAAGCAGAAAGGTGGAATAAACGAGTCAAGAGTAGGTTTTCTTGATTGAACACAGTTCTATATTGAGGGATTTCTGACAATACAAACACTCCAACACAGTCAATGAGAATCTCCAAAGGAACAACATACATCTTCTTCTTCTTCTTTAGATGACACAGGATCACATTACGATTATCTTTAAACTATAACAACAATCACATATTCGTCACCGTCTTAATGGATCTTCTTGGATAGCACCTCTCTCTCCAGAGATCGTTTATCTTCATCCCTTCTTGCTGGTTCCATCCTCTCTCTTGTAGGGGAAAGAGAATATCTCATTAGTACCGTCAGCTGTGCTTAATTGCCTCTGGTTACCTTGTCTCACATGCCTTGTTGGGCTACTATCCGTGAGCCCAGCCTGCCCTCTGGTGGTCCTTCCACAATCAGAACAGTAGGCTCATTAAACAGCTTGAAATGTTGCCAATGGCGCTGTCTTTTTGGTGGTGCAACTGGTTAGTACATTGTCAAGCAGGGTGGTCACGCATGCTTACGAAGCAAAGGACCACTAGTTGGAGTCCTTGTAGACAGGAACAGTGGAGTAGGCCAAACTGTTAGCAGCACAGTAACATTCACCACAGATGCAGTAAGGGGAATGAGATACTGTAGTGACACCTCTACCATACTGATAAGGCAACTGTATCAATACAAGCCTCTGCCTTTCAACTGTATCAATACAAGCCTGTGCCTTTCAACTGTATCAATACAAGCCTCCGCCTTTCAACTGTATCAATACAAGCCTCTGCCTTTCAACTATATCAATACAAGCCTCTGCATTTCAACTGTATCAATACAAGCCTTTCAATGCAAGCCTCTGCCTTTCAACTGTATCCTGAACTGGACACTTTTATAAAATTAGTGGAAGGGAGGGATGTCCCCTTGGGCAATAGCCAATCAGCAGTTGAAACAATAATAAAGTCTCTACCCCACCTCTGTTTTGGTAAACAGCTGAGGGATGGGGCTGAAGACATCAAACCACTCTCAAATTCATAACTAGACAGAGCTATGGATGCAAAGACTGGCCATCAGTCACAGTGGTCAGGTATTTGTGTACTCTCTGTTTAGGGCCAAATAGCATTCTTGTTTGCTAAGTTTTTTTGTTAATTCTTTCCAATGTGTCAAGTAATTATCTATTTGTATTCTCATGATTTGGTTGGGTATAATTGTGTTGCTGTCCTGGGGCTCTGTGGGGTCTGTTTGTGTTTGTGAACGGCGCCCCAGGACCAGCTTGCTTAGGGGACTCTTCTCCAGGGTCATCTGTCTGGTCCTGGCAACTGGACCTTTTTTGGAACACAATTATTTTGTCTTACTGAGATTTTACTGAAAGGGCCCAGGTCTGAGAGAATCTGTGCAGAAGATCTAGGTGCTGCTGTAGACCCTCCTTGGTTAGGGACAAAAACACCAGATCATCAGCAAACAGTAGACATTTGACTTCAGATTCCAGTAGAGTGAGGCTGTTGTAGTGCCCTCGACAATTTGTTGATATATATGTTGAAGAGGGAGGGGCTTAAGCTGCATCCCTGTCCCACCACACGGCCCTGGGGAAAGAAATGTGTGGGTGTGCTTTTTGCCAATTTTAACCGCACACTTGTTGTTTGTCTACATGGATTTTATAATGTTCGTTTTTCCCCCAACACCACTTTCCACCAATTTGCATAGCAGACCCTCATGCCAAATTGAGTCAAAAGCTTTTTGTAAATTAACAAAGCATGAGAAGACTTTGCCTTTGTTTTTGTTAGTTTCTTTGTAAATTAGGGAGTGCAGGGTGAATACGTGGTCTGTTGTACAGTAATTTGGTAAAAAGCCAATTTGACATTTGCTCAGTACATTGTTTTCACTGAGGAAATGTACAAGTCTGCTGTTAATGATTATACAGAGGATTTCCCCAAGGTTGCTATTGACGCATATCCCAGGATAGTTATTGGTGTCATGCCTGTTCCTGCTTCCGCTCACTGGTGATCGAGGGCGCCAGGCTGCCCTTCATTACGCACACCTGTCACCATCATTACGCACATCTGCGCTCATTGGACTCACTGGAATCCTTCACATTTATTGATTGCCCCTCCTATATCTGTCTGTTCCTCAGTTAGATCCCTGTGTCAGTATTATTGTCGTCATGTAGCTTTGTTCGCTGTTCTTGTTTTGTTTGATGTCCGTTTTCCATTAAATAATCACTCCCTATATTTGCTTCTCGTCTCCAGCGTCGGTCCTTACATTTGGAGTCAAATTTGTCTCCACTTTTGTGGATTGGGGTGATCAGTCCTAGGTTCCAAATATTGGGGAAGATGCCAGAGCTGAGGATGATGTTAAATAGTTTAAGTACAGCCAAATGGAATTTGTGGTCCTATCATTTCATGTAGGATACCATCAACACCACAGGCCTTTTGGGGTTGGAGGGTATGCATTTTGTCCTGTAGTTCATTCAATATAATTAGAGAATCCAGTGGGTTCTGGTAGTCTTTAAAAGTTGATTCTAAGATTTGTATTTTATCATGTATATTTGTTTGTTCTTTGTTATAAAGCCAAAAAGATTTCAGACGTGGTTAATCCATATATCTCCATTTTGGATAGATAAGTCTTTGTGTTGTTGTTTGTTTGGAGTTTTCCAATTTTCCCAGAAGTGGTTAGATTCTATGGGTTCTTCAATTACATTGATCTGATTTCTGATGTGCTGTTCCTTCTTTTTCCGTATTATATTTCTGTATTGTTTTAGTGATTCACCATAGTGAAGGCGTAGGCTCAGGTTTTCTGGGTCTCTGGTTTTGGTTGGATAGTTTTCTCAATTTCTTTCCTTGGTTTTTGCATTCTTGCATTAGACATTTTTAGATTTGATAGGGAAGCTGAGGTCAAATATAATGTTTGGGTGTTCTACTGCCAAGTCTACACCTTCACTATTACCGTGAAACATTTTGTCCAGGAAGTTGTCTAAAAGGGATTGAATTTGTTGTTGCCTAATTGTTTTTTGGTAGGTTTCTACACTACTTTCCTTCCAGCTGTAGCATTTCTTAGTATTATTCAGTTCCTTTGGCTTTGATGCCTCATGATCTGTTCAAGTAGACTGTGATTTTGTGTGATCTGATAGGGATCTCAGTGGACTGACTGTGAAAGCTCTGAGAGAATCTGGGTTGAGGTCAGTGATAAAGTAGTCTACAGTACTACTGGCAAGAGATGAGCTATAGGTGTACCTACCGTAGGAGTCCCCTTGAAGCCTACCATTGACTATGTACATACCCAGCATGTGACAGAGCTGCAGGAGTTGTGACCTGTTTTTGTTGGTTATGTTGTCGTAGTTGTGTCTAGGGGGGCATTTGGGGGAGACAATGATGTCATCTTCAGGCAGGTGTTTGTCCCCTGTGTGCTGAGGGTGTCAGGTTCTTGTCCAGTTCTGGCATTTAGGTTGCTACAGACTAGTACTACATGTCCCTGGGTCTGGAAATGATTGATTTCCAGAATGGAGAAGCTGTCTTCATTAAAGTATGGGGATTCTAGTGAGGGGATATTAGTAGCACACAGGAGGAAATGTTTCTCTGTTGAGATCATTTCCTTTTAAATTTCTAGCCAAATGTAATTGTTCCTGTTTTGATAAATTGAATAGAGTGAGTTAGGTCTGCTCTATATCAAATTAGCATACCTCCCGAGTCCCTTCCCTGTTTTACTCCTGGTAGTTTGGTGGATAGGACTACCAGCTCTCTGTAACATAGAGGGCAACCAGTGGGTCCATCTCCTCGATACCATGTTTCTTGTAGGATTACAATGTCTGTATTTCTGACTTATTTGGTGAAGTCCAGGTTCCTGCTCTTTAGGCCAAAGGCTGATGACCTCAGGCCACGGATATTCCAGGATGAGATAGTGAAGGCTTTGTGTTCCATAAAGTGGCCAATGTTGTTTGTTGTGTAGTTTGGCCTCAGACCAGTAAGTGTGAGCAGAGCCTGCTGAGCATCTGGTACATGCCATTGGTTTGCACTAGTGTAAGAGTGGGGGTTGGGCCTGTTTGCCTGCTCACGGCCTGGGCGTATATGTGACTTTCATGTTGAGGCCCTCTTTGTGGGAGTGGGGGGCATGGGGTGGGCAGGAGGTGCATAGGTCTGATCTGAGGGGGTTTATATGGGATGTGGGCATGGTTGGTTTGGGGGGGTATTTATTGGTTGGTGTGAGGGTGTGGATGTGGCTGGTGGTGCTGTGGTCTGGATGTAGGTCCTCTCGGCATGGGTCCTCTAGGTGTAGGTCTGGGGGGAAGAGTGTCTCGCTGGTCTGGGCGGGGTGTCTGTTGATCTGTTGCTGCTGTGTGTGTTGTTGGGCTGCGGTTGAGGGCGATGTACTTCAGGGTCCTGTCGAAGGTCAGCACTGCACGCTTGTATAGATGGACCTGGTCGTAAAGACTGTTCAAATACAGGGAGGAGTGGTAAGCAACTGTCACAAGTGGAGATAACCACTTGTGCGTTGGGGAAAGTAGAAGAAGCTTTTCAATCACTCGTTGTCTAGTATCCTGAGTTTCCACGGATTGCTAACACCCAGACAGAGGGGTAGTGTGTTAATTTAGCACTGCTCCATGCCAGGGGATGGTATGTGTGGAAGATTAAGTTGCTTATGTTCCCATTTTTTTAGCAGTCAGCAAAAAGTGTCTCTGGATTGTCCATGAGGAGATTATTTCTGTACTCTTTCCGTGCCTTCTTATTTTTTTTACATTTTACATTTTAGTCATTTAGCAGACGCTCTTATCCAGAGCAACTTACAAATTGGTGCATTCACCTTATAATATCCAGTGGAACAACCACTTTACAATAGTGCATCTAAATCTTTTAAGGGGGGGGGTTAGAAGGATTACTTTATCCTATCCCAGGTATTCCTTGAAGAGGTGGGGTTTCAGGTGTCTCCGGAAGGTGGTTATTTGTTTACATCCAAGGGGTACTGTATTGTAATAACCTCTGCACAGAGGGAGGGGGCTTCAAAGGCCTCTGCATTTGGGTGGGGGAGGCTGTGAAACTCGCCTGCCATTTTTGGGCTCAAGGGCTTTGACACCTCTCACTTCACACCTCAGTGCTAATTGAAATTGCAGCCGGATCTGTTCTGTCCTAGCAAGCTCGGTAGCCTTAACTTAGCATTCAGTCCATATAACGTAAAATAGATTATTGTAATTTATTTTTATTTTTGGCTTTAAAAGTAGCTTCAGACTTAACATTACTCACTCAGTTCCAGGTTGGATGGTATTTTCAGGTTTCTGTTGTGCTTCTTTTGCTGGTCGTTGGTTTACCAGCGCATTTGCTGTATAGCCCTTGGAAATAAGAATCTTTGATCGTAGGAATCCTTGCGGGTAATTTTGTCCAAAATCAGATTGTAGGTTTGGAGGGTAGTATCCTGTATATGTCATAAAAATCTAAGTTTATCCAGCTAAATCTTTTGTAAAAACATGTTGAAAAATTCAGGAGCTCATCTGCACATGACCTCTCTCTCTATCTCTCTCTCACACACACATTCTCTCTTTCGCTCTGCAATGTGTCTCAGAGACAGCTCATTTGCATATCATTAGGATGACTCCAGACTGGAAACGCCACGGTCCCACGGTCAGCGATCACACAGGAAACAGAGAAGAAGGAGAGGTGGGTGTGTGTGCGTGCGTGCATGCATCAACCCCTGGCTGCCAAGTGATCAAATCAAATCAAGCTTTATTTATACAGCACATTTCAGACATGCAATGCAATGTGCTTTACGGGAAAAAACGATGAAAATAAAATCTGAAATATTTACTACACAACAAACATAAGATAAAAAAACAAAAGAATGACAAACTGAACAACTAAAAAGCACCCTGAGGAAAAGCAATGCTAAAAATATGTTTTAAGATCTCTTTTAAATATGTCCACAGTTTCGGCCCCCATCAGGTTCTCTGTCAGGCTATTCAAGAGGCTGGGTCATAATAACTAAAGGCTGCCTGTCCATGCCTCTTGGTCCTAGGCTTTGGGATAGTTAACCTGTTGGGGCTAGGGGGCAGTATTTGCACGGCCGGATAAAAAACGTACCCGATTTAATCTGGTTACTACTCCTGCCCAGTAACTAGAATATGCATATAATTAATGGCTTTGGATAGAAAACACCCTAAAGTTTCTAAAACTGTTTGAATGGTGTCTGTGAGTATAACAGAACTCATATGGCAGGCCAAAACTTGAGAAGATTCCATACAGGAAGTGCCCTGTCTGACAATTTATTGTCCTTCTGTAGCCTCTCTATCAAAAATACAGCATCTGTGCTGTAACGTGACATTTTCTAAGGCTTCCATTGGCTCTCAGAAGGCGCCAGAAAGTGTAATGAGATGTCTGCAGTCTCTGGGCAAAGAACAGCAGCAGAGTTTGTTACTGGTTAGGCTGAGGACAGTGACACTGGAGATGCGCGTTCATGTGACTTCTCCATTTTGTTCTTTCAGTCTTTGAATGAATACAACGTTGCCCGGTTGGAATATTATTGCTATTTTACAAGAAAAATCGCATAAAAATAGATTTTAAACACCGTTTGACATGCTTCTAAGTACGGTAATGGAATATTTAGATTTTTTTTGTCACGAAATGCGCTCGCGCGTCACCCTTCGGATTGTGACCTGAACGCACGAACAAAACGGAGCTATTTCAATATAACTATGGATTAGTTCGAACCAAAACAACATTTGTTGTTGAAGTAGAAGTCCTGGGAGTGCATTCTGACGAAGAACAGCAAAGGTAATCCAATTTTTCTTATAGTAAATCTGAGTTTGGTGAGGGCCAAACTTGGTGGGTGTCAAATTAGCTAGCCGTGATGGCCGGGCTATCTACTCAGAATATTGCAAAATGTGCTTTTGCCGAAAAGCTATTTTAAAATCTGACTCCGCGATTGCTGGATTACCTTTGCTGTGCTTCATCAGAATGCACTCCCAGGACTTCTACTTCAATAACAAATGTTGGTTTGGTTCCAAATAATCCATAGTTATATCCAAATAGCGGCGTTTTGTTGTGCGTTCAAGACACTATCCGAAGGGTAACGAAGGGTGACGCGCCCGGCGCGTTTCGTGACAAAAAAGTTCAAAATATTCCATTACTGTACTCCGAAGCATGTCAAACGCTGTTTAAAATCAATTTTATGCGATTTTTCTCGTAAAAAAGCGATAATATTCCAACCGGGAGTCGTTGTTTTCGTTCAAAGACTGAAAATGTAAACATGGAGTCGTCTCGTGCATGCGCGCCCCAGTCTCATTGTTCTCAGATCGACCACTTACCAAATGCGCTACTGTTTTTCAGCCATGGCCTGCAAAGTCATCATTCAACGTTCTGGCGCCTTCTGAGAGCCTATGGGAGCGTTAGAAAATGTCACGTTACAGCAGAGATCCCCTGTTTTGGATAGAGATGATCAAGAAGGCCAAGAAATGGTCAGAGAGGGCGCTTCCTGTTTGGAATCTTCTCAGGTTTTGGCCTGCCAAATGAGTTCTGTTATACTCACAGACACCATTCAAACAGTTTTAGAAACTTTGGAGTATTTTCTATCCAAAGCTAATGATTATATGCATATTCTAGTTTCTGGGCAGGAGTAATAATCAGATTAAATTGGGTACATTTTTTATCCGGCCGTGAAAATACTGCCCCCTATCCATAACAAGTTAATCTAACTGCACAGTCCAATTTACAGTAGCTATTACAGTGAAAGAATGCCATGGCATTGTTTAAGGAGAGTGCATAGTTTTGAACTTGAAAAGTTATTAATAAACCAATTAGGCACATTTAGGCAGTCTTGAAACAACATTTTGAACAGAAATACAATGGTTCATTGGATCAGTCTAAAACTTTGCACATACACTGCGGCCATCTAGTGGCCAAAATCTAAATTGCACCTGGGCTGGAATAATACATTATGGCCTTTCTTTTGCATTTCAAAGACGATGGTACAAAAAAAATACAAAAAAATGTTTTTTTTTTCTTTGTATTATCTTTTACCAGATCTAATGTGTTATATTCTCCTACGTTCCTTTCACATTTCCACAAACTTCAAAGTGATTCCTTTCAAATTGTATCTAGAACATGGATATCCTTGCTTCAGGGCCTGAGCTACAGGCAGTCAGATTTGGGTATGTGAACATTTTATAAAAGGGACGGATCCTTAAGAGGTTTTAAAGTTCATTCTAAAACTCACAGGCAGCCAGTGCAGAGACCTTAAAACCGGTGTAATGTACTCTCTATCTGGTCTTGGTTAGTACCCGTGCTGCAGCATTCTGTATGTTTTGCAGTTGACCAATGGATGTCTTTGGTAGACCAGACAGGAGAGCAGTACAGTAGTCAAGCCTGCTTTTAATTAAAGCATGGATGAGTCTCTCTGTATCAGCCTGAGAGAGAAACGTCCGCATCTTGGCAATGTTCCTCAGGATGAAAAAGCTATTTTGGTCACATTCCTAATATGTGATTCGAAATTTAGTACAGAATCTAAAATAACACCGAGGGTTTTTACCTTCGTGTTATATCCTTATTGCCTGTGAATTAAAATGTGTGGCTAGATACTCTCTCTGTGCTTTGGCTCCAACAATAAGTACCTCGGTCTTGTCTTGATTTAGCTGAAGGAAGTTGTGAGCCATTCAGGTATTTAAATCACTAATACAGTCAAAAAATTGCAAAGAGCTGAAGAATGCAGATTACTTTTCTTCAGAAGGGGTTTCACCATAGCAGTTTTTAGTGCAGTGGGGAAAGTGCTTGTGAACAGGGAGTAATTAAGAATAGCTTGCATTTCTTCAAATATGCAATTAAAAACAGTTTTGAAGAAGGTGGTGGGAAAAGAATCGAGAAGGCAGGTAGAAGGCTTAAGTTATGATATCACTTTCCTGAGCATGTCTGTGTCAACCAGGGAAAATAAATCCCTAGTGACTTTGCGTGGTAGACTAGGGCACATGACATAACATTTCTCATCAGGTCTTGTGTGACTGATACCCAGCCTAATGTTGGTTATCTTATCTCTGAAATATGCCACAAACGCATCACGTTTACGTGGAGGAAAGTTCACATAGGTTTGCAGGGGTAGGATTGAATCAGGCCATCAGTGGTCGAGAAGAGCACTCTGGAATTATTCAGATTCATAGCGATCAAGTTAGAAAAATAACATTAGGTTTGTCTCCTTAATTCATAGCTGTAACGTCTTGTGTCCCGAATACCACCCAATGCCGTTAGAGTCCCATGGGGCTCTGGTCAAAAGTAGTGCACTATATAGGGAATAGGGTGCAATTTGGGTAATAGATACGGAATGGGAACATCACTGAATGGTTCACCAAAGAAAAAGTTAAACGTCCACTATACAGTTGAAGTCGGAAGCCTACATACACCTTAGCCAAATACATTTAACCTGTTAGGGCTAGGGGGCAGTATTGACACAGCCGGATAAAAAACGTACCCGATTTAATCTGGTTACTACTCCTGCCCAGTAACTAGAATATGCATATAATTATGGGCTTTGGATAGAAAACACCCTAAAGTTTCTAAAACTATTTGAATGGTGTCTGTGAGTATAACAGAACTCATATGGCAGGCCAAAACCTGAGAAGATTCCATGCAGGAAGTGGCCTGTCTGAGAAGTTGTGTTTCATCTTGGCTCTTTTTATTGAAGACTGAGGATCTTTGCAATAACGTGACACGTCCTACGGCTCCCATAGGCTCTCAGAGCCCGGGAAAAAGCTGAACGATATCGAGGCAGGCTCTGGCTGAAACACTTTATCGCTTTTGGCAAGTGGCCGCTCAGAGTACTATGGGCTTAGGCGCGTGCCCGAGTCGACCGAATGCTTTCTTTTCTTTTGTCTGTTTACCTAAACGCAGATTCCCGGTCGGAATATTATCGCTTTTTTATGAGAAAAATGGCATAAAAATTGATTTTAAACAGCGGTTGACATGCTTCGAAGTACGGTAATGGAATATTTCGAATTGCGCCATGCTCGTCACCCTTATTTACCCTTTCGGATAGTGTCTTGAACGCATGAACAAAACACCGCTGTTTGGATATAACGATGGATTATTTTGGACCAAACCAACATTTGTTATTGAAGTAGAAGTCCTGGGAGTGCATTCTGACGAAGACAGCAAAGGTAAAAACATTTTTCTTATAGTAAATCTGACTTTGATGAGTGCTAAACTGCCGGGCTATCTACTGAGAATATTGCAAAATGTGCTTTCACCGAAAAGCTATTTTAAAATCGGACATATCGAGTGCATAGAGGAGTTCTGTATCTATAATTCTTAAAATAATTGTTATGCTTTTTGTGAACGTTTATCGTGAGTAATTTAGTAAATTCACCGGCAGTGTTCGGTGGGAATGCTAGTCACATGCTAATGTAAAAAGCTGGTTTTTGATATAAATATGAACTTGATTGAACAAAACATGCATGTATTGTATAACATAATGTCCTAGGGTTGTCATCTGATGAAGATCATCAAAGGTTAGTGCTACATTTAGCTGTGGTTTGGGTTTATGTGACATTATATGCTAGCTTGAAAAATGGGTGTCTGATTATTTCTGGCTGGGTACTCTGCTGACATAATCTAATGTTTTGCTTTCGTTGTAAAGCCTTTTTGAAATCGGACAGTGTGGTTAGATTAACGAGAGTCTTATCTTTAAAATGGTGTAAAATAGTCATATGTTTGAAAAATTTAAGGTTTTGCATTTGTAAGGTATTTGAATAACGCGCCACGGGATTACACTGGCTGTTGAGTAGGTGGGGCAAGCGTCCCACCTAGCCCATAGAGGTTAAACTCAGTTTTTCACAATTCCTGACATTTAATCCTAGTAATAATTCCCTGTCTTAGGTCAGTTAGGATCACAACCTTATTTTAAGAATGTGAAATGTCAGAATAATAGTAGAGAGAATGATTTATTTCAGCTTTTATTTCTTTCATCACATTCCCAGTGAGTCAGAAGTTTACATACACTCAATTAGTATTTGGTAGAATTGCCTTTAAATTGTTTAACTTGGATCAAACGTTTCGGGTAGCCTTCCACAAGCTTCCCACAATAAGTTGGGGGAATTTTGGCCCATTCCTCCTGACAGAGTCAGGTTTGTAGGCCTCCTTGCTCGCACACGCTTTTTCAGTTCTGCCCACAAATCTTCTATAGGATTGAGGTCAGGGCTTTGTGATGGCCACTCCAATACCTTGACTTTGTTGTCCTTAAGCCATATTGCCACAACTTTGGAAGTATGCTTGGGGTCATTGTCCATTTGGAAGACCCATTTGCGACCAAGCTTTAACTTCCTGACTGATGTCTTGAGATGTTGCTTCAATATATCCACATAATTTTCTTTCCTCATGATGCCATCTATTTTGTGAAGTGCACCAATCCTTCCTGCAGCAAAGCACCCCCACAACATGATGCTGCCAACCCCGTGCTTCACGGTTGGGATGGTGTTCTTCGGCTTGCAAGCCTCCCCTTTTTCCTCCAAACACAACTATGGTCATTATGACCAAACAGTTCTATTTTTGTTTCATCAGACCAGAGAACGTTTCTCCAAAAAGTACGATCTTCGACCCCATGTGCAGTTGCAAACCGTAGTCTGGGTTTTTTTATGGTGTTTTTTAAGCAGTGGCTTCTTCCTTGCTGAGAGGCCTTTCAGGTTATGTCGATATAGGACTCGTTTTACTGTGGATATAGATACTTTTGCACCTGTTTCTTCCAGCATCTTCACAAGGTCCTTTGCTGTTGTTCTGGGACTGATTTGAACTCTTCGCAACAAAGCATGTTCATCTCTAGGAGGCAGAACGCATCTCCTTCCTGAGCGGTATGACGGCTGCGTGGGCCCAAGGTGTTTATACTTGCGTACTATTGTTTGTACAGATGAACGTGGTACCTTCAGACGTTTGGAAATTGCTCCAAAAGATGAACCAACTTTCGAGGTTTTGGCTGATTTCTTTTGATTTTCCCATGATGTCAAGCAAAGAGGCACTGAGTTTGAAGGTAGGCCTTGAAATATATCCACAGGTACACCTACAATTGACTCAAATGATGTCAATTAGCCTATCAGAAGCTTCGAAAACCATTACATCATTTTCTGGAATTTTCCAAGCTGCTTATAGGCACAGTC
The DNA here is from genome assembly GCF_965601325.2 of Salmo salar. NCBI lineage: Eukaryota > Metazoa > Chordata > Actinopteri > Salmoniformes > Salmonidae > Salmo > Salmo salar. The sequence continues at coordinate 100,514,713 of NC_138291.1, forward strand.
AACATGGTGTATGTAAACTTCTGACCCACTGGAATTGTGATACAGTGAATTTTAAGTGAAATAATCTGTCTGCAAACAATTGTTGTAAAAATGACTTGTGTCATGTACAAAGTAGATGTCCTAACCGACTTGCCAAAACTATAGTTTGTTAACAAGACATTTGTGGAGTGGTTGAAAAACAAGTTTTAATGTGTCCAACCTAAGTGTATGTAAACTTCCGACTTCAACTGTATATACAAAAGTATGTGGACACCCTTTCAAATGAGTGGATTTGGCTATTTCAGCCAGCAATCTCCATAGACAAACATTGGCAGTGGAATGGCTGGACAGTTTTATCTTTATAAAAAGACTCAATCTTGGATACTCGTGGACACTCTTGGACAATCTTACTGACAGCTGTGGCTGCTTTGTGTTATGTATTGTTGTTTCTAACTTCTTACCCTTTGTGCTGTTGTCTGTGCCCAATAATGTTTGTACCATGTTTTGTGCTGCTACCATGTTGTGTTGCTGCCTTGCTATATTGTTAAATAAAGGTTCAATTAAAAAAATAAAAAAATAAAATGGCCTTACTGAAGAGCTCAGTTACTTTCAACTTGGCACCGTCATAGGATGCCACCTTTTCAACAAGTCAGTTCGTCAAATGTCTGCCCTGCTAGAGCTGTAGGTGCTATTATCGTGAAGTGGAAACATCTAGGTGCAACAAACTAACAGAATGGGACAGCCGAGTGCTGAAGCGCGTACAAATCATCAGTCCTTGGATGAAACACTCACTACTGCCTCTGGAAGCAACGTCAGCACAAGAACTGTTAATCGGGAGCTTCATGAAATTAGTTTCCATGGCCGAGCAGCCGCACACAAGCCTAAGGTCACCATGCACAATGCCAAGCGTCGGCTGGAGTGGTGTAAAGCTCGCCGCCATTGGACTTTGGAGCAGTGGAAACAGATTCTCTGGAGTGATGAATCACGCTTCACAATCTCGCAGTCCGACTGACAAATCTGGGTTTGGCGGATGACAGGAGAACGCTTCCTGCCCCATCGCGTAGTGTTAAGTTTGGATGAGGAGGAATAATGGTCTGGGTCTGTTTTTCATGGTCCGTGCTATGCCCCTTAGTTCCAGTGAAGAGAAATCTTAACACGACAGCATACAATGACATTCTAGATGATTCTGTGCTTCCAACTTTGCAGCAACAGTTTGGGGAAGGCCCTGTCCTGTTTCAGCATGACAATGCCCCCGTGCACAAAGCAAGGTCCATACAGAAATGGTTTGTCAAGATCGGTGTGGAAGAACTTGATTGGCCATATTAATGGCCATAATTTGGAAATTATATGTTTGAAGAGCAGTTATCCACATACACTACATGACCAACAGTATCTCCTCCTATGGTCGGTTGGTTACAGCCTCTTTCAGTGAATGACTATATTCACTTCCTCGACATCCAATGCAGTGAATTATTGTTTTCACTCTTGAAATTCATTAGCGAAAATGATTTATTGTCAGTGAGATGGAGGGCCATGGAACAAAATTGAAATTGGAGGAGAAGAGGGGGGAGGAGGAGGTAATTGAAGATGGCAAATGTTACCTTGCATCTGATCATTCTGTTTTAACCTGTTGAGGACAGACGTTCCGCTAGCGGAACCCCGTTCCGCCTGCGGAACCCCTAGCCAACAGCCAATGGCATCACACGGCGCGAAATACAAAACCAACTAAAATACCACAATTCAATTTTCTCAAACAATCAACTATTTTACACCATTTTAAAGATAAGACTCTCGTTAATCTAACCACATTGTCCGATTTCAAAAAGGCTTTACAGTGAAAGCAAAACTTTAGATTATGTTAGGAGAGTACATAGACACAAATAATCACACAGCCATTTTCCAAGCAAGCATATATGTCACATAAACCCAAACCACAGCACTAACCTTTGATGATCTTCATCAGATGACACTCCTAGGACATTATGTTATACAATACATGCATGTTTTGTTCAATCAAGTTCATATTTATATCAAAAAACAGCTTTTTACATTAGCATGTGATGTTCAGAACTAGCATACCCACCGAAAACTTCCGGTGAATTTACTAAATTACTCATGATAAACGTTGACAAAATACATAACAATTATTTTAAGAATTATAGACACAGAACTACTTTATGCAAACGCTATGTCAGATTTTAAAATAGCTTTTCGGCGAAAGCACATTTTGCAATATTCTGAGTACATAGCTCGGCCATCACAGGCTAGCTAATTTGACACCCACCAAGTTTGGGGCTCACTAAACTCAGAATTACTATTAGAAACATTGGATTACCTTTGCTGTTCTTTGTCAGAATGCACTCCTAGGACTTCTACTTCAACAACAAATGTTGTTTTGGTTCCAAATAATCCATAGTTATATCCAAATACCTCCATTTTGTTCGTGCGTTCAGGTCACTATCCGAAGGGTATTTCGTGTATTTCGTGCATTTCGAGCGCATTTCGTGACAAAAAAATTCTAAATATTCCATTACCGTACTTAGAAGCATGTCAAACGGTGTTTAAAATACATTTTTATGCTATTTTCCTCGTAAAATAGCGATAATATTCCAACCGGGCAACGTTGTATTAATTCAAAGGCTGAAAGAAAAAAATTGAGAAGTCTCGTGAACGCGCATCTCAGTCTCACTGTCCCCATGCTGACCACTTACAAACTCTGCTGCTGTACTTCGCCCAGAGACAGCAGACACCCCATTCCACTTTCTGGCGGCTTTAGAGAGCCAATGGAAGCCTTAGAAAGTGTCACATCACAGCACAGATGCTGTAATGTTGATAGAGATGCAACAGAAGGACAACAAATTGTCAGACAGGGCACTTCCTGTATGGAATCTTCTCAGCTTTTGGCCTGCCATATGAGTTCTGTTATACTCACAGACACCATTCAAACAGTTTTAGAAACTTTAGAGTGTTTTCTATCCAAATCTACTAATTATATGCATATTCTAGTTTCTGGGCAGGAGTAGTAACCAGATTAAATCGGGTACGTTTTTTATCTGGCTGTGAAAATACTGCCCCCTATCCCAATGTTTTAACTCACATTGACATTAACATAAATCAAGTTAAACTTTATTTGTCACATGCACCAAATACAACAAGTGTAGACCTTACTGTGAAATGCTTACTTACAAGCCCTCAACCAACAGTGCAGTTCAAGAAGAGTTAAGAAAATATTTACCAAATTAACTAAAGTAAAAAATAATAAAAAGTAATAACATAACAATAACATAACAATAACGAGGCTATATACAGGGGGTACTGGTACCGAGTCAGTGTGCGGGGGGTACAGGTTAGAGGTCATTTGTACATGTAGGTAGGGGTGAAGTGACTATGTATAGATAATAAACAGCGAGTAGAAGCAGTGTACAAAAAAATGGAGCGGGGGTCAATGTAATAGTCCGTTGGCCATTTGATTAGTTGTTCAGCAGTCTTATGGCTTGGGGGTAGAAGCTGTTAAGGAACCTTTTGGTCCTAGACTTGGCGCTCCGGTACCGCTTGCCGTGCGGTAGCAGAGAAAACAGTCTAAGAATGAGGAGACCAAGGCGCAGCGTGCATAGAGTTCCACATGTTTAATAAAGGAAACTCACCAAAACAATACAGAACAAACGAAATGGGAAGTCATGGAGTGCATAACCTGCACCTACACATAAACAAGATCCCACAACTCAAGGAGGGAAAAAGGGCTGCCTAAGTATGGTTCCCAATCAGAGACAACGATGGACAGCTGCCTCTGATTGAAAACCACACTCAGCCAAAACAAAGAAATAGAAAAACTAGATTGCCCACCCCACATCACACCCTGACCTAACCAAACTAGAGGAAAATAAACGTCTCTAAGGTCAGGGCATGACACTATGACTTGGGTGACTGAGGTCTCTGACAATTTTATGGGCTTTCCTCTGACACTGCCTATTATTTTGGTCCTGGATTGCAGGAAGCTTGGCCCCAGTGATGTACTGGGCCTTAAGCGCAACCCTCTGTAGTGCCTTACAGTCAGATGCCGAGCAGTTGCCATACCAGGCGGTGATGCAACTGGTCAGGATGCTCTCGATGGTCCAGCTGTATAACTTTTTGAGGATCTGGGAAACCATGCCAAATCTTTTCAGTCTTCTGAGGGGGAAAAGGTTTTGTCGTGCCCTCTTCATGACTGTCTTGGTGTGTTTGGACTATGATAGATTGTTGGTGATGTGGAACTTGAAACTCTCGACCCGCTCCACTACAGCCCCATTGATGTTAATGGGGGCCTGTTCGGCCCACCTTTTCCTGTAGTCCACGATCAGCTCCTTTGTCTTGCTCACATTGAGGGAGAGGTTGTTGCCCTGGGACCACACCGCCAGTTCTCTGATTTCCTCCCTATAGGCTGTTTCATCATTGTCGGTGATTAGGCCTACCACTGTTGTGTCGTCAGCAAACTTAATGATGGTGTTGGAGTCGTGTTTGGCCACGCAGTCATGGGTGAAAAGGGAGTACAGGAGGGGACTAAGTACACACCCCTGAGGGGCCCCAGTGTGAGCCCCTAATTATATACTAAAACATACAAGGAGATAGAAATACACACACACACACACACAGCCACACAGTGATCAAGTCACAGAGGACAGATTGGGCAAACAGGTCTAAATCCTGAGGCTGATATGTCACATTAACTGCAAATACACTCATTGAGCTCTAACCAGAGTGGAATTGAGGCAGCTAGAAACATGTAACTTTCTCTTCACAACGACAGCACTCCTGGTGCTGTTTATTCATCAGTCGCTCCATAAGCAGATGTTGCCTTCCGGAGGGCTGAAGGAGGCAAGGTTACTCGCCATAGATTACTCTCTGTTACTGCAGCAGCAGCATCTAGCAGCAGTAAGTCTTTCAGCCAATCTGCCAAAGATGGAGAGGGTCTCCTCTCCTGTCCACACATCCATCTACAGCAGTTCTTATCCAGGATGCAATGCGGTGAAGGCAATGACCTGTCAGGCCATGGGAGTCTCTCTGAGTGACAACACTATACACTGTGACTAACAAGCTGGAGGAAAGGGGTGATGGGAGGAGAGTATGTGTGTGTGTGTGTGTGTGTGTGTGTGTGTGTGTGTGTGTGTGTGTGTGTGTGTGTGTGTGTGTGTGTGTGTGTGTGTGTGTGTGTGTGTGTGTGTGTGTGTGTGTGTGTGTGTGTGTGTGTGTGTGTGTGTGTGTTGTGTGCGTCCTGCATGTGTTGATTGGAGAGGTGATGGAGGAGGAGAGGAGGACAGTGTCACACCCTGATCTGTTTCACCTGTCTTTGTGCTTGTCTCCACTCCCCTCCTGGTGTCGCGCATCTTCCCCATTATCCCCAGTCTATTTATACCTGTGTTCTCTGTTCGTTTTGTCCGTCAAGCCTACCAGCGGTTTTACCCTTGCTCCTGTCTATTCTATAGTTCCTGTTTTCTAGTTTTCCCAGTTTTGACCATTCTGCCTGCCCTGACCCTGAGCCTGCCTGCCATTCTGTACCTTGTCACACCACCCTGGATTATTGACCTCTGCCTGTCCTGTCCCTGAGACTTCCTGCCGTTCTGTACCTTTTGACTCTGATCTGGATTACTGACCTCTGCCTGCCCTTGACCTGTCGTTTTGCCTGCACCTGTTCTAGTAATACACTTTTGTTACTTCAACACTGTCTGCATCAAGGTCTTCCCTAAGACGTGATAGACAGGGTATATGTGGAGGGGGGCACAGGGTATATGTGGGGTCGAGGAGGATTACAGGGTATGTGTGGAGGAGGAGGCGGAGGAGGAAGAGGACAGGGTATATGTGGAGGAGGAGGAGGAAGTGGACAGGGTATATGTGGAGGAGGGGGGACAGGGTATATGTGGAGCAGGAGGAGGAGGGGGAGGAGAACAGGGTATACGTGGAGGAGGACGACATGGTATATGTGGAGGAGGAGGAGGATTACAGGGTATATGTGGAGGAGGAGGAGGAAGAGGACAGGGTATATGTAGAGGAGGGGGGACAAGGTATATGTGGAGGAGGATGACAGGGTCTATGTGGAGGAGGAAAAGGATTACAGGGTATATGTGGAGGAGGAGGAGGAAGAGGACAGGGAATAGGTGGAGGAGGGGGGGACAGAGTATATGTGGAGGAGGATGAGGAGGAGGACAGGGTATATGTGGAGGATTACAGGGTATATGTGGAGAAGGAAGAGGACAGGGTATATATGGAGGAGGGGGGGACAGGGTATATGTGGAGAAGGGGGGGGACAAGGTATATGTGGAGGAGGAAGAGGATAGGGTATACTTGGAGGAGGAGGAGGACAGGGTATATTTGGAGGAGGGGGGGCAGGGTATATGTGGAGGAGGAGGAGGACAGGGTATATGTGGAGGAGGAGGACAAGTGATACACTACCGGTCAAAAGTTCTAGAACACCTACTCATTCAAGGGTTTTTCATTATTTTTACTATTTTCAACATTGTAGAATAACAGTGAAGACATCAAAAGTATGAAAAAACACATATGCGATCATGAAGAGTGTGCAAAGCTGTCATCAAGGCAAAGGGTGGCTATTCACTGGTCACCCCCAAAGCCTATTCCTCCTTTGGCTGCCTTTCCTTCCAGTTCTATGCTGCCAATGACTGAAACGAATTGCAAAAATCACTGAAGCTGGAGACTCATATCTCCCTCACTAACTTGAAGCATCAGCTGTCAGAGCAGCTCACAGATCACTGCACCCGTACATAGCCCATCTGTAAATAGCACATCCACCTACCTCATCCCTATATTGTTATTATAATTATTATTTTTTTGCTCCTTGGCACCCCAGTATCTGTACTTGCACATTCATCTTCTGCACATCTATCACTCCAGTGTTTAATTGCTAAATTGTCACAGGGGTCATTGAAAGAGGACCAACACTTCAACAAAATAACAAAAACGACAGCCAACAGTTCCGTCAGGTACGTAGACAAAACGGAAAACAACTACCCACAAACCCCAAAGGAAAACAGGCTGCCTAAGTATGGCTTCCAATCAGAGACAACGAAAGACACCTGCCTCTGATTGGAAACCATACCCGGCCAAACCTGGAAAACAAAACATAGAAATGGAATACTAGAAAAACCCCACCTATAAACAGAAAACCCAAAACCACCCAACACAACCACCTGTCACGCCCTGACCGCTCTACTATGGCAAATGACCTCTTACAAGGGTCAGGACGTGACATAAATTGTAATTACTTCGCCACTACGGCCTATTTATTGCCTTACCTCCCTAATCTTACCTCATTTGCACACACTGTATATAGATTTTTTTCTATTGTGTTATTGACTGTACGTTTGTTTATTCCATGTGTAACTCTGTGTTGTTGTTTGTGTCGCACTGCTTTGCTTTATCTTGGCCAGGTCGCAGTTGTAAATTAGAACTTGTTCTCAACTGGCCTACCTGGTTAAATAAAGGTGAAATAAAACAAATATATATATATATATATATATACTGCTCAAAAAAATAAAGGGAACACTTAAACAACACAATGTAACTCCAAGTCAATCACACTTCTGTGAAATCAAACTGTCCACTTAGGAAGCAACACTGATTGACAATACATTTCACATGCTGTTGTGCAAATGGAATAGACAACAGGTGGAAATTATAGGCAATTAGCAAGACACCACCAATAAAGGAGTGGTTCTGCAGGTAGTAACCACAGACCACTTCTCAGTTCCTATGCTTCTTGGCTGATGTTTTGGTCACTTTTGAATGCTGGCGGTGCTTTCACTCTAGTGGTAGCATGAGACGGAGTCTACAACCAACACAAGTTGCTCAGGTAGTGCAGCTCATCCAGGATGGCACATCAATGCGAGCTGTGGCAAGAAGGTTTGCTGTGTCTGTCAGCGTAGTGTCCAGAGCATGGAGGCACTACCAGGAGACGGGCCAGTACATCAGGAGACGTGGAGGAGGCCGTAGGAGGGCAACAACCCAGCAGCAGGACCGCTACCTCCACCTTTGTGCAAGGAGGAGCAGGAGGAGCACTGCCAGAGCCCTGCAAAATGACCTCCAGCAGGCCACAAATGTGCATGTGTCTGCTCAAACGGTCAGAAACAGACTCCATGAGGGTGGTATGAGGGCCTGACGTCCACAGGTGGGGGTTGTGCTTACAGCCCAACACCGTGCAGGACGTTTGGCATTTGCCAGAGAACACCAAGATTGGCAAATTCGCCACTGGCGCCCTGTGCTCTTCACAGATGAAAGCAGGTTCACACAGACCACGTGACAGATGTGACAGTCTGGAGATGCCGTGGAGAACGTTCTGCTGCCTGCAACATCCTCCAGCATGACCGGTTTGGCGGTGGGTCAGTCATGGTGTGGGGTGGCATTTCTTTGGGGGGCCGCACAGCCCTCCATGTGCTCGCCAGAGTTAGCCTGACTGCCATTAGGTACCGAGATGAGATCCTCAGACCCCTTGTGAGACCATATGCTGGTGCGGTTGGCCCTGGGTTCCTCCTAATGCAAGACAATGCTAGACCTCATGTGGCTGGAGTGTGTCAGCAGTTCCTGCAAGAGGAAGGCATTGATGCTATGGACTGGCCCGCCCGTTCCCCAGACCTGAATCCAATTGAGCACATCTGGGACATCATGTCTCGCTCCATCCACCAACGCCACATTGCACCACAGACTGTCCAGGAGTTGGCGGATGCTTTAGTCCCGGTCTGGGAGGAGATCCCTCAGGAGACCATCCGCCACCTCATCAGGAGCATGCCCAGGCATTGTAGGGAGGTCATACAGGCACGTGGAGGCCACACACACATGTATATATATATTTTTTTAAGAATCTCAAATCTAAAATGTATTTTGATTTGTTTACACTTTTTGATTACTACACGATTCCATATGTGTCATTTCATAGTTTTTATATCTTCACTATTATTATACAATGTAGAAAATAGTAAAAAATTAAGAAAAACCCTTGAATGAGTAGGCATTCTAAAACATTTGACCGGTAGTCTATGTGGAGGAGGACAGGGTATATGCGATCAGAGTGAAATTAATAAAGTGAAAGGGTGGAAAGTGTCCATCAAGGCTGAAACATGGGTTTACGCTGTCACAGAAACACCAAGAAGGAAATGTATAATCAGATCCACAACCGACAGACACACTAAACATTCTTTAAAATAACAAAATGTCAAATTCCTAGAATAACATACAGTAATGATAGAAATAATCACTAATATTTGACAGGCAAAATAAGTATGAAGTAAAAAATAATAATACAATATGCCAAATTCCTAGAAGATTTTCTCATGATAGGATGTGTTGGTTGACAAAGTGCATCCAGTATGCAGTATATTACAGAAAGACAGCGCTGAGGCAGGGACAGAATAATGAAAACAATCTGCTCAGGAATATACAAACTGTTGTTCCAAATGAGAGAGAATGAACCCATAACCTACTATCCCAACAAGCAGTGCAGACACACACACACACACACACACACACACACACAATACTGTCCTCTGAGCCATAATGACTCAGAAATGGGGCCATGGAAGCACTGCTTGATTTGATAAGATTTGATTAGACCAGACAATCACAGGGGGAGATAAACACATGATTTACATACTGAGAGAGGGAAGGGGGAGAAGGGAAAGGAGGGAGAAAAGGGAAAGGAGGGAGGGAAGGAGGGAAAGGAGGGAGGGATGGAGGGAGGGGAGTAAGGGAGAGACAGAAGTGATAGAAAGGAGGGAGGGAGGGAGGGTGTGTGTGAGTCTGCTTGTACACAGACACACACAATCTTCTGGTTACATTTCCCTGTTATCTCACCGTCTGCTATAAACATACATTTAAATTGTAGCCAATTAAAAGAGGACGCTGCCTGGGATTCTGCTGAACAAATTCCGTCCATAAAATGAACTGCGCCGCAACCTCTCTTTTACACACTGTGCTGGTCGTGGAGGTGTCAGAGGAAGTCACAGAACGAACACTCAAGAAAGACAGACAGAAAGACATTCAATGTGGACAGGAGTTTGCAGTGCTGTCCCAACATACAGTGGGGGAAAAAAGTATTTGATCCCCTGCTGATTTTGTACGTTTGCCCACTTACAAAGAAATTATCAGTCTATAATTTTAATGGTAAGTTTATATGAACAGTGAGAGACAGAATAACAACAAAAAAATCCAGAAAACCGCATGTCTAAAATGTTATAAATTGATTTGCATTTTAATGAGGGAAATAAGTATTTGACCCCTCTGCAAAACATGACTTAGTACTTGGTGGCAAAACCCTTGTTGGCAATCACAGAGGTCAGACGTTTCTTGTAGTTGGCCACCAAGTTTGCACACATCTCAGGAGGGATTTTGCCCCACTCCTCTTTGCAGATCTTCTCCAAGTCATTAAGGTTTCGAGGCTGACGTTTGGCAACTCGAACCTTCAGCTCCCTCCACAGATTTTCTATGGGATTAAGGTCTGGAGACTGGCTAGGCCACTCCAGGACCTTAACGTGCTTCTTCTTGAGCCACTCCTTTGTTGCCTTGGCCGTGTGTTTTGGGTCATTGTCATGCTGGAATACCCATCCATGACCCATTTTCAATGCCCTGGCTGAGGGAAGGAGGTTCTCACCCAAGATTTGACAGTACATGGCCCCGTCAAATGATGCGGTGAAGTTGTCCTGTCCCCTTAGCAGAAAAACACCCCCAAAGCATAATGTTTCCACCTCCATGTTTGACGGTGGAGATGGTGTTCTTGGGGTCATAGGCAGCATTCCTCCTCCAAACACGGCGAGTTGAGTTGATGCCAAAGAGCTTCATTTTGGTCTCATCTGACCACAACACTTTCACCAGTTGTCCTCTGAATCATTCAGATGTTCATTGGCAAACTTCAGACGGGCATGTATATGTATTCTTGAGCAGTCCTTCACGGCGTAGTGTGTTACCAATTGTTTTCTTGGTGGCTATGGTCCCAGCTGCCTTGATCATTGACAAGATCCTCCCGTGTAGTTCTGGGCTGATTCCTCACCATTCTCATGCTCATTGCAACTCCACGAGGTGAGATCTTGCATGGAGCCCCAGGCCGAGGGATATTGACAGTTCTTTTGTGTTTCTTCCATTTGCGAATAATCGCACCAACTGTTGTCACCTTCTCACCAAGCTGCTTGGCGATGGTCTTGTAGCCCATTCCAGCCTTGTGTAGGTCTACAATCTTGTCCCTGACATCCTTGGAGAGCTCTTTGGTCTTGGCCATGGTGGAGAGTTTGGAATCTGATTGCTTCTGTGGACAGGTGTCTTTTATACAGGTAACAAGCTGCGGTTAGGAGCACACCCTTTAAGAGTGCGCTCCTAATCTCAGCTCGTTACCTGTATAAAAGACACCTGGGAGCCAGAAATCTTTCTGATTGAGAGGGGGTCAAATATTTATTTCATTCATTAAAATGCAAATCAATTATAACATTATTTGACCATAGCGCTTGATGGTTTTAAAGTTCTTGAAATTTTCAAAATTGACTGACCTTCATGTCTTAAAGTAATGACTAACTGTCGTTTCTCTTTGCTTATTTTAGATGTTCTTGCCATAATAGGGACTTGGTCTTTTATCAAATTGGGAAATCTTCTGCATACCACCCCTATCTTGTCACAACATAACTGATTGGCTTAAACGCATTAAGAAGGAAAAAAATACACAAATTTACTTTTAACAAGACACACCTGTTAATTGAAATGCATTCCAGGTGACTACCTCATGATGCTGGATGAAATAATGCCAAGAGTGTGCAAAGCTGTCATCAATGCAAAGGGTGGCTACTTTGAAGAATCTAAAATAAAAAATGTTTTTATTTGTTTAACACTTTTTGGGTTACTACATGATTCCATGCATGTGTTTTTTCATAGTTTTGATGTCTTCACTATTATTCTACAATGTAGAAAATAGTAAAAATAAAGAAAAACCCTTGAATGAGTATGTGTGTCCAAACGTTTGACTGGTACAGTATATTTATACGGTAGAGAGAGATATTGTATTCATGAGTCATTGTTCAATTGAGGTGATGAGGGTGACTCATTACATAGTTGCTGTAGTTAGTGTCATGCAGATCTGGGTTACAATCACAGGAGGCTTCTGAGGGGAGGATGGCTCATAATAATGTCTTGAACAAAGAGAATGGAATTGCAAACGCATTTGATCTATTTTATTCCATTCCACTCCAGTCATTACCACAAGGCGGTCCTCCCCAATTAAGGTGCTACTAACCTACTGTGGTTCAAATACTATTTGAAATCTTTAAAATACTTTGATGATTTGGTTTAGCCTGCCTGAAGTGACAGGTTGGTGGGGTTTCTATTTTAGGGCTTTTCTATTGGTTTCATTGAACAAGGCAAGCTCAATTAAGCACACCTAAAGTATTTCAAAGTATTTAAAATAGGTATTTGAACCCAGGTCTGGTTTTATGCACAGTATTTTATATAATGTGAATTTGAGATGACACAGATGTTTGAACACTAAGCAGCTAAGGTTGGCTCCAGGGACAAGGGAGCTGCTATCCATGCATTCAGGCTTTGGTTGGATCTAATTAGGTGTAATTATCAAAGAGAACTATTCATTCAGAGCGCTATGAACCCCTTCTGGCAGAAATGTTAATTGTGAGAAATTGTGAGTATTATTTTGGTCTGAAGTTGAGTCCCAAATCACACCCAATTCTCAAATCAAATCAATCAAATCAAATGTTATTTGTCGCATGTGCCGAATACAACGGGTGTAGAATTAACGTGAAATGCTTGCTTACAAGCTCTTCCCAACGATGCAGAGCTAAAACATTATAATAAAAAGAAAAGATAGTAAAATAAAATACACAAGAATGGAGCTATATACGGGAGGTTTTCATCAAGGATCTTTCTGTACTTTGCGCCGTTTATCTTTCCCTTGATCCTGACTCGTCTCCCAGTCCTCACAGCATGATGCTGCTAACACCATCCTTCACCGTAGGGATGGTGCCTGGTTTCCTCCAGACGTGACGCTTGGCATTCAGGCCAAAGAGTTCAATCTTGGTTTCATCAGACCAGAAAATCTTGATTCTCATGGTCTAAGAGTAGTTTAGTTGCCTTCTGGCAAACTCCAAGTGGGCTGTCATGTGCCTTTTCCTAAGGAGTGGCTTCCATCTGGCCACTCTACCACAAAGGCCTGATTGGTGGAGTGCTGCAGAGACAGTTGTCCTTCTCCCAACTCCAAAGAGGAACTCTGGAGCTCTGTCAGAGTGACCATTGGGTTCATGGTCACCTCCCTGACCAAGGCCCTTCTCCCACGATTGCTCAGTTTGGCTGGGCGGCCAGCTCTAGGAAGAGTCTTGGTGGTTCCAAACTTCTTCCATTTAAGAATGATGAAGATCAGTGTGTTCTTGTGGACCTTCAATGCTGCAGAAATTTTTTGCCACCCTTCCCCAGATCTGTTCCTCAACACAATCCTGTCTCGGAGAGCTATGGTCAATTCCTTCGACCTCATGGCTTTGTTTTTGCTCTGACATGGACTGTCAATTGTGGGACATTATATAGACAGGTGTGTGCCTTTCAAAATCATGTCCAATCAATTTGTAGAAACGTCTCAAGAATAATCACTGGAAACAGGGTGCACCTGAGCTCAATAGCAAAGGGTCTCATAGCAAAGGGTCTGAATACTTATGAAAATAAGCTATTTCTGTTTTTTTAAAACCTGTTTTAATTTTGTTATTATGGGTTATTGTGTGTGAATTGATGAGGGAAACCTTGTTTTATTCATTTTATAATAATCAATCAATCAAATGTATTTATAAAGCCCTTCTTACATCAGCTGATGTCACAAAGAGCTGTACAGAAACCCAGCCTAAAACCCCAAACAGCAAGCAATGCAGGTGTAGAAGCACAGTGGCTAGAAAAAACTCCCTAGAAAGGCCAGAACCTAGGAAGAAACCTAGAGAGGAACCATGCTATGAGGGGTGACCGGGTCCTCTTCTGGCTGTGCCGGGTGGAGATTATAACAGAACATGACCAAGATGTTCATAGATTACCAGCGGGGTCAAATAATAACAATCATAGTGGTTGTAGAGGGTGCAACAAGTCAACACCTCAGGAGTAAATGTCAGTTGACTTTTCATAGCCGATCATTCAGAGTATCTCTATTGCTTCTGCTGTCTCTAGAGAGTTGAAAACAGCAGGTCTGGGACAGGTAGCACGTCCGGTGAACAGGTCAGGGTTCCATAGCCGCAGGCAGAACAGTTGAAACTGGAGCAGCAGCATGACTAGGTGGACTGGGGACAGCAAGGAGTCATCAGGTCAGGTAATCCTGAGGCATGGCCCTTGGGCTCAGGTCTTCCGAGAGAAAGAAAGAAAATTAGAGAGAGAACATGCTTAAATTTACACAGGACACCGGATAAGACAGGAGAAATACTCCAGATATAACAGACTGACCCTAGCCCCCCTACACAAACTATTGCAGCATAAATACTGGAGGCTGAAACAGGAGGGTTCGGGAGACACTAAGGCTGTAACGTAACGAAATGTGAAAAAGTGAAGGGGTCTGAATAATTTCCGAATGCAATGTACAGGTAGTACCAGACCAATGTGGAGCTATATACAGGGAGTACCAGTACCAGATCAATGTGGAGCTATATCCAGGGAGTACCAGATAAATGTACAGAGGTACATTTGAGGTAGATATGTACACGAAGGCAGGGTAAAGTGACTAGGCATCAGGATAGAGAATAATAAAGTATAGTGGCAAGAAAAAGTATGTGAACCCTTTGGAATTACCTGGATTTCTGCATAATTGGTCAAAAAATGTGATCTCTTCATCTAAGTCACAACAATAGACAAACACAGTCTGCTTAAACTAATAACACACAAATAATTATACATTTTCATATCTTTATCGAACACAGCATGTAAACATTCACAGTGCAAAGTGCAAAAAGTATTTGAACCCTTGGATTTAATAACTGGTTGACCCTCCTTTGGCAGCAATAACCTCAACCAAACATTTTCTGTAGTTGTAGATCAGACCTGCACAATGGTCAGGAGGAATTTTGGACTATTCCTCTTTACAAAACTGTTTCAGTTCAGCAATATTCTTGGGATGTCTGGTGTGAACCACTCTCTTGAGGTCATGCCACAGCATCTCAATCGGGTTGAGGTCAGGACACTGACTGGGCCACTCCAGAACGCATATTTTCTTCTGTTGAAGCCATTATGTTGTTGAATTACTTCTGTGTTTTGGGTCATTGTCCTGTTGCATCACCCAACTTCTGTTGAGCTTAAATTCACGGACAGATATCCTTACATTCTCCTGCAAAATGTCTTGATTAACTTGGGAACTCATTTTTCTGTCGACGATAGCAAGCTGTCCAGGACCTGAGGCAGCAAAGCAGCCCCAAACCATGATCCTCCCTCTACCATACTTTACAGTTGGGATGAGGTTTTGATGTTGGTGTGCTGTGTCTTTTTTCTCCACACATAATGTTCTGTGTTCCTTCCAAAAAACACAACTTTAGTTTAATCTGTCCACAGAATATTTTGATAGCAGTGCTGTGGAACATCCAGGTGCTCTTTTGCGAACTTCAAACGTGCAGAAATGTTTTTTTTTGGACAGCAGTGGATTCTTCCGTGTTGTCCTCCCATGAACACCATTCTTGTTTAGTGTTTTACCTATCGTGGACTTGTCAACAGAGATGTTAGCGTGTTCCAGAGATTTAAGTAATTAGTTGACGCTCCTGGATTCTTTTTAACCTCATTGACCATTCTGCGCTGTGCTCTTGCAGTCATCCTTGCAGGACGGCCACTCCAAGGGAGAGTAGCAAAAGTGCGGAACTTTCTCCATTTATAGACAATTTGTCTTACCGTGGACTGACGAACATCAAGGCGTTTAGATATACTTCGTAACCCTTTACAGCTTTATGCAAGTCTTCTGAGATCTCTTTTGTTTGAGGCATGGTTCACATCAGGCAATGCTTCTTTACAATAGCAGCTCAAATTTTGTAAATGTTTTTTATAGGACAGGGCAGCTATAACCAACATCTCCATTCTCGTCTCATTGATTGGACTCCAAGTTAGCTGACTCCTGACTCCAATTAGCTTTTGGAGAAGTCATTATCCTAGTGGTTCACATACTTTTTCCAACCTACACTGGGAAAGTTGAAATTATGTATTCAATATAGACAAGACAAATACAATAATTTGTGTGTTAGTTTAAGCACACTGTGTTTGCCTATTGTTGTGATTTCGATGAAGATCAGATCAGACCAATTCATGCAGAAATCCAGGCAATTCTAAAGGGTCAAATACTTTTTCTTGCCACTGTACTTGAAGTAGATATGTACAGTTGAAGTCGGAAGTTCACATAAACTTAGATTGGAGTCATTAAAACTCGTTTTTCAACCACTCCACAAATTTCTTGTTAACAAACTATAGTTTTGGCAAGTTTGTTAGGACATCTACTTTGTGCATGACACAAGTAATTTTTCCAACAATTGTTTACAGACATTATTTCACTTATAATTCACTGTATCACAATTCCAGTGGGTCAGAAGTTTACATACACTAAGTTGATTGTGCCTTTAAACAGCTTGGAAAATTCCGGAGAATGTCATGGCTTTAGAAGCTTCTGATAGGCTAATTGACATCATTTGAGTCAATTGGAGGCCTACCTTCAAACTCAGTGCCTCTTTGCTTGACATCATGGAAAACTCAAAAGAAATCAGCCAAGACCTCAGAAAAAAATTGTAGACCTCCACAAGTCTGGTTCATCCTTGGGAGCAATTTCCAAACGCCTGAAGGTACCACGTTCATCTGTATAAACAATAGTACGCAAGTATAAACACCATGGGACCACGCAGCCGTCATACCGCTCAAGAAGGAGACGTGTTCTGTCTCCTACAGATGAACGTACTTTGGTGCGAAAAGTGCAAATCAATCCCAGAACAACAGCAAAGGACCTTGTGAAGATACTGCAGGAAACAGGTACAAAAGTATCTATATCCACAGTAAAATGAGTCCTATATCGACATAACCTGAAAGACCGCTCAGCAAGGAAGAAGCCACTGCCCCAAAAACGGCATAAAAAAATCCAGACTACGGTTTGCAACTGCACATGGGGACAAAGATTGTACTTTTTGGAGAAATGTCCTCTGGTCTGATGAAACAAAAACAGAAATGTTTGGCCATAATGACCATCGTTATGTTTGGAGGAAAACGGGGGGGGGGGGGGGGGGGGTCTTGCAAGCCGAAGAACACCATCCCAACCGTGAAGCACGGGGGAGGCAGCATCATGGTGTGGGGGTGCTTTGCTGCAGGAGGGACTAGTGCACTTCACAAAATAGATGGCATCATGAGGTAAGAAAATTATGTGGATATATTGAAGCAACATCTCAAGACATCAGTCAGGAAGTTAAAGCTTGGTCACAAATGGGTCTTCCAAATGGACAATGACCCCAAGCATACTTCCAAAGTTGTGGCAAAATGGCTTAAGGACAACAAAGTCAAGGTATTGGAGTGGCCATCACAAAGCCTTGACCTCAAACCTATAGAAATTTGTGGGCAGAACTGAAAAAGCATGTGCGAGCAAGGAGGCCTACAAAACTGACTCAGCTCTGTCAGGAGGAATGGGCCAATATTCACCCAACTTATTGTGGCAAGCTTGTGGAAGGCTACCTGAAACATTTTACCCAAGTTAAACAATTTGAAGGCAATGCTACCAAATACTAATTGAGTGTATGTAAACTTCTGACCCACTGGGAATGTGATGACAGAAATAAAAGCTGAAGTAAATCATTCTCTCTACTATTATTCTGACATTTCAAATTCTTAAAATAAAGAATAAAGAATAATTCTTAAAATAAAGTCTATGGCTTGTGTGGCTGGGGTTGCAAATTAAACCGTTTTTATTATAATTCAATAAATACAGTACAGTTCATAGAGGGGTTACATGAGACTAACAGAGGGGAGAGTTCATAGAGGAGGATTAAATAAGACTGACAGAGGGGAGAACTCTCCCATTAAATAAGACTGACAGAGGGGAGAACTCTCCCATTAAATAAGACTGACAGAGGGGAGAACTCTCCCATTAAATAAGACTGACAGAGGGGAGAGTTCATAGAGGGGGTTACATGAGACTCTGGCAGAGGGGAGATGACAAAAATGTGGCTTACAGGCTGATACAGGCAATCTGGCAACCTAAATCCTTTTTTTCCAGTCCACAAATAATATCAAATCAAATTTTATTGGTCACATACACATGGTTAGCAAATGTTATTGCAAGTGTAGCGAAATGCTTGTGCTTCTAGTTCCGACAGTGCAGCAATATCTAACAATTCCCCAACAACTACCTAATACACACAGATCTAAGTAAAATAACTATTTCACTACAAACGTGCTTCATTTTAAATAGGTTCAAATTCAACAAGAAACATTATGGGCGTACATCCCTCCCAGGTATAGGGCTTTACAGAAAAACGTAAATACCTTCCATTCCACTCAATTTTATGCATGCATAGCAGAGCTTCAATTATCATGCAATCAGTAAGAGCTTCTAAAATCGTGTAATACATAATCAAGCTAAACACACATGCTCTATGGAGCGGCCAAATAAACTAAATCAGAGTGAAACCAGACTTAGTAGGAAGGCTCGGAAATCACTATCGCTCAACAGCAGAGGTAGGGAGCATTGTAACAAAGAACCTATAAATAGTGAGAAATTGAGAAAGACCTAGAACCTAAAAATAGGGAGAGAAGGAGCCACAGTGCTTCAATTATTTTTCAGGAGGGAGAGAAGAACAGAAAGAGAGTGGGAGAGACAAAGGAGAGTAGAAAGAAAGTGGGAAGTTATGCCTACCATAAGAAAACAAATTACTGCATTTACTGTACTGACCCTCGACCCCCAAATAGCAGTGGTTCAAAGCTCGCGACCCCCACGCACGCATATGGGAACACTGAAATAGACCACCCACACAGACAATGTGGTGAAGAAGGCGCAACAGAGCCTCTTCAACCTCAGAAGGCTAAAGAAATTTGGCTTGTCACCTTAAACCCTCACAAATTTTTACAGATGCACAATTGAAAGCATCATGTCGGGCTGTATCAGCCACTGCCTCTTCACCCCGCTATCATCCAGAAGGCGAGGTCAGTACAGGTACATCAAAGCTGGGACCGAGAGGCTGAAAAATAGGTTCTATCTCAGGGTCATCAGACTGTTAAACAGACATCACTAGCACATTAGTGGCTGCTGCCTATAGGCATAGACTAGAAATCACTGGCCACTTTAAGGAATGGAACACTAGTCACTTTAATAAGGCTTACATATCTGCCATTACTCATCTCATATGTTTAAACTGTATTCTATGCTATGTATCTTAGTCACTTCGTAATGATTAAATATCTTGCATTACTCATCTCATATGTATATACTGTATTCTATACTATTCTACGGTATCTCAGTCACTTAATGTTTACATGTCTGGCGTTACTCATCTCATATGTATATACTGTTTTATGTACTATATACAGTATCTCATTCACTTAATAATGTTTACATACAGTTGAAGTCGGAAGTTTACATACACCTTAGCCAAATACATTTGAACCAAGTTTTCCACAATTTCTGACATTTAATCCTAGTACATATTCCCTGTCTTAGGTCAGTTAGGATCACCACTTTATTGTATGAATGTGAAATGTCAGAACAATAGTAGAGGTAATTATTTATTTAAGCTTTTATGTCTTTCATCACATTCCCAGTGGATCAGAAGTTTACATACACTCAATTAGTATTTGGTAGCATTGCCTTCAAATTGTTTAACTTGGGTCAAATGTTTCAGGTAGCCTTCCACAAGCTTGCCACAATAAGTTGGGTGAATATTGGCCCATTCCTCCTGACAGAGCTGGTGTAACTGAGTCAGTTTTGTAGGCCTCCTTGCTCGCACACGCTTTTTCAGTTCTGCCCACAAATTTCTATAGGTTTGAGGTCAAGGCTTTGTGATGGCCACTCCAATACCTTGACTTTCTTGTCCTTAAGCCATTTTGCCACAACTTTGGAAGTATGCTTGGGGTCATTGTCCATTTGGAAGACCCATTTGTGACCAAGCTTTAACTTCCTGACTGATGTCTTGAGATGTTGCTTCAATATATCCACATAATTTTCTTACCTCATGATGCCAACTATTTTGTGAAGTGCACCAGTCCCTCCTGCAGCAAAGCACCCCCACACCATGATGCTGCCACCCCCGTGCTTCACGGTTGGGATGGTGTTCTTCGGCTTGCATGACCCCCCCCCCCCCCGTTTTTCTCCAAACATAACGATGGTCATTATGGCCAAACATTTCTGTTTTTGTTTCATCAGACCAGAGGACATTTCTCCAAAAAGTACAATCTTTGTCCCCATGTGCAGTTGCAAACCGTAGTCTGGATTTTTTTATGCCGTTTTTGGGGCAGTGGCTTCTTCCTTGCTGAGCGGTCTTTCAGGTTATGTCGATATAGGACTCATTTTACTGTGGATATAGATACTTTTGTACCTGTTTCCTGCAGCATCTTCACAAGGTCCTTTGCTGTTGTTCTGGGATTGATTTGCACTTTTCGCACCAAAGTACGTTCTTCTCTAGGAGACAGAACGCATCTCCTTCCTGAGCGGTATGATGACAGCGTGGTCCCATGGTGTTTATACTTGCGTACTATTGTTTGTACAAATGAACGTGGTACCTTCAGGCGTTTGGAAATTGCTCCCAAGGATGAACCAGACTTGTGGAGGTCTACAATTTTTTTCTGAGGTCTTGGCTGATTTCCCTATGATGTCAAGCAAAGAGGCACTGAGTTTGAAGGTAGGCCTTGAAATACATCCACAGGTACACCTCCAATTGACTCAATTGATGTCAATTAGCCTGTCAGAAGCTTCTAAAGCCATGACATAATTTTCTGGAATTTTCCAAGCTGTTTAAAGGCACAGTCAACTTAGTGTATGTAAACTTCTGACCCACTGGAATTGTGTTACAGTGAATTATAAGTGAAATAATCTGTCTGTAAACAATTGTTGGAAAAATGACTTGTGTCATGCACAAAGTAACCGACTTGCCAAAACTATAGTTTGTT
This sequence comes from Salmo salar, assembly GCF_965601325.2. Taxonomy (NCBI): domain Eukaryota; kingdom Metazoa; phylum Chordata; class Actinopteri; order Salmoniformes; family Salmonidae; genus Salmo; species Salmo salar. The sequence goes on from NC_138291.1 coordinate 100,535,791, forward strand.
AAGAAGAAATGTGTGGAGTGGTTGAAAAACAAAATTTTAATGACTCCAACCTAAAGTTTATGTAAACTTCCGACTTCAACTGTATCTTGCATTACTCATCTCATATGTATATACTGTTAGTCCGTTCTGCTCTGACATTAATCGTCCATGTATATATAGTCTTAATTCATTAATACTTAGATTTGTGTGTATTGGGTATATGTTGTGTAATTTGTTAGATATTACTGCCCTGTCGGCACCCGCAATAACATCTGCTAATCACGTGTATGTGACCAATAAAATTACATTTGAGCGCAGTCGCTGCGCAAATGTAGTGTGTCGTAATACAGCCATAAATGGTGATGCATTTTCACAAGATGCAGGAGTAAAATGCAGTTTATTTCTGTATTTTGAGCTGAAAGTATTTCATCTTCGCAGCCAATATCAACACGGGATATCATGTCACTTCTCTGGAGTCCAGAGAAAACAGCATCATATGGCCTACCTGCATCACCGAACTACCGCATTTGGGGCACCGACCTCAGGGGCTATGCTAGTAACCAGATTGTAGAGGTACAATTATAAAATACAACTGGTATAGGCCTATGTTGTGGCCTATTATAATATGTATTAAAGTATTTTTCCCATTCAGGTTATTCAGTACTGTAAAGTACTTAAGTAAAAATACTTTAAAGCAGGGTTTCCCAAACTCAGTCCTGCCCCCCCTAATGGTTCTTCTCATAGCACTACACATCTGGTTAAAATAACCAACTCATCATGCTTTGATTATTTGAATCAGTTGTGTAGTGCTAGGGCAAAAAACTAAACGTGCACCCAGGTGGGGCCCCCGGACCGAGTTTCGAAAAGCCCGCTTTAAAGTACTACATAAATAGTATTTTTTTTTTTTTGGGGGGGGGGGGGGGGGGGGGGGGCTGTACTTTACCATTTATATTTTTGACAACTTTTACTTTACTACATTCCTAAAGAAAATAATGTACTTTTTACTCCATACATTTTCCCTGGCCCTCAAAAGTAGTGATTACATTTTAAATGCTTAGCAGGACAGGTCATCCTTACTGCCTCTGATCTTGCTGACTCACAGAAAAACACACAATTATTTTATAAATTATGTCTGAGTGTTGGTGTGTGCCCCTGGCAATCCATACACTGAAAAAACAAGAAAATGCTGCCTTCTGATTTGCTTAATATAAGGAATTTAAAATGATGTATACTTTTACATTGGGATACAAAAGTATATTTAAAACCAAATACTCGGACCTACTCAAGTAGTATTTTACTGGATGACTTTCACCCAAGTTGGAGAACCATTGCGGGCGCTGGCGGCCGTCTACTGGAGTGGTGCGCAGAACACAACGCTCAGGGGGATTGAAATAGAGGACAGGCACTTTAAATACAATTTTATTTATAGGGAGAAAGAAGAGTAGAGAGAACTTTTAGCAAGAGAAAGAGGAGAGGAGTGATGTTAGACATCTATGTGAGTAAGATGTGAGATGTTTTACAAAACAGTGCTGATGTTAAAAAGTGCTGATGAAACATAGACATTTTGCTGTGTGGTGAGTTTACACTAGGGGTCTCCAACAGGTAGATCAGGAAAGGAGGGTCCCGATCTGGGGACCACGCAGCCGTTATACCGCTCAGGAAGGAGATGCGTTTGATCTGGGGGAGGAGTTTGAGGGTGCAGGTCCTCCAGTGGGGGAGTTTGGGCAGGATGAGAGAGAAATTCTAGTGATAAATCTTGTGACTGTGGTCATGTTAGAATGGTAAATACAAATATTGGGTAAACTCCCAGTTTGTGAAATGACATTAACAACTCGCAGGGTGAATTGCAAAGGTATCTATGACGATTACACAGTACTTGCAGCGTTTCCCAAACTTAGTCCTCGGTCCCCAAGAGGTGGACATTTTGGTTTTTGCCCTAACACTATACAGCTGATTCAAATGACCAAAGCTTAATGATTAGTTCATTATTTGAATCAGCTTTGTAGTGCTAGGGCAAAACCCAAAACGTGCACACCTTGATGTCCCAAGAACCCAGTTTGGGAAACCCTGGAGTAAATTTCCACACGTTCTGTCTCAATTATATAAGTAACACTACTGCTCTCTGCTGGTGATATGTGGCTATCACATAACATAGAAGGCCTGTATCATGATGAAATGTGACACCGAAATAGAACATTTCTATATTAACTAACTTTTTCTTACTTAGGCAGAGAACATTTATTTGTTTGACATGAACCAGCATGAATCCCAAAATATTTGATTAATAAATCCCAAGAATAAAGATGGTTTGCCATGGAGTGAATTCCCCATCACCTTCTGAGAATTTCCAGTGAACTGTGCACGAGCACTGATTCTTGCAGACAGATGGTTCGTCGACAGTTTCTCAACATGTTCTGACTTAAATCACTTTAATCATATTTGTTTCATTAAAAAGGCTTCATGGCGAAGCAAAGCAGCGTTTTCAATAAGTCTCCGCCACCTGTTCCGAAGGCAAAACCGAGTACCTCACATAGAGAAGCTGACTTGCCATCCTCGGTTCTAAAAAATAACTCTCCAAAAGAAGAAGCTAAGCAAACATCTCAAACTCAGACCGCTAAAAACACTCCTGCAAAAGTGTTCAAATGCGGATTCGGAAGACTCTTTGGGAATAAGACGCCAACAGTAAATGAGAGGTAAGGCAGATGGCTAAAGTTACTTTGCAAGCTAGCTAGTACAAGAACTACTTTGCTTTTGATGTGGCTAGTGCGGTAGTGACCCTTAATTTGTGAAATGGCTAGCTAAAACTCGTCAACACAGGAGAGACGTTATGCAAGGTATTACGATTATTGTCTGAAGTCTCGAGGTATTGCTCGCCTGAGGTAGAGTACCTTATGAAAAGTTGTCTTTCAATCAAATGTATTTATAAAGCCCTTCTTAAAATCAGCTGATGTCACAAAGTGCTGTACAGAAACCCAGCCTAAAACCCCAAACAGCAAGCAATGCAGGTGTAGAAGCACGGTGGCTAGGAAAAACTCCCTAGAAAGAAACCTAGAAAGGAACCAGGCTATGAGGGGTGGCCAGTCCTCTTCTGGCTGTGCCGGGTGGAGATTATAACAGAACATGGCCAAGATGTTCAAATGTTCATAGATGACCAGCAGGGTCAAATAATAATCACAGTGGTTGTCGAGGGTGCAACAGGTCAGCACCTCAGGAGTAAATGTCAGTTGGCTTTTCATAGCCGATCATTCAGAGTATTTCTACCGCTCCTGCTGTCTCTAGAGAGTTGAAAACAGCAGGTCTGGGACAGGTAGCACGTCCGGTGAACAGGTCAGGGTTCCATAACCGCAGGCAGAACAGTTGAAACTGGAGCAGCAGCACGACCAGGTGGACTGGGGACAGCAAGGAGTCATCAGGCCAGGTCCTTTGGCTCAGGTCTTCCGATTGAGAGAATTAGAGAAAGCATACTGAAATACACACAGGATACCGGATAAGACAGGAGAAATACTCCAGATATAACAGACTGACTCTAGCCCCCCGACACAAACAATTGCAGCATAAATACAGGAGGCTGAGACAGGAGGGGTCGGGAGACACTGTGGCCCCGTCTGACGATACACCCGGACAGGGCCAAACAGGCAGGATATAACCCCACCCACTAGAGGGACATCTTCAATCACCAACTTACCATCCTGAGACAAGGCAGAGTATAGCCCACGAAGATCTCCCCTACAAACCCAAGTGGGGGCGCCAACCCAGACAGGAAGGTCACGTCAGTGATTCAACCCACTCAAGTGACGCACCCGTCCTAGGGACGGCATGGAAGAGCACCAGTAAGCCAGCGACTCAGCCCATGTAATAGGGTTTGAGGCAGAGAATCCCAGTGGAGCTAGGGGAACCGGCCAGGAAGAGACAGCAAGGGCGGTTCGTTGCTCCAGTGCCTTTCCGTTCACCTTTACACTCCTGGGCCAGACTACACTCAATCATGGGACCTACTGAAGAGATGAGTCTTCAATAAAGACTTAAAGGTCGAGACTGAGTCTGTGTCTCTCACATGGATAGGTAGACCATTCCATAAAAATGGAGCGTCTATTGAAGAAAGCCCTGACTTCAGCTGTTTGCTTAGAAATTCTAGGGAAGGTAAGGAGGCCTGCGTCTTGTGACCGTAGCATACTTGTAGGTATGTACAGCAGGACCAAATCGGAAAGATGGGTAGGAGCAAGTCCATGTAATGCTTTGTAGGTTACAGGAAAACCTTGAAATCAGCCCTTGCCTTAACAGGAAGCCAGTGTAGAGAGGCTAGCACTGGATTAATATGATTTGGTTTTAGTCAAGATTCTAGCAGCCGTGTTCAGCACTAACTGAAGTTTATTTTGTGCTTTATCCAGGTAGCCGGAAAGTAGAGCATTGCAGTAGTCTAACCTAGAAGTGACTTAGCATGGATACATTTTTCAGCATAATTTTTGGACAGAAAGTTTCTGATTTTTACAATGTTACGTAGATGGAAAAAAGCTGTCCTTGAAACAGTCTTGATATGTTCGTCAAAAGAGAGATCAGGGTCCAGAGTAACGCCGAGGTCCTTCAGTTTTATTTGAGACTACTGTACAACCATTTTTCCCCCCTGGTTGCACATGTGACATTCTGGTAAAAATGTGGTAAAACTGATTTAAGTTTGCCGTTTCTTGGTGAGCATTTTCTTCTTTGCTTATAGCCTTATAGAGTTGGTTGAGAGCGGTCTTGGTGCCACCTTCGCCTTGTGGCGGTAAATAGACAGCTACGAATAAGACAGATGGGAACTCTCTTGGTAGATAGTGTGGTCGACACTAGTCGGAAGTCTTGGAAAGACCGTACCGTGCAGTATCAAAGAGCCCTCACTGCTGCTCAATCATCCTATTTTTCCAACTTAATTGAGGAAAATAAGAACAATCCAAAATGTATTTTTTTTTATACTATCTAATAAATTTATATATATAAAAAAATTATCCCAGCCCCCATCCCCGCAGGAGGCCTTTTGGTAGGCCATCATTGTAAATAAGAATTTGTTCTTAACTGACTTGCTTAGTTAAAGAAAAAATGTAAAAAGCATTGTATTGGTTGGATAGGCATGGGCTAGAGTAGACGGGGAGTTGCAGTACTAGTAATTTCATTTAAAATCCTTGAAGAGAAGTCAACAAGTGGAGATAGGAGATTTATTTCTACGCAAACCGTTTTATCAATAGGTATTCTTTTCCACCTTTTATTCCAGCCCAGCACCATGTCCATTCAGTGTTGGAGCCTTGGTGTGGGCCAAGCTAGTGCCTCAGCCCCTCAGCAGATGAGGGACAGGGGTAAAACCCAGTGCCTGCACGTCCACTTCTTCGAAGAGCCTCCGACCAGGGGCTGGGTCAGCACCAAATACATACAGGGCCATGGTGCTGGCTGATGCTGCTATGCCAGACAGCCCAGAGATCAGACTGAAGATGCCTGTCTGTATGGACCCATCTGATACTGAGGAGGAGAAGGATATGGAGGTGAGACCACCTTTCCGTCTGAATGTACTGCTGCTGGCATTGCATTTCCCTTTGATTAATACTTTATTAATACACAATCTTTATCTATCTAGACACATTGTTCAATGCATATGTAAGCCAATATCAACCCTTTTTCTATCTTGTAATGTAGAACAAGTTATTTTTTACTTTGAACTTACCACTTAATAATGATAATATACTGTTACTCTCTCTTGTACAGACTGGCATATATAATGCAAACGTGTTGAATATTTTCAGAACCCTGAAAAACAAAAATTTGCCCTTGCTCCGACAGCTTGATAAGTCAAGGCTGACCGACAAAGATCTGACTGAAGAGCAAGATGAGAAGGGGACGGTGAAGTCAAAGTCTAGTCGCTGTACATCCCACCCCACAGCCGAACAGGGCAGCCCAAGCGTAGCCGCATCGTGGTCGCCTCCAACAGTGAATGCTTGGCTGATGAATTCAATCCAGAGCAGGCAGGAGGCAGCAGTGAGGAAGATGAGGAAGAGAAGGTAGTGAACAGTACGTTGGAGGAGGATGAAGAATGTGAACCCAACAGCCCAGTTAAACCGGTGAAACGCAAACGACCCACGGAGAAGCCAGCACCAAACCAAAACCTAAGACTCCCACTCTTGTCATTGTCATTTTGTCATGTCATGTCATTTTCTCAGTCATCTGACTCCATATGCTCTTATTCTCTCCCCATTCACAGTAGAAGCATGAAACAACGTTCTAAAGACTGTTGACATCTAGTGGAAGCCTTAGGAAGTGCAAAATGAACCCTAAGTCACTATGTGTTAGATAGGCAATGACTTGAAGACTACAAGCATCAGATTTCCCACTTCCTGGTTGGATTTTTCTTAGGTTTTTGCCTGCCATATGAGTTCTGTTATACTCACAGACACCATTCAAACAGTTTTAGAAACTTCAGTGTTTTCTATCCAAATCTACTAATAATATGCATATTCTAGTTTCTGAGCCAGAGTAGTAACCTGTTTAAATTGGGTACGTTTTTCATCCGGCCGTGAAAATACTGCCCCCTAGCCCAGACAGGTTATTTTGTACTTAATGTTGCTACTACCGTCTCTTATGACCGAAAATAACTTCTGGACATCAGAACAGCGATTACTCACCACAAACTGGAAGAAACTTTTTCCTTTAATGAGTCTGACATTTAATGAGTCTGATGTTATACTACTTTCCCGGGAACAGGCCCAAATCCGTCTTTTGCGTGAAGAGAAGACGGACAAAAAGGGGGCTGAGGTCGGGCTGCCTTCTGAGAATTCATAGGTGAGCGAGTAAACCCCCACTGCCATCCGTTCGATTGGCCAACATGCAACCATTGGAAAATAAAATCGATGACCTACAAGCAAGGTTAAACTACCAACGGGACATTTTAACTGTAATATCTTATGTTTCAGTGTCGTGGCTGAACGTCGGGTTATACACTGTATCGGCAGGATAGAACAGCAGCCTCTGATAAGACGAAGCATGGCGGTCTATATTTGTAAACAACAGCTGGTGCACGATATCTAAGGAAATCTTGAGGTTTTGCTCGCCTGAGGTAGAGTATCGTAAGATAAACTCTAGGTAGATGGTGCTTATCTGTATTTTTCGTAGCTGTCTACATACCACCACAGACCGATGTTGGCACTAAGACTGCACTCAATGAGCCGTATACCGCCATAAGCAAACAGGAAACGCTCATCCAGAGGCAGTGCTCCTAGTGGCCGGGGACTTTAATGCAGGGATACTTGTTCGTTTTACCACATTTCTACCATTATGTTAACCTCTTAGGGCTAGGGGGCAGTATTTACGCCGGCGGATAAAAAACGTACCCGATTTAATCTGGTTACTACTCCTACCCAGTAACTAGAATATGCATATACTTATTAGATATGGATAGAAAACACCCTAAAGTTTCTAAAACTGTTTGAATGGTGTCTGTGAGTATAACAGAACTCATATGGCAGGCAAAAACCTGAGAGATTCCTTTACAGGAAGTGGCCTGTCTGACCATTTATTGGCTTTCTTTGACATCTCTTTCCAAAACAAAGGATCTCTGCAGTAACGTGATACTTCCCACGGCTCCCATAGGCTCTCAGAGCCCGGGAAAAAGCTGAATGTCGTTATTCCAGCCCCAGGCTGAAACACATTATCGCCTTTGTCAAGTGGCCGATCAGGGGACAGTGGGCTTAGACGCGTGCACTGGTCGCCCCCGTCTTTCTTTTTTTTCCTCTATTTACCGAAACGCAGATTCCCGGTCGGAATATTATCGCTTTTTTACGAGATAAATTGCATAAAAATTGATTTTAAACAGCGGTTGACATGCTTCGAAGTACGGTAATGGAATATTTCGAATTTTTTTGTCACGAAATGCGCCATGCTCGTAACCCTGATTTACCATTTCGGATAGCGTCTAGAACGCACGAACAAAACGCCGCTGTTTGGATATAACGATGGATTATTTGGGACCAAACCAACATTTGTTATTGAAGTAGAAGTCCTGGGAGTGCATTCTGATGAAGAACATCAAAGGTAATAACATTTTTGTTATAGTAAATCTGATTTTGGTGAAGGCTAAACTTGCCGGGTGTCTAAAAAGCTAGCCCGTGATGGCTGGGCTATGTACTTAGAATATTGCAAAATGTGCTTTCACCAAAAAGCTATTTTAAAATCGGACATATCGAGTGCATAGAGGAGTTCTGTATCTATAATTCTTAAAATAATTGTTATGCTTTTTGTGAACGTTTATCGTGAGTAATTTAGTAAATTGTTAGTAAATTCCCCGGAAGTTTGCGGGGGGTATGCTAGTTCTGAACGTCACATGCTAATGTAAAAAGCTGTTTTTTGATATAAATATGAACTTGATTGAACAAAACATGCATGTATTGTATAACATAATGTCCTAGGGTTGTCATCTGATGAAGATCAAAGGTTAGTGCTGCATTTAGCTGTGGTTTGGGTTAATGTGACATTATATGCTAGCTTGAAAAATGGGCGTCTGATTATTTCTGGCTGGGTACTCTGCTGACAATCTAATGTTTTGCTTTCGTTGTAAAGCCTTTTTGATATCAGACAGTGTGGTTAGATTAACGAGAGTCTTGTCTTTAAATAGCTGTAAAATAGTCATATGTTTGAGAAATTGAAGTAATAGCATTTCTAAGGTATTTGAAAATCGCGCCACAGGATTCAACTGGCTGTTACGTAGGTGGGACGATTTGGTGCCACCTAGCCCAGAGAGGTTAAATGTGCAACCAGAGGGGAAAAAAACTCTAGACCACCTTTACTCCACACACAGAGACGCGTACAAAGCTCTCCTTCACCCTCCATTTGGCAAATCTGACCATAATTCTATCCTCCTGATTCCTGCTTACAAGCAAAAATTAAAGCAGGAAGCACCAGTGACTCGGTCAATAACCAAGTGGTCAGATGAAGCAGATGCTAAGCTACAGGATTCTTCCGATGCCATTGAGGAGTACACCACATCAGTCACTGGCTTCATCAATGACGTCGTCCCCACAGTGGCCGTACGTACATACCCCAACCAGAAGCCATGGATTACAGGCAACATCCGCACTGAGCTAAAGGGTAGAGCTGCCGCTTTCAAGGAGCGGGACTCTAACCCGGCAGCTTAATATAGCTCCTTACGGATAGGGGGCGCTACAGCAAATTTTGAAAAAAATACGTGCCCATTTTAAACGGCCTCCTACTCAAACTCAGAAGCTAGGATATGCATATAATTAGTAGATTTGGATAGAAAACACTCTAAAGTTTCTAAAACTGTTTGAATGGTGTCTGAGTATAACAGAACTCATATGGCAGTCAACCCCGAGACAGATCCTAACAGGAAGTGGAAATCTGATTTGTGGAATCACCTTCAACACTTTGCCTATGAGACACACCGTGAGTTAGGATTTATTGAGCACTTCCTAAGGCTTCCACTAGATGTCAACAGTCTTTACAAAGTGGTTTGAGTCTTCTATGGTAGAAACTGACCGAAAGAGAGACTTGGAAAGTTGGTCATAGAGGGAGGGCTATTACTACTATGACGCGGGCGCCCATGGGTAGCCTCATCTTCCGAAACGTTTAGTAAGACAATGCAATCGTCCCCCTTGAATATTATTGAAGCTCTGGTTGAAAAAGGCCCTAAAGATTTGTTATACAACGTTTGACATGTTTGAACGAACGTAAATATATATTTTTTTGCACATTCGTGACGACAAGTCCCGCGGGCTTCAGTACATTTTGAGTAGCCTTCAGAACGCGCTAACAAGAAGGAGCTATTGGGACATAAATTATAAATTTTTTCGAACAAAACTACATTTGTTGTGGACCTGGGATTCCTGGAAGTGCCTTCTGATGAAGATAATCAAAGGTAAGGGAATATTTACAATAGTATATTTGATTTTAGATGGTTCCAAGATGGCGCTAACTTGTATCGCCTAGCCTATTTTTCTTAGCATAGCACCTCGTTTATTGCAAAGTGTGATTTTCCAGTAAAGTTATTTTTAAATCTGGCAATGCGGTTGCATTCACGAGATGTTAATCTATAATTCTTTGAATGACAATATTACATTTTAAAAATGTTTTCGAATAGTAATTTAGTCAATTGTAGTGCTAATTCACCGGATGCATTTGAGGGAAAATATTTTCTGAACATCACGCGCCGATGTAAAATGCTGTTTTTATATATAAATATGAACTTTATCGAACAAAAGAATGCATATATTGTGTAACATGATGTCCTAGGAGTGTCATCTGATTAAGATTGTCAAAGGTTAGTGCTTCATTTAGCTGTGTTTTGGTTATTTGTGATGCACGTGGTTGGTCGGAAAATGGCGGTGTGGCTATTTTGACGATGTACTCTCCTAACATAATGTAATGTTTTGCTTTCGCTGTAAAGCCTTTTTGAAATCGGACAACGTGGTTCGATTCAGGAGAAGTGTATCTATAAAACGGTGTAAAATATTCCTGTTTGAGAAACAGAAATTATTAGATTTGGTTATGAATATGGCGCTCTGATTTTTGGCTCGGGATCAGCGCTAAAAGAAATCCTGCTATGCCCTCCAACGAACCATCAAACAGGCAAAGCATCAATAAAGGACTAAGATCAAATCGTGCTCCAACGCTCATTGGATGCGGCAGGGCTTGCAAACTACTACAGACTACGAAGGGAAGCACAGCCGAGAGCTGCCCAGTGACACGAGCCTACAAGACGAGCTAAATTACTTCTATGCTTGCTTCGAGGCAAGTAACACTGAAACAGGCATTAGCATCAGCTGTTCCGGATGACTGATCACGCTCTCCGCAGCCAACGTGAGTAAGACCTTTTAAACAGGTCAACATTCACAAGGCTGCAGGGCCAATCAGATAGCCAAGGACTCCAGCCACCCTAGTCATAGACTGTTCTCTCTGCTACGGCATGGCAAGCAGTGCCGGAGTGCCAAGTCTAGGACAAAAAGGCTTCAACACTTTAAGTCTGAGTCAGGCCCATAGGGGTATGGGAATTTGGATACAGAACAAGTGTTTTCCCTTAACCCCCAAGAGTCGATGCTGCAGGGATCTAATTAGCATAATACAATCTTTCAGTTTAAGCTAGAGATATGTTTTAGAGCGGTGTTTGTCAGACCATGAAAATCAGTCTTCGCACAATCGTCTGTAGCATCCAAAACGGTTTGGCCTACAAAAACTCTATGGAAAGATGACTCACAAACATGGTGTTTTCCGTTTTGCTCTACGACCCCCACAAGCGTCTTGGGACTCATCTGAAGTCTGTACAGAAGTTGGCAGCTCAGCTGTCTGTGGCATCCGTACAGTTTGGGCTACACACTTATATGGTCCCTCTGGAAAGGTGCGACTCATGAACACGTACGTCGACTGTTTTGCTCAAGCCTCACAATACTCGTCTGATGGTCCCCTGTACCAGTTGAAAAAATTAATGGAAGTACGTTATACAGTGCTTTCGGAAAGTATTCAGACCCTTTGCCACATTGTTACGTTACAGCCTTATTATAAAGTGGATTAAATGGCTTTCCCCCTAAATCTACACATCAAATCGCATAATGACAAAGCAAAAACTGGGTTTGACATTTGAACAAATTTATAAAGAATAAACTGAAGTCACATTTTACTTAAGTATTCAGACCCTTTAGTCAGTACTTTGTCAACGCTCTAATCACTGGTTGGAGATTTCCAAGAATAAGCAGGAAATCCAGAATTCTCCAACCAGGATTTGTGGAAAACCAGGAAATGTATTGAAAGTTCCTGGAATTTTGCAACCCAGATCGGGTTCAAGTCCAGCTTCTGGCTGGGCCACTCAAGAATATTCAGAGACTTGTCCCAAAGCCACTCCTCCATTGTCTTGGCTGTGTGCTTAGGGGTGGCAGCGTAGCCTAGTGGTTAGAGCGTTGGACTAGTAACCGAAAAGTTGCAAGTTCAAATCCCCGAGCTGACAAGGTTCAAATCTGTCGTTCCATCATTGAAAATAAGAATTTGTTCTTGCCTAGTTAAATAAAGGTAAAATAAAAAAGGGTCGTTGTCCTGTTGGAAGGTGAACCTTCGCCCCAGTCTGGGGTCCTGAGCGTTCAGGACTTCAAGGATCTCACTACTTTGCTCTATTCATCTTTCCCTTGATCCTGACTAGTCTCCCAGTTACTGCTGCTGAAAAACATCCCCACAGCTTGATGCTGCAACCACCATAGGGATGGTGCCAGGTTTGGTGCCAGGTTTCCTCCAGACGTTACGCTTTGCATTCAGGCCAAAGAGTTTAATCTCGTTTCTCATGGTCAGAGACTTTAGGTGCCTTTTGGCAAACTCCTAACGTGCTGCAGAGATGGTTGTCCTTCTGGAAGGTTCTCCCATCTCCGCAGAGGAACTTTAGAGCTCTGTCAGTGACCATCGGATTCATGGTCACCTCCCTGACCAAGGCCCTTCTCCCCCGATTGCTCAGTTTGGCTGGGCAGCCAGCACTAGGAAGAGTCTTTGTGGTTCCAAACTTCTTCCATTTAAGAATGGACTGTGGACTGCCACTGTGTTCTTGGGAACCTTCAAAGCTGCAGACATTTTTTGGTACCCTTCCCCAGATCTTTGCATTCCTTTGACCTCATGGTTTGGTTTTTGCCATGACATGCACTGTCAACTGTGTGTCTTTCCAAATCATGTCCAATTAATTGAATTTACCATAGATGGACTCCCAAGTTGTAGAAACATGAAGGATGATCAATGGAAACAGGATGTGCCTGAGCTCAATGTTGAGTCTCTTAGTAAAGGGTCTGAATAATTACATTCTAGATGAATCTGTGCTTCCAACTTTGCAGTAACAGTTTGGGGAAGGCTCTTTCCTGTTTCAGCATAACAATGCCTGCGTACACAAAGCGAGGTCCATACAGAAATGGTTTGTTGAGATCGGTGTGGAGGAATTTGACTGGCCTGCACAGTGCCCTGACCTCAACCCCATCAAACACCCTTGGGATGAATTGCAACACCGACTGCGAGACAGATCTAATTGTCCAAAATCATTAATGCTCTTGTGGCTGAATGAAAGCAAGTCCCCTCTGCAATGTTGTGTAGATCATTTTTTTCTTCAATCAATTTGAATCCTACTTTGCAACAATGAACTCCAAGTGGTCGGAATACTTTGAAGGCACTGTTAGCTGTATGTCAACAGTAGGCTGCTAATGATAAGTCAGTTCACCAATGACAAGGCATGTTGAATGAATGGTAGTCAGACCTAACTTGATGGATGAGGTCAGGGATGGAGATTATAGGCCTAATCCACTTGTTTCATATTCCATAGTAAGAGGGGCTGCAGGTAGTCTAGTTGTTAGAGCGTTGGGCTAGTAACCTAAAGTGTTGCTGGATCGAATCCCAGAGCTGACAAGGTAATCTGTTGTTCTGCTCCTGAAAAAGGCAGTTAACCCACTGTTCCTAGGCCGTTATTGTAAATAAGAATTTGTTCTTAACTGACTTTCCTAGTTAAATAAAAAGATGAGACTACTACATTGCATCCAGTAATTGAATTATTCTGAATTTTCTCCCCAATCAAAATGAAGCCAGTTTATACACTGCTCAAAAAAATAAAGGGAACACTTAAACAACACATCCTACATCTGAATGAAATAAATAATCTTATTAAATACTTTTTTCTTTACATAGTTGAATGTGCTGACAACAAAATCACACAAAAATAATCAATGGAAATCCAATTTATCAACCCATGGAGGTCTGGATTTGTAGTCACACTCAAAATTAAAGTGGAAAACCACACTACAGGCTGATCCAACTTTGATGTAATGTCCTTAAAACAAGTCAAAATGAGGCTCAGTAGTGTGTGTGGCCTCCACGTGCCTGTATGACCTCCCTACAACACCTGGGCATGCTCCTGATGCGGTGGTGGATGATCTCCTGAGGGATCTCCTCCCAGACCTGGACTAAAGCATCCGCCAACTCCTGGACAGTCTGTGGTGCAACGTGGCATTGGTGGATGGAGCGAGACATGATGTCCCAGATGTGCTCAATTGGATTCAGGTCTGGGGAACAGGTGGGCCAGTCCATAGCATCAATGCCTTCCTCTTGCAGGAACTGCTGACACACTCCAGCCACATGAGGTCTAGCATTGTCTTGCATTAGGAGGAACCCAGGGCCAACCGCACCAGCATATGGTCTCACAAGGGGTCTGAGGATCTCATCTCGGTACCTAATGGCAGTCAGGCTATCTCTGGCGAGCACATGGAGGGCTGTGCAGCCCCCCAAAGAAATGCCACCCCACACCATGACTGACCCACCGCCAAACCGGTCATGCTGGAGGATGTTGCAGGCAGCAGAACGTTCTCCACGGCGTCTCCAGACTCTGTCACGTCTGTCACATGTGCTCAGTGTGAACCTGCTTCATCTGTGAAGAGCACAGGGCGCCAGTGGCGAATTTGCCAATCTTGGTGTTCTCTGGCAAATGCCAAACATCCTGCACGGTGTTGGGCTGTAACCCCCACCTGTGGACGTCGGGCCCTCATACCACCCTCATGGAGTCTGTTTCTGACCGTTTGAGCAGACACATGCACATTTGTGGCCTGCTGGAGGTAATTTTGCAGGGCTCTGGCAGTGCCCCTCCTGCTCCTCCTTGCACAAAGGTGGAGGTAGCAGTCCTGCTGCTGGGTTGTTGCCCTCTTACGGCCTCCTCCACGTCTCCTGATGTACTGGCCTGTCTCCTGGTAGTGCCTCCATGCTCTGGACACTACGCTGACAGACACAGCAAACCTTCTTGCCACAGCTCGCATTGATGCGCCATCCTGGATGAGCTGCACTACCTGAGCAACTTGTGTGGGTTGTAGACTCCATCTCATGCTACCACTAGAGTGAAAGCACCGCCAGCATTCAAAAGTGACCAAAACATCAGCCAGGAAGCATAAGAACTGAGAAGTGGTCTGTGGTCACCACCTGCCGAACCACTTCTTTATTGGGGGTGTCTTGCTAATTTCCTATAATTTCCACCTGTTGTCTATTCCATTTGCACAACAGCATGTGGAATTTATTGTTAATCGGTATTGCTTCCTAAGTGGACAGTTTGATTTCACAGAAGTGTGATTGACTTGGAGTTACATTGTGTTGTTTAAGTGTTCCCTTTATTTTTTTCAGCAGTATATTTTCACTAGACTATCCAAATAAAGACACCTAATAATCATTACGCCTAAATTAAACCTAGAAACACCTGTTTCATTTAGGATCCAACACCAGACTTCTGTTTTGGCTACATTGATATCATTTGTGACTCTAGGTTTCTGGAAATGACAGTCACATGTTTTTTTTTTTAAATGCTCCAACTTCCTGGAGGGGGAAGTTGACTACATCAGCACCACCTTGTCAGAAAATACAAGGGTTGTACATTTAAATTTGTTTTTAGTTAGCTACTGAAGAGCAGCAAATTATTACTAAGTATCCGTAAGTCTATAGCCTTCCATTCCTGCAGAGGCAGTCTTCTGCCAACGTTAGGCAAATGCAACATGTTTAGCCTATGGTTTGAGCATTGCATGCGCGCCGTCACGCTGAACTGGTACTCAAAAATTCAGTTGGCAGGTCTGCGTTAGTTGCTCAACATAACGCTTGCAGAGCTGTCGATCTTTTACTCCCGTTACAGCCGGTATGTGCTTAAGTCAAAATAGAAATCTGCATGCTTTCGGTTGCTTGTCTATTCGGCACCTCCCAATGTAAATCACTCATTACTGCCATGCACAGGTCAAGTCTACGACTGCACAATACATCGGAGGTGCCAAAAATATATATATATTTTTTCAGTTGCTTGTAAATTTCTACTTAGAACTTTTTTTTTTGGAAGCACATACTGGCCGTAATGACGATAGTTGCTCAGCTAAACTGCACATTTGATGTAACCAACGTACAGAGTATACCGCACATTTAGAACACCTTGCTAATATTGAGTTGCGCGACCCCCCCCCCCCCCCCCAAAATCCAACTCAAGGCTTAAAAACCCTTTAACCAGTGTCCTCCCCATCATCTACACTGATTGAAGTGGATTTAACAGGTGACATCAATAAGTTATCATAGCTTTTATCTGGATTCACCTGGTCAGTCTGTCCTTAATGTTTTGTACACTATTGATACTTGCAGAGCTGTTCTACCCATGAGCAAATATTAAGGCAGTCCCCCGAACCTCTGATGGTGGGGTAAATGCAATTTTGTAAAACTGACTAGGTATCCCCCTTTCAAATAGTTAGACGGTATACTTCCAGGGTGTTCAGACTTGTCAGCATCTCTAACACATACTGTGGTGCACTCGCTGTACAGGAATAAAATAATCAATTGAATTGATATGGTGTCATAAACAAAATAGTTGTATTTTTTTTTTTTTTCACAGGAAGCTGTGTTTGTATGCTGAAGACCCTGGCATATAGTTTGCCTTGCTCGTCCAGATGATCGGCAACCTGTGAAGATGCTCCGTTTTGTTGTTGGGGCCTGTTTAGGACATAACTTTAGAAAACGTTTAGATACTGTGTTCTATACAATGCATTTGTCAAAGTATTCATTCTATCTGCAACATTAAACCTTTCCCATCCCTGAATACACCCTTTTCCTTCTCTTTGTAGTTTCTGCTCTTTTCCACAAGTCACTAATGTATTATCATCTAATAAAGTTAATTTTAAAAAAATCACCAGTTTTCTCTATCTAGGAAAGTAAACCCTTTTAATTCACTAGCATCTACATAATGGTTATTGAATACTCAACAATATATTAAGTCTGGGTGTTATGGTACATGCATACAATTCAAGCTGTTTGAGAGCCCACAGTCACCAATAAACATGGATGGGGTGGAGGGGAACGTAATAAACCATTTACTGCTGTGTGGATACTTAGTCTCATTCCGTAGAGCTCTAGTGTTACTAAAAAAAAGCTCCACTCCCCTGGTCGGTCCCAGATCTGTTCGTGTGGCGTTGACAACTCCTGTGGTCATTATGGGAAACGGCACAAACAGATCTGGGACCAGACTAGGAAAGCACTACAGTACACCCTGGAGCCTAAATGAAGAGAGCTGTGATTTCACAAGACTGAGGGCTGGATTCAATCCGTATTACAGAAGATCTGCGTTATAGAATGTCTTTAAATCAATGTTCCTGCTTTCACAGTGAAAGTTGCATGTGTCGGCTCAATCGGAAATTACCCTAAATTTAGGTCAGATTTCCCACAATACGAATTGAATCCAGCGCTTATACTTTGACAATAATACTGAGGTTTACCTGCAGTATGGTCCAAATAGGAAATATGTAGAGAAGCATTCATGGCTCCTTGAACTCCATATTGCAGACAAAAAGAAAAGGTGTTCAGACTCGAAACAGCCACAACCAGTTCTAGATCAATTCTAAAAGTCTCACATTTGAAAGTCAACATTTTTTTTTCTTTTTTTTTTCTCTTTCACAGAAAGAACGTAGATACTGCGACATGAGTACACTTACAGCAAGTCTATGGTTGAATAACCCAAAAAAACTATTATATTTAATAAAATAAGACATTCAAGTACAGTAACATTTTTGCATGAAAATACAAAGCTACAGGGGAAAAAAGCATTTAAAATCAAAAACTTTGTTTTCATCCAAAAAATTAAAAGCGGAAGTGCTAGGTCATTAATATTTCATTTGTTGTATCCATACCAACGCCACGGGGGTTTGCTGCCTGGAGACATAGGCAGTGTGTGGCGAGGAACTGGTTCCTTTTATGGCTCTGAGCGTTGCTGTGCTGTCCTGCCATCATTCATGGCTCTGTACAATAACTACAGTCTGACTTGACCACTTCGCAAAGGCGGCGGGGGGGGGGGGCATGAAGATGGCTAGCGTCCATCCACCTCTCCCCAGCTCCGTTATAAAACTGCAATGCTTCCCATTCATTCTCCTTCAACCTGAGTCAATATCTCCGAGTCCGAAATGGCATCCTATTCCCTTCATAGGGCACTACTTTCGACCAGGTCCTCTCCTCTCCGCCAATACGTCGCTGGGAAGGAAAACAAGGGGGGGCGGTGTATCCACAGCAGAACATTTTTCAGTATATAAATGTATGTCTCCTTTCAGCTTGTCTTTATCCACCACAACATCCATTTTTACATATTTTCATGTGTGAAACAATTGAAATATTTATAACAGTTTGTATTGTATTTTTCCTCCTTCCCATGCATTAGTGGACAAGTTAGCTGAACAAAGAGGAGTTTCTGTGACGGTCCAAAATGGCACCCTATTCCCTACATAGTGGACCACTTTTGACCTGGCCAGCATAGGGTCCTAGTCAAAAGTAGTGCACTATATAGGGAATAGATCCGGAGGTGGGAGGTCCAGCTCAGTTGTGTTGCAGCGTATTGGACTCTATAGGAGGGGCGGAGTCGTACAGTGTGTCTGTGTCGTGCGTAGGCTCTCCGGCTAGCGTGCAGGGGTTTGACAAGGTTCCGGCTCCACAGTCACAGAAGAATCTACAGAGAAGGTACAGAATATTATATTGAACATGACTGAAGTGGAAGACAGGGAGGAAATATCAACTGATCAAGTAGCCACTGAAATACTTTCACATCTCCAGTCAGCTCTTTAGATTTCTCACATTTCTTAAAGTCAATTACTGTACACAAACAGATTTGAATGTGAGATATAATTTGGCACAGGAGGGAGAGGTTTTGCACAATATAAAACCAGATATAATTAAAAGTAATTTAGCGTGAAATATCGCTGTCATTAAAAAGGCATTAAACAGAACAGTAACGTACCTATCATGCCTAATGAACTCAACGTCGTGCCCCTGGTGGCACTTCTTGATGCAGTTCACACAGATGGCGTTGCGGTCTGTTGTGTTACAGGTGTGACACCTGACCACACGAAGGGACAGAACAAAGAAACAGGTGACGAGCCAAATGAGTTTCATCCATTAAAGTGGACAGATGGATCAATGAGTCCAACATTGCTTAAAATAACTTCATCTTTTTGAGAAATACAGACTTAGCATTCTCAATAAACCAGAAAATCAAGAGTTGTATGTGGCTGTTTATCCAAGTTTGCTGACTAACTTCATAATCCTGCTTTCTGGAATACCCCACTGCATGACGATCTCTATCTATAAATCCAGATGTGTGTGGAGATCTCTCTATCTATATATCCAGATGTGTGTGGAGATCTCTCCATCTATATATCCAGATGTGTGGAGATCTAACTCTCTCTCGCTCGCTCTATATATATATATATATATATATCCAGATGTGTAAAGATATCTCTAACGCTCTCTATCTATATATCCAGATAGGTGTAGAGATCTCTCTCTCTATCTATATATCCAGATATGTGTAGAGATATCTATACACACAGGGTAAGAAATTATTACCTGTAAAAATCGTGCATTGGATAGCTGGTGTAACTGGAAATCTTGTACAGGCACTGACCTCTGCTCACAGCTTTTTCAATGGCATCTTGATTGTTCATTATTTTGTTATCTGGGGGGGATACAGGAGAACGGGAGGGGGGGTTGGATCAGACCAGGTACAGATAAAAAAAGTAATTTAGAGGCAATTTCAGAGAATTCAAAACCACCATTTTGCCAAAGAGACTGAGCATAAGTAGTTCCTATAGATTCTAGTAACAATACGTTCACTTTTACCTTTCATTGTAACGTTGACACCCGATGCGAGAAACAACCCTCCAAAGCGGTTGTTGAAGATCTGATTGCCCTCTAGGGTTGCCGTGGCATGATTGGTGATCTCAATACCTGGTGGACATAGAAACAGAGACAGGTCAGGATCAGCATGGGGGAAGTGGAGATTCAGGACCCCCTAAGCACCTGTGCAGATCTGAGAGGATTTCATTAGTATAATATAGTTAAACTATAATGACAAAGCAAAAACAGGTTTTTAGAAATTCACATCAGTATTCAGACCCTTTACTCAGTACTTTGTCAAAGCACCTTTGGCAGCAAATACAGCCTCGAGTCTTCTTGGGTATGACGCTACAAGCTTGGCACACCTGTATTTGGGGAGTTTCTCCCTTTCTCTGCAGATCCTCTCAAGCTCTGTCAGGTTGGATGGGAAGTGTTGCTGCACAGTTATTTTCAGGTCTCTCCGGTGATGTTCGATCGGGTTCAAGTCCGGGCTCTGGCTGGGCCACTCAAGGACATTCAGAGACTTGACCCGAAGCCACTCCTGCGTTGTCTTGGCTGTGTGCTTGGGGTCGTTGTCCTGTTGGAAGGTGAACCTTCGCCCCAGTATGAGGTCCTGAGCGCTCTGGAGCAGGTTTTCATCAAGGACCTCTCTGTAATTTGCTCAGTTCATCTTTGCTTCAATCCTGACTAGTCCCTGCAGCTGAGAAAACACCCCCACAGCATGATGCTGCAACTACCATGCTTCACCGTAGGGATGGTGCCAGGTTTCTTCCAGGCGTGATGCTTGGCATTCAGGCCAAAGAGTTCAATCTTGGTTTCATCAGACCAGATAATCTTGTTTCTTAAGGTGCCTTCTGGCAAACTCTCCCATCTCCACAGAGGAACTTCTAGAGCTCTGTCAGAGTGACCATGGTCACCTCCCTGACCAAGGCCCTTCTCCCCCGATTGCTCAGTTTGGCCGGGCAGCCAGCTCTATAAAGAGTCTTGGTGGTTTCAAACTTCTTCCATTTAAGAATGGAGGCCACTGTGTTCTTGGGGACATTCCATTTTGTTGGTACCTACAGACCTGCTCTGACCTTATATAGACAGGTGTGTGCCTTTCTAAATAAATGTAATTTACCACAGGTGAACTCCAATCAAGTTGTAGAAACATCTCAAGGGTGATAAATGGAAACAGGATGTAATGGAGCTCAATTTTCAGTCTCATAGCAAAAATAAAAAATAAACAGTTTTCACTTTGTCATTCTGGGTTATTGTGTGTAGATTGCTGAGGATTCTATTTAAATATAATGCACTTTAGAATAAGGCTGTGATGTAACAAAATGTGGAAAAGGTCAAGGGGTCTGAATACTTTGAAGGCACTGTAGATACAAAAGTATGTGGACACCCCTTCAAATTAGTGGATTCGGCTATTTCCGCCACACCAGTTGCTGACTGGTGTATAAAATTGAGCACACAGCCATGCAATCTCCATAGACAAACTTTGGCAGTAGAATGGTGTTACTGAAGAGCTCAGTGACTTTCAACATGGCACCATCATAGGATGCCACCTTTCCAACAAATCAGTTTGTCAAGTTTCTGCCCTGCTAGAGCTGACTCCGTCTAATATTGTGAAGAGGAAACGTGTAGGAGCAACAACGGGTCAGCCGCGAAACGGAAGGCCACAAGTTCACAGAACGGGACTGCCGAGTGCTAAAGGAGGTAAGAAAATAATAATAATAAAAAAATATATATATATATATAAAAATTAAAAAAAATCGCCTGTCCTCAGTTGAAACACTCACAACCGAGTTCCAAACTGCCTCTGGGATCAACGTCAGCACAATAACCGTTTGTCGGGAGCACCATGAAATGGGTTTCCGAGCAGCCGCACACAAGCCTAAGATTACCATGCACAATTCCAAGCCAATGCCACTCCAGCCGTCACTTGGCATTGCGCATGGTGATCTTAGGCTTGTGTGCTTGCCATCATTGGACTCTGGAGTAGTGGAAACGAGTTCTCTGGAGTGACGAATCACGCTTCACCATCTGGCAGTCCGACGGACGAATCGGGGTTTGGCGGATGTCAGGAGAACGCTACCTGCTGAATGCATAGTGCATTGGAGGAGGATTAATGGTCTGGGGCTGTTTTTCATGGTTCGGGCTAGGCGTGGCAGGTAGCCTAGTGGTTAGAGCGTTGGGCCAGTAACCGGTTGCTGGATCGAATCCCCAAGCTGACAAGGTAAAAATCTGTCTTTCTGTCCCTGGTAGGCCGTCATTGAAAATAAGAATTTGTTCTTAACTGACTTGCCTAGTTAAATAAAGGTCAAATAATTTAAAAAAATGTAGCTCCAGTGAAGGAAAATCGTAATGCTACAACATACAATTACATTCTAAATGATTCCGCTTCCAACTTTGTGGTAACAGTTTGGGCCCTTTCCTGCATGACAATGCACCCTTGCACAAAGCGAGGTCCATACAGAAATGGATTGTCGAGATCGGTGTGGAACGTAACTATCCCTGACTTCAACCCCATTGAACACCTTTGGGATGAATTGGAACGCCGACTGTGAGCCAGGCCTAATCATCAGTGCCCGACCTCACTAATATGTAAGAAAGTCCCCACAGCAATGTTCCACCATCTAGTGGAAAGCCTTTCCAGTAAGGGGAAGCAAAGGGGGGGGAGCAACTCGATATTAATGCCTATGATTTTGGACTGAGATGTTCGATGAGCAGATGTCCACATACGTTTGGTCATGTGTCCATTTGGGATTGGGCCTCACCTCTTCAATTAACCCACTGCAACCCTGGCGCAATTTGGAATTCTAACCCCATTTAAACATTGTGTTTGAGCTGTTTTGTGAGACAAGGGTGGATCCTGGGTCTTTTTACAAAAACGTCTGTAGAGTCAATGGTTTGAGCTACAAGTCATCTATGAAAAGCTGGGACTCGAGAAAAATGCACGTGACATGTATTTGCTCTACGTCGCTAACAAGCTACACAAGAATCGTTAGAAGGTAAGGGTTTCTTCTTGTGTGTATAATACATTGTGTGTATAATACTGTGATAAGCTCACATAGTTGCTGTCACAAACTCCACACAGTTGTTACTGACTAGTTGGATATTCATTTCCCAGGGAGAAAACAATGTCTGTGCTTACAGCATTCATACGAATTCATTTTGATCAGGTTTTTGCTTGAGAGGACCTTATTTATTTTTACAGTCTATAAAACTCATGAATGCAACTGTTAATGTGAAATTGTTTTGTGTTCAGCCCTGGTCATCCTGAAAATAAAATGGTAAAAAATTTAAGTCAGATAAACAAAAAGCCGATTTTAGCTGGAGTCTCGGGACTGATAGGGTTAACGTCTACCTATGACTGTCTATTAATCACATGGAGTCAAAGCTAAATACTGCCCGGTCATGCTTAATACGCACACAAAGTCAAATACATTTTTTGCAACAAAAGAAATTAACATTTCTTATTGGACCAATCCAAGTAGTCCCTCCCCCTTTCAGTCTGCTTTCCTTCATATGGTGCCTAATGAACACAACTCTGGACTGAACCCTGCTTTCTAGCATAGCGTCGCCCACCTGCAGCAAAGCCGTCAAATATCCTGTTCTTCCTCAGGATGGGGTGGCTGTTGGTGCTGATGAGGACCCCTGCCTGGGCGTTCCTGAAGATATCGTTCTCCTCCAGTAAACCTCGTCCTCCGTTGAATATACAGATCCCTCCGTCACGCCCGTCGTGGATCTTATTCCTCCGGAGGGTGGGGTTGCTGTCTGTCTTTATCCACACCCCCGCCATGGCGTTGTCAAATATCTCATTGTCCTCGATGAAGCCCAAACCTGAAACACAGTCAGGATATCAGCCAAGAGGTCATGTAGCATGGTTCCAGAGTTCATGAGGGAGCATCTGAGTGACACAGGAATATGATGGAGCCACTCCACTCAGACCCTGTGAATCCAGGGTGTCTTAACTGTTCTGCATCATGAATTTCATGTAGAAAAGGTACACTTTCTGAAGAAATTATGTGCTTGCTTCACCCCTCCCAAGACAAAATCAAGCTGAGAGGAGAATGGATGGATAGAGACTAACAGTTGGTTTCTCACCTGAGTTGTAAACCAGAATGCCTCCATTTTGACCTCCCCATATCTTGTTCCGTCTGATTTTGGGATTGCTTCCAGTTCTGTTACAGTGGGAAACATTAACCAACAAATCAATCAATGCATATAATTCAAATCAATAGTATGACAAAAGTGCATAGCAATGTGATAATAAAGGCATTTAACGGATGATTTAAAACAGCAACATGCACTATATTATTTACACAGGTTGTCAGTGGGTCCCACCGTGTGGTTGTCTATTCATTTTGAGTTCCAGCCCTTTCACTGACCTGATTTGAACTCCAGAGTACATGTGGTTGTAGATATCATTGTCCTCCAACACTCCATGGCCGTTGTCGTAGAAGTAGACACCAACCTGCATGACCCACAAGACAAGAGGGGAGGTGGGAGTGTTTAGTTTGCAGGTTATTGGCAAATTTCATTCGTTCATTCATCCATCCGTGGTAGATGAGTGGCCCATGGAGCCAACTGCCCCCCCATCTCTCTCTCTCCATCTATCTCTCTCCAGACACATGCATACACACACATTGTGATATTGTTGTATGGTGGTATTGAACATGTTGTATTGTGGATATGTGGTGGTGTAGGGATGTTATATGATGTACCGTTTTATCTTTAGCTCATTCAGTACAAACATAGTTCACTGTTTTACATGTAATGTGGGTGCTTTGGTATGTTTGGACCCCAGGAAGAGGGATCCCTAATAAATACAACTCTCCATCTACCTCCCTCTATGTGCATACCTGTTTCCCACTATGTATCCTGTTCCTCCTGAGGACAGGTGTGCTTCCTGTGGTCACCCAGACTCCTGCCAGCGTGTTGCTGTAGACCTCATTCTCCTCAATCACCCCCTGTCCCTTTTCATGCTACAGGGGAGACACACATGAATTACATTACTAACATCCTTATCCTCTGTCAGTCTGCTGCCTACTGTATGAAGGTTCATTTAACACTAATATGGCAGGCTAATACTGGTTAAATATCCTAAAGGGTTGCAGATAAACCACAGCTATAAGCTTCATAAGTACTAAACATGTGATTATGTGCTTTCTTTAAATACACATTTAAAAAGGTTCTAGAAAGCTCTACTTACCACATAGATGCCCCCGTGCTGTCCGTCGTGGATCTTGTTGTGTCGTACGATAGGGCAGCTGTTTGTCCTGATCTGGATCCCTGCCAAGGCGTTACCGTAGATATCATTCCCCTCAATGAGGCCTCGGCCGTCACCGAATATGTAAACGCCACCCTGGTTACCGTTGAAGATGGCGTTGCCCCTGTGATTGACACAACGTGGAGAAATGGTACCATTGACTATCCATTTACACATCAGCATCAATACAATGCAATATAGATTGCATAATGGACAAAGGGAGAGACAAGACAGCGAAAGAGAGCACGAAAGAGGATTTTTTTTGGAAAAAGAGAATGTATTTGACTGAAACCCCGCTGACCTTATTGTAGGATCGCTATTGGAGGTGACCCACACTCCAGCAAAGTTGTTTGCATAGATCTTGTTCTCGATGAACTGTCCTCTGCCCTTCTCGTGCACGTAGATCCCTCCCGTCTGTCCGTGGTGGATCTCACAGCGCACCACCGTGGGGTTGGCGTACGCCTTCACCTCAAAGCCAGCTATGCGGTTCCTGTGGATGTTGCAGCTCTCAAAGTAGCCCTGCAGGAGGAGACAGTCACGTCAGTAATAAATAAGAATACCATGGCTATTTCTCAATTCATATTTTCTCGATTCATCGGATCATCACTCCTCCTTTAAAAAGCATTGGGTAAGAACTTCACATGAAAGGAACCTTAGACCTTCTCCAAAATACATTTGAGAAGAGCAAGGTGTTAAAAAAAACCTTTTTCTTTCCTATTGAGAAAATGACCTCAATCCGATGTCTTGTGTAACCAAAAGTAGGAATACATTTCCATGTTTTTAGAAGCTGTGGATTAAGGTTTATGTAACTAAAACCAGTGGTGGGTCTTCAAAACCTACAGTCGGATGAAACCGGAAGGCAACACTTCTCTTTAAGAACAAGAACGGCTACAGAGTGAGTATTTACAGCAGAAAGACAGTTTTATACGCCAGCTACAGTAGAAACCAAGGTTCTTCCTCAATTCTTTCCGCATTACCTTGCATACGCACCTCAAAACACATTGAAGAATGTCAGATGAGAGGGACCTTAGACATTCTCCTACAATACGATAGAGAAGGAAGCAAGAAGATGCAAGGGCTGGAGGAAAAATGAGAAAGAGCCTCTAGTCACAACTGTAGTCCAGACCAAAATGGAGCGTCATCTCTCAGGTGTAGCCAGGCCAGACCAATATGGAGCGTCATCTCTCAGGGGTAGCCAGGCCAGACCAATATGGAGCGTCATCTCTCAGGGGTAGCCAGGCCAGACCAATATGGAGCGTCATCTCTCAGGGGTAGCCAGACCAGACCAATATGGAGCGTCATCTCTCAGGGGTAGCCAGACCAGACCAATATGGAGCGTCATCTCTCAGGGGTAGCCAGACCAGACCAATATGGAGCGTCATCTCTCAGGGGTAGCCAGACCAGACCAATATGGAGCGTCATCTCTCAGGGGTAGCCAGACCAGACCAATATGGAGCGTCATCTCTCAGGGGTAGCCAGACCAGACCAATATGGAGCGTCATCTCTCAGGGGTAGCCAGACCAGACCAATATGGAGCGTCATCTCTCAGGGGTAGCCAGACCAGACCAATATGGAGCGTCATCTCTCAGGGGTAGCCAGACCAGACCAATATGGAGCGTCATCTCTCAGGGGTAGCCAGACCAGACCAATATGGAGCGTCATCTCTCAGGGGTAGCCAGACCAGACCAATATGGAGCGTCATCTCTCAGGGGTAGCCAGACCAGACCAATATGGAGCGTCATCTCTCAGGGGTAGCCAGACCAGACCAATATGGAGCGTCATCTCTCAGGGGTAGCCAGACCAGACCAATATGGAGCGTCATCTCTCAGGGGTAGCCAGACCAGACCAATATGGAGCGTCATCTCTCAGGGGTAGCCAGACCAGACCAATATGGAGCGTCATCTCTCAGGGGTAGCCAGACCAGACCAATATGGAGCGTCATCTCTCAGGGGTAGCCAGACCAGACCAATATGGAGCGTCATCTCTCAGGGGTAGCCAGACCAGACCAATATGGAGCGTCATCTCTCAGGGGTAGCCAGACCAGACCAATATGGAGCGTCATATCTCAGGGGTAGCCAGACCAAACCAATATGGAGCGTAGGGTAGCACATTTTGGGGAATATTCAGAGGTGGAAACCTTCCGTGGGAATTAAAGGGAATATATGGAAATTAACGGAAATATATGCAAATGAATATTAATACCATTTAAATGTAGATTTTTTTTTTTGCATTGGATATATTTACCATATCATATGGAGACAGAAACAGAAACCTTTTAGCTTATCATAAGTAGACAATTGCAAATTACTAAATCCTTCCAATAGAAATAATAATTTTTAAAAAATTGTTACAAATCCAACTTTAATTGAGTTGGCTCTTCTCATGGGATGATTTCAATGAACGATCTCCAATGATCCATCGCATCTCCCAAAGACGTTTTCAACATACATCTGTAAAATGATAGTCTAGAAACTAAAGCTTTGGTTGTCTTCCTCTCAAGCTTCCATGTCGACTCCCTGGACTTCCTCAATGTCCACCTCTTGAACATCAGATTGAGGCCTCATCTTCACTGTAACTTCCCAAGCTTGTTGAGGATGGCTTGTTGTCAGGCTCAAAAAGCCTCAAATTTGCCCGGATGGAGACCAATTTTTCAACCCTTGTATTGGTCAGCCTGTTGCGTGCTTTGATGTGTGTGTGTGCCAAACAAGGACCAGTTGCACTCCGAAGCAGCTGTTGTTGGGATTTGGAGGATAGAGGCATCAGGGGGAAAAAGTCCCTTCCACCAGGTGGCTGATGAGATATGTTGGCTCAACTGCCATATTGCATCTCCATCCCAAAGCCCTTACTTGGAAGTGTACTTCGCCAGACTGCCAAGAACCTTGCCCTCATCCAGGCCAAGGTGGCGAGACACGGTTGTTCTCTGCACCAGACAGTATGCTCTTGCCAGCATATTTGGGGTCCAACATGTACGCTGCGGCGTGTATGGGCTTCAGGCAGAAGTCTTCACGCTTTTTGATGCATTTCAGAACTGCAGTTTCCTCTGCTTGGAGCAACAGTGAAGTGGGCAGGGCAGTACGGATTTCTTCTCTTACATCTGCAAGCAGAGTCTGAACATCAGACAGGATGGCATTGTCTCCCTCAATCCGTGCAATGGCTACTGCTATAGGTTTCAGGAATTTCAGGCTGCTTACTACTCTCTCCCAAAATACATCATCCAGGAGAATCCTTTTAATGGGGCTCTCCATATCAGCAGACTGTGATATGGCCATTTCTTGGAGAGACTCCTTCCCCTCCAGGAGACTGTCAAACATGATGACAACATCACCCCAACAGGTGTTGCTGGGCAGCTTCAATGTGGTGCTCTTATTCTTCTCACTTTGCTTGGTGAGGTATAACTTGATGACCCTTCACATACTGAACCATTTCCTTGGCTCTCTTGTAGAGTATATCCATTGTTTTCAGTGCCATGATGTCCTTGAGGAGCAGATTCAACGCATGAGCAGCACAGCCAATGGGTGTGATGTGAGGGTAGGACTCCTCCACTTTAAACCAAGCAGACTTCATGTTCACAGCATTGTCTGTCACCAGTGCAAATAAATACCTTATAGAGACTGGTGTGTCTGTTGTCCCTTCTGTCTGTGCTCTTGTAGAATACTGGTTGAGGGGTGGAGATGTAGTTAATTATTTCTTGCCCATGAACATTCAACAAACCATCAGAGATGATTGCAGAACAGTCTGCTTTCTCTATGATTTGCTTGACCTTCACTTGAACTTTCTGTTGAACTTTGCATCCAGCAAATTAGTAGATAAAACATGTCTGGTTGGAGGGGTGTATGCTGGGCGAAGAACATTCAGAAATCTCTTCCAATACACATTGCCTGTGAGCATCAGAGGTGAACCAGTTGCATACACAGCTCAAGCAAGACATTCATCAGCATGTCTCTGACTACGTTCTTCCATTGAGTCAAAAAAACGTATAATCGAGGTGAAAATGATGAAGCAGACACCTTATCGATAGCAGCAGCACCTGGAATCAGAAGTAGAGGGACTTTTGTCAGATGTTGCTTGTTGTGAGCGCTGAGGGAACTTTATGCACTTGACCAAATGATTCTGCAGCTTTGTTGCATTCTTCACATATGATTTGGCACAATATTTGCAAATGTACACAGCTTTTCCTTCTACATTAGCTGCAGTGAAATGTCTCCACACATCAGATAGTGCAGTGCCCGTGGCATTTTCCTGGAAAGATCAGAATTTTTTTTTTAAAATAAAAATACAATTCCATGTACAAATAAATAGTTAAGCAGTTAGATTAACCTCTCTGGGCTAGGCGGGACGAATTCGTCCCACCTACGTAACAGCCACTTGCAGCCTGTGGCGCGATTTTCAAAACCTTAAAAATCCTATTACTTCAATTTCTCAAACATATGACTATTTTACAGCTATTTAAAGACAAGACTCTCGTTAATCTAACCACACTGTCCGATTTCAAAAAGGCTTTACAACGAAAGCAAAACATTAGATTATGTCAGCAGAGTACCAAGCCAGAAATAATCAGACACCCATTTTTCAAGCCAGCATATAATGTCACCAAAACCCAGAAGACAGCTAAATGCAGCACTCACCTTTGATGATCTTCATCAGATGACAACCCTAGGACATTATGTTATACAATACATGCATGTTTTGTTCAATCAAGTTCATATTTATATCAAAAACCAGCTTTTTACATTAGCATGTGACGTTCAGAACTAGCATACCCCCCGCAAACTTCCGGGGAATTCACTAACATTTTACTAAATTACTCACGATAAACGTTCACAAAAAGCATAACAATTATTTTAAGAATTATAGATACAGACCTCCTCTATGCACTCGATATGTCCGATTTTAAAATAGCTTTTTGGTGAAAGCACATTTTGCAATATTCTAAGTACATAGCCCAGGCATCACGGGCTCGCTATTTAGACACCCGGCAAGTTTAGCACTCACCATAATCATATTTACTATTATAAAAGTTTGATTACCTTTTGTTGTCTTCGTCAGAATGCACACCCAGGACTGCTACTTCAATAACAAATGTTGGTTTGGTCCAAAATAATCCATCGTTATATCCGAATAGCGGCGTTTTGTTCGTGCGTTCCAGACACTATCCGAAAGAGTAAAGAAGTGTCGCGCGCATGGCGCAATTCGTGACAATAAAATTCTAAATATTCCATTACCGTACTTCGAAGCATGTCAACCGCTGTTTAAAATCAATTTTTACGCCATTTTTCTCATAGAAAAGCGCTAATATTCCGACAGGGAATCTCCTTTTCGGCAAACAGAGGAAAAAATCCCAAAGGCGGGGGCGGTCGGGTCACGCGCCTAAGCCCAGTGTCCCTTGATCGGCCACTTGAGAAAGGCGATAATGTGTTTCAGCCTGGGGCTGGAATGACGACATTCTGTTTTTTCCCGGGCTCTGAGCGCCTATGGACGACGTGGGAAGTGTCACGTTAGAGCAGAGATCCTTAGTAAATGATAGAGATGGAAAAGAAGTTCAAGAAATGGTCAGACAGGCCACTTCCTGTAAAGGAATCTCTCAGGTTTTGACCTGCCATTTGAGTTCTGTTATACTCACAGACACCATTCAAACAGTTTTAGAAAATGTAGGGTGTTTTCTATCCATATGTAATAAGTATATACATATTCTAGTTACTGGGTAGGAGTGGTAACCAGATTAAATCGGGTATGTTTTTTATCCAGCCGTGTCAATACTGCCCCCTAGCCCTAACAGGTTAAACAACTCCTTTGTAAGATAAATATTTGAAAATGAAACATGTATGGAAACAGGTGAATTAACACGCCTCAGTTAGCAGGCTCAAGCAAGCTAAAACCCACATGGTAGCAAAAACTAACTAGCAGAAACTGTTAACAAGTTAGAAATGATTTGAACACACTTTGCTGTAGGCTACTATTTGCTAATTAACAACAACAAAAAATTACGTCATATGAAATATATTCACCCCACCCAGTAGTGTAATCAAAACTTACCAGAAAGCATGTAGTCCTTGGCTCAGACAGTGTAGTAGTGTGGGCTCTATAGCATCTCATTAGTGTGCAAGATCTTGAGAATCAGCTGTACATGTGATGGAAGAATGCACTGTGCATGCAGAGAGTTGCAATTCCATTGAATTGGGGATAGTTTAACCAAAATATGCCACAAGACCCAGAATTACCTTGTGTATCACACAAAAAAAGGTTCACTGTTATAAGCTAACTTTTTTGATGAATTTAAGCAAAATTCCTCAAAATCCCAACCCTTTGCAACCCCAATGAAGCATCATCTCAGTGGTAACCAGACCAGAACAATAGTGTCATCTCACCATGCCGTGGTCGAAGGTAAAGACGCCCACGTCTCTGCCATGGTGGATGTGGTTCCGTCTGATGATAGGGTTGCCATGGTTTTTCACCCAGATCCCTGCCAGAGCGTTGTTGGAGATCTCATTGTCCTCGTAGATTCCCTGGGAACGAAGAATGAGTTGCAGAGTTTCACAGCACAGTCTTGGAAATGGGATGATTTGAGTAATCAAGTGCCATATGGAAAGAGTGGTGTGCGTTACCTACCTGTGCATGGTCGGTGATGTAAAGCCCCACGTTCTCACAGTCGCTGATGTTGCAGTGTTTGATGGTGGGACAAGCGCCTTGGCCGCTCACACAGACCGCTGAGCCCACTGAAACCAACAGGTGTAGAGCCAGCCAGGTGAGCATGGTAGAGCCCGGTGTGTCCACTACACTTCTCAGACAGATACCCACCCACTGTCTCAATTCCATGTGTGGAAGACACTGCCAAAATATCGCCCTATGAGCTATGATCACTATAATACATTTAGGTGTCATGAAAATTAGATTGCACTAGGTAGGTCTGAGATGCTAAAACTATGCTTAGTGAAAGGCAGATAGGTCTGTGGAGAGATGGAGACATTGTGTTGTAAGGTACCTGTGCAAGTGCTGCGTATGATACAGTGGTCAATGATGGGACTGCAGTTGACTGTAATCTCCAGACAGTGGTGGGCATTGTGGTGCTGGGCAGACTTATCATCAGGATTAAACTAAGAGAGGCAGACAAACATAAGGGAGTTAGTTTATTACATAGGACTACGATAGGAATCATTCATAACATATGACTAACATCCACAACTGATATCATGTCAACAGTTCCCTTTGTATGCTGAGGACCACTGTACAGAGTCAATATGACAACACGGTGATGCCGACTACACAGAGTCAATATGACCGCCCCCAGGTGGCATGGGTAGGTAACAACACATCTGCCACGCTGATCCTCAACACAGGGGCCCCTCAGGGGTGGGTGCTCAGTCCCCTCCTGTACTCCCTGTTCACTCATGACTGCACGGCCAGGCACGACTCCAACACCATTAAATTTGCCGATGACAAGAGTGGTAGGCCTGATCACCGACAACAACGAGACAGCCTATAGGGAGGTCAGAGACCTGGTCGTGTGGTGCCAAGACAACAACCTCGCCCTCAACGTGATCAAGACAAAGGAGATGATTGTGGACTACAGGAAAAAGAGGACCGAGCACGCCCCCATTCTCATCGACGGGGCTGCAGTGGAGCAAGTTGAGAGATTCAAGTACCTTGGTCTCCACACCACCACCAAACTACCATGGTCCAAGCATACCAAGTGTCATGACGTTGCCCTCTTTGAGTACAGTAAGGACAGTTGACCCCCTCCCCCTTCCACCATCCCCCAACCTACCTCCCCACACCCAGGCCCTGTGTGAAGGGGTGGTAAAATTCTAGAGGAGAATCTCCTGCCGCATGGCCCAGTTGAGACACAGAGGGGTTTCATAGAGAGACAGAGGAAATTCTTCCAACTCACAGAATTGGGGAACCGAACGACATTTATGTTCTGGAGAAGGTATAAAAGATTGGTGAAGAATCCAGCTACGAACTGGTCCGCTTGGTACAATTTTGTGATACTCAGAAGAGACAATATAGCCATATTACCATAATACTGTTTATATAATAGCCTCAGTTATGGGACTTGCATCTAAATGGTTGTATAAAATGTATTAATAAGGATAAAGCTATTTGGAATACGTTGAGATGCTATGTACTGATGTTAATGTGATAGAATGTATTTCTGTTCAATGTATTTCTGTTCAAAGCTTAAATCAATCATCGGCACACCCCCAGGGACACAGACAGGACCAGGCGTCATGTGACAAGCCTGTTCTATGTTCACGTATAAAACCCCACCCTGATTTACTTTCTTCAGACCAGGCTTCCACTCCATGACGAGTTGGCCAATAGGTTTGACCACCCAATTCCTCTACTGAAAGTTAACTTTTAGACTACCGATACCGACAGAATAAGAACAAGTCTTTGATATTAATTAATAGTCTGCAGCTAGAAATTATATCATTGAACGTGAAGACCGACGAAACATCCATTCTATAACGACATTAATGAATGTCGCTTTGAAAGATCCATTCTAACCGAGAGAGAACAGGACAAAACTCTCCAACAAGGATCCCGACACACACTGAGCGTAAATATACTGCTCAAAAAAATAAAGGGAACACTTAAACAACACATCCTAGACCTGAATGAAAGAAATAATCTTATTAAATACTTTTTTCTTTACATAGTTGAATGTGCTGACAACAAAATCACACAAAAATAATCAATGGAAATCCAATTTATCAACCCATGGAGGTCTGGATTTGGAGTCACACTCAAAATTAAAGTGGAAAACCACACTACAGGCTGATCCAACTTTGATGTAATGTCCTTAAAACAAGTCAAAATGAGGCTCAGTAGTGTGTATGGCCTCCACGTGCCTGTATGACCTCCCTACAATGCCTGGGCATGCTCCTGATGACGTGGCGGATAGTCTCCTGAGGGATCTCCTCACCGACCTGGACTAAAGCATCCGCCAACTCCTGGACAGTCTGTGGTGCAACATGGCGTTGGTGGATGGAGCGAGACATGATGTCCCAGATGTGCTAAATTGGATTCAGGTCTGGGGAACGGGCGGGCCAGTCCATAGCATCAATGCCTTCCTCTTGCAGGAACTGCTGACACACTCCAGCCACATGAGGTCTAGCATTGTCTTGCATTAGGAGGAACCCAGGGCCAACCGCACCAGCATATGGTCTCACAAGGGGTCTGAGGATCTCATCCCGGTACCTAATGGCAGTCAGGCTACCTCTGGCGAGCACATGGAGGGCTGTGCGGCCCCCCAATGAAATGCCACCCCACACCATGACTGACCCACTGCCAAACCGGTCATGCTGAAGGATGTTGCAGGCAGCAGAACGTTCTCCACGGCATCTCCAGACTCTGTCATGTCTGTCACGTGCTCAGTGTGAACCTGCTTTCATCTGTGAAGAGCACGGGGCGCCAGTGGCGAATTTGCCAATCTTGGTGTTCTCTGGCAAATGCCAAACGTCCTGCACGGTGTTGGGCTGTAAGCACAACCCCCACCTGTGGACGTCGGGCCCTCATACCACCCTCATGGAGTCTGTTTCTGACCGTTTGAGCAGACACATGCACATTTGTGGCCTGCTGGAGGTAATTTTGCAGGGCTCTGGCAGTGCTCCTCCTTGCACAAAGGCGGAAGTAGCGGTCCTGCTGCTGGGTTGTTGCCCTCCTACGACCTCCTCCACGTCTCCTGATGTACTGGCCTGTCTCCTGGTAGCGCCTCCATGCTTTAGACACTACGCTGACAGACACAGCAAACCTTCTTGCCACAGCTAGCATTGATGTGCCATCCTGGATGAGCTGCACTACCTGAGCCACTTGTGTGGGTTGTAGACTCCGTCTCATGCTACCACAAGAGTGAAAGCACTGCCAGCATTCAAAAGTAACCAAAACATCAGCCAGGAAGCATAGGAACTGAGAAGTGGTCTGTGGTCCCCACCTACAGAACCACTCCTTTATTGGGGGTGTCTTGCTAATTGCCTATAATTTCCACCTGTTGTCTAT
Organism: Salmo salar; assembly: GCF_965601325.2. Classification (NCBI taxonomy): domain Eukaryota; kingdom Metazoa; phylum Chordata; class Actinopteri; order Salmoniformes; family Salmonidae; genus Salmo; species Salmo salar. The sequence goes on from NC_138291.1 coordinate 100,570,661, forward strand.
TCCATTTGCACAACAGCATGTGAAATGTATTGTCAATCAGTGTTGCTTCCTAAGTGGATTGTTTGATTTCACAGAAGTGTGATTGACTTGGAGCTACACTGTGTTGTTTAAGTGTTCCCTTTATTTTTTTGAGCAGTGTATATACATATTGATTGCAATTGTTCCCGAATGAGTGAGCGTTCATGTGCAAAGGATTAGCATATCAATTGTTAATATTTATCAACTCTGTAGTGTCTTCTCAGCTGCCCTTTATGACCCTTTGTTTAACAGGCCGCCATGCCTGTTTAGCCCACAAGGGCACATTCCTCTACCATTTCTTTGTAACGATAACTACTGTTTGTATGCCTTCTGTGAATTACTTAGTTTAGTAAATAAATGATTTTAAGACAATTGATGTATGGATGACTTTAGTAAAGGCTGGATTTGTGCAGATACAACAATTTACGACGTTTGGAATGAGACTGGACGTGAGGTAAAATACACCATTTAAACCAGAAGATAATTGGCCTATACTACAATATAATATAGTGTTATAATATAGGAAAGTTATATTAGGAAAATTATAACTTTGTAATCTGAATATTTTCCTTGGTGCCCCGATCTCCTAGTTGATTACAGTTAAACGATTAATCAGTTTAATTGCGTAATAATTATAAAAATAACTCCCTGTTATTATTATTAACAAGTCTTCAGTTTAATGGTGCCCCAAAGACACGACACAAGACAGTGAAGAGCGCTTGACAAAACCTATTCCCCCTCAGGAGACTGAAAGGATTTGGCCTGGGTCATCAGATCCTCAAAGGGTTCTACAGCTGCACCATCGAGAGCATCCTGACCGGTTGAATCACTGCCTGGTATGGCAACTGCTCGGCCTCCGACCGCAAGGCACTACAGAGGGTAGTGTGAATGGCCCAGTACATCACTGGGGCCAAGCTTCCTGCCATCCAGGACCTCTATATCAGGAGGTGTCAGAGGAAGGCCCCAAAAATTGTCAGACTCCAGCCACCCTAGTCATAGACTGTTCTCTCTGCTACCGCACGGCAAGTGCTACCGGAGCGCCAAGTCTAGGTCGAAGAGGCTTCTAAACAGCTTCTACCCCCAAGCCATAAGACTCCTGAACATCTAGTCAAATGGCTACCCGGACTATTTGCATTGCCCCCCCCTCTCCACACCGCTGCTACTCTCTGTTGTTATCATCTATGCATAGTCACTTTAATAACTCTACCTACATGTACATACTACCTCAACTAACCGGTGCCCCCGCACATTGACTGTGTATCAGTACCCCCCTGTATATAGTCTCGCTATTGTTATTTTACTGCTGCTCTTTAATTACTTGTTACTTTCATCTCTAATTCTTATCCATATTTTTTGGAAACCTCATTATTGGTTAAGGGCTCGTAAGTAAGCATTTCACTAAGGTCTACACCTGTTGTATTCAGCGCATGTGACTAATAACATTTGATTACGAGGACCACCGTACAGAGTCAATTTGACGAGAACCACCGTACAGAGTCAATTTGACGAGAACCACCGTGCAGAGTCAATTTGACAATATCATGAGGACTACAGTACAGTGCCAATATGACAATGAGGACCACTGTACAGAGTCAATATGACGAGGTCCACTGTACAGAGTCAATATGACGAGGTCCACTGTACAGAGTGAATATGACGAGGTCCACTGTACAGAGCCAATATGACAACATGATGAGGACCACTGTAGAGTCAATGTGATGAGGACCACTGTACAGAGTCAATGTGATGAGGACCACGGTACAGAGTCAATGTGATGAGGACCACGGTACAGAGTCAATGTGATGAGGACCACGGTACAGAGTCAATGTGATGAGGACCACGGTACAGAGTCAATGTGATGAGGACCACGGTACAGAGTCAATGTGATGAGGACCACGGTACAGAGTCAATGTGATGAGGACCACGGTACAGAGTCAATGTGATGAGGACCACGGTACAGAGTCAATGTGATGAGGACCACGGTACAGAGTCAATGTGATGAGGACCACGGTACAGAGTCAATATGATGAGGACCACGGTACAGAGTCAATATGATGAGGACCACGGTACAGAGTCAATATGATGAGGACCACGGTACAGAGTCAACATGATGAGGACCACAGTACAGAGTCAACATGATGAGGACCACAGTACAGAGTCAATATGACAATATGATGAGGACCACTATACAGAGTGAATATGACAATATGATGAGGACCACTGTACAGAGTCAATAAGATGAGGACCACAGTAAAGAGTCAATATGACAACATTATGAGGACCACTGTACAGAGTCAATATGACAATATGAGGACCACAGTACAGAGTCAATAAGATGAGGACCACAGTAAAGAGTCAATATGACAACATTATGAGGACCACTGTACAGAGTCAATATGACAATATGAGGACCACAGTACAGAGTCAATATGACAATATGAGGACCACAGTACAGAGTCAATATGACAATATGAGGACCACAGTACAGAGTCAATATGACAATATGAGGACCACAGTACAGAGTCAATATGACAATATGAGGACCACAGTACAGAGCCAATAAGACAATATGACGAGGTCCACTGTACAGAGTGAATATGACGAGGTCCACTGTACAGAGCCAATATGACAACATGATGAGGACCACTGTAGAGTCAATGTGACAACATTATGAGGACCACTGTACAGAGTCAATATGACAATATGAGGACCACAGTACAGAGTCAATAAGATGAGGACCACAGTAAAGAGTCAATATGACAACATTATGAGGACCACTGTACAGAGTCAATATGACAATATGAGGACCACAGTACAGAGTCAATATGACAATATGAGGACCACAGTACAGAGTCAATATGACAATATGAGGACCACAGTACAGAGTCAATATGACAATATGAGGACCACAGTACAGAGCCAATAAGACAATATGACGAGGTCCACTGTACAGAGTGAATATGACGAGGTCCACTGTACAGAGCCAATATGACAACATGATGAGGACCACTGTAGAGTCAATGTGATGAGGACCACGGTACAGAGTCAATGTGATGAGGACCATGGTACAGAGTCAATGTGACAATATGATGAGGACCACTATACAGAGTGAATATGACAATATGATGAGGACCACTGTACAGAGTCAATAAGATGAGGACCACAGTAAAGAGTCAATATGACAACATTATGAGGACCACTGTACAGAGTCAATATGACAATATGAGGACCACAGTACAGAGTCAATAAGATGAGGACCACAGTAAAGAGTCAATATGACAATATGAGGACCACAGTACAGAGTCAATATGACAATATGAGGACCACAGTACAGAGCCAATAAGACAATATGATGAGGACCACTGTACAGAGTGAATATGACAACATGATGAGGACCACTGTAGAGTCAATATGATTTGGACCACTGTTGAGTCCAGGCATACACCAACAGTCAGCTAGGCCCATATTATGTAAGTCGTGGATAAGACCTCACCTTGATGGTCATGTAGCCAACGTATGCATCCTCTGAGCCCTCCATAAAGACAAACGTTGAGTCTCTGGTGTTCTCAATGATCACTTTGTCTGCTACTTTACCAGATGCTGTTGAAAAAAATACAGCATTGGGGGTTAAAAGGGCAGGGCAAAAGACAACACTGGGCTAAAAGTGTCCAGCAAAGATAGTCAATGAACCATGCTGCAAGGTCAAGTGGGGTAGATAGTAGAGGTCGACCGATTAATCGGAATGGCCAATTAATTAGGGCTGATTTCAATCGGTAATCGGCATTTTTGGTCACCGATTGTGGCCAATTTTTTTTATACACCTTTATTTAACAAGGCAAGTCGGTTAAGAACACATTCTTATTTTCAATGACGGTCTAGGAACGGTGGGTTAACTGTCTTGTTCAGGGGCAGAACGACAGATTTTTACCTTGTCTGCTCGGGGATTCGATCTTGCAACCTTCCGATTATTAGTCCAACGCTCTAACCACCTGCCTTACATCACACTCCACGAGGAGCCTGCGTGGCAGGCTGACTACGCGAGTGCAGCAAGAAGCCAAGGTAAGTTGCTAGCTAGCATTAAACTTATCTTATAAAAAACAATCATTCTTAACATAATCACTAGTTAACTACACATGGTTGATGATATTACTAGTTTATCTAGCGTGTCCTGCGTTGCATATAATCGATGCGGTGCCTGTTAAATTCTCATCGAATAACAGTCTACTTCGCCAAACGGGTGATGATTTAACAAGCGCATTCGCAAAAAAAGCACTGTCGTTGCACCAATGTGTACCTAAATATAAACATCAATGCCTTTCTTTAAAATCAATACACAAGTATATATTTTTAAACCTGCATATTTAGTTAATATTGCCTGCTAACATGAATTTCTTTTAACTAGGGAAATTGTGTCACTTCTCTTGCGTTCCGTGCAAGCAGTCAAGGTATATGCAGCAGTTTGGGCCGCCTGGCTCGTTGCGAACTGTGTGAAGTAGAGGTCGACCGATAATGATTTTTCAACGCCGCTACCGATTATTGGAGGACAAAAAAAAAAAAAAATACCGATTAATCGGCCGATTATTTTTTCCTTTTTTTTTGTGGATGAACTGAATGAACACTTATTTTAACTTAATATAATACATCAATAAAATCAATTTAGCCTCAAATAAATAATGAAACATGTTCAATTTGGTTTAAATAATGCAAAACAAAGTGTTGGAGAAGAAAGTAAAAGTGCAATATGTGCCATGTAAGAAAGCTAATGTTTAAGTGCCTTGCTCAGAACATGGGAACATATGAAAGCTGGTGGTTCCTTTTAACATGAGTCTTCAATATTCCCAGGTAAGAAGTTTTAGGTTGTAGTTATTATAGGAATTATAGGACTATTTCTCTCTATACGATTTGTATTTCATATACCTTTGACTATTGGATGTTCTTATAGGCACTTTAGTATTGCCAGTGTAAGAGTATAGGTTCCGTCCCTCTCCTCGCTCCTACCTGGGCTCAAACCAGGAACACATCGACAAGAGCCACCCTATCGAAAAATCATAGTCGGTCGACTTCTAGTAGATAGACGGGGAACAGACAGTGTACAGTACAGAAAACAATGAACAGAATTAATACGTACCAGCTCCGATCATTGTGATGGGCGATTCGATGTAAATCCACTCATCAGTGTAGACCCCAGAGTGTACGAATATGAGGCCGTCAAAGTGGGCCTCCTGAACACCTCCCAGGGCATCCTCGATGGTGTCATAGTACTGAGGAAGAGGCAGCATAGAGAAGTGTGTTACAGTGAACTCATGATGACCAATCACTCAATAACAACCCACAGATTAAAAAGCCTAGTCCTGAACTAAAACGTTATGCCTATATCAATACAAATAAATTACATTTCTATAGCGCTTTTCATAGAATATGGAAGTGTTTCAAGAGCAAAAAACAAACAATCAATATATTATGACAGGTCAACCAGTAGAGGCCAGGTCAACCAATAGAGGCCAGGTCTTTGAAAGCTGCATCTTCTGAAGATGGAGAGGGTCAGTTAATGTCTTGAGTGGAGAAAGCTGGTCAGAGGATAGCGATGGAGTCTGCTGATGATCTTGTTGAGGGCAAGTCTGGTAACCAGCCTGACTTACAGCCACTGGACTTTCTCTTCCACTCTGTGAAGCACCCACTTGGGTGACACCTCAGCAGCGCTGGGTGCCAGAAAGCTCACCATAATAAGTTCAGAATAGTAGCCAATCGTCCTCTCTACAACCACTTCCATTACTCTAAAGCTTAGGCAATGGAGATTCTTCATTCAGTGTACATTTTAGTACAGGACTAGGCTTAAATCGGTGTCAAGGAAACTGGCCCTTAAACTCTCTCAAACAAACACACTTACAAGCATGTTCTCTCTTCCTTTGTATCTGGCAGGATTACTGTAGAAGTGTTCTGCGAAGCCTGGCTTCACGTGTGCTCCTTTATACTGTAAACAAAAACACATCAATGAATCTGGCCATTATTATAGCACAGTAATGCTAAATGACGTAAATGTAAAACTAATGGTGGGATTGCTTCTAGAATCACAGCAATCAAGTTATGTCACTCCACTGGAACTTCACTTGCCAAGTTAAATAAAGGTTAAATAATAAAATAAATAAATAAACAAATAGAATTACTGGGACTCCACAGTGATCTTGCATTCATGTGTCTGTACAAGCTGTTGACTGTTTTAGCAGCAGTAGTAGTATCTGTATGGTTGAGTAACAGTAACTGTTAGGACAGTGAGGGTTTCCATAGGTCAGAGGTCAGTGAGTAACAGTAAGGACAGTGTGGGAAAAGAGGTCATGGGGTCATAGTCCTACCAGCTGCTGAAAGCTCTCCTTCCACGGGTTGGGCTGCTCGTACTCTTCTGGGTTAATCTGAAAGAACTTCCCCGCCTCAGGATGCATCATGGGACGCGTGTACTCAAACACCTCCATGTACAGCCTCTTCCTGTGAAGCACAGCCAGACAGGACACCATAAGACAGGGTAACTTCAAGCGATAACACACTGTGGGGCGCAGGAGGGGAAAGACAGTGTGTGTTCCAGATTGGATCCATTACATTTGGTTGAAGATACCCAAATTAGGACAACCTAACAATTCCATGCAGAAGCTTTTGAAAATAAACAGAGTCGTGGGTTCAGTGCTAACTAGCATTGCTGGTCCCATCCTAATTTATGTAAAGCATTACGGGACATTAGAAACCTCGTCTTAACCTTTTATCTTCAACCTAACTTTGCACCTATGGGTACACTCGGAATAGCTAACAGTCCACCTATTATGCCATCGACTTAAAAGGTGAAGTCCAATCAATAGATTAGATTTATATGGTCTCACCATCCAGACAGACAGAATGACAGACAGAATGAGACAGTGTCTCACCAGCCAGCCAAGCAGCCAGCCAGACAAGCAACTAGCCAGCCAACTAGCAAGCAGCCAGCCAAGCAGCCAACCAGACTGCCAGCCAACCAAAAGGCCGGCCGGCCAGCCAGCCAGCCAACCAACCAAAAGGCCGGCCAGCCAGCCAGCCAACCAACCAAAAGGCCGGCCAGCCAGCCAACCAAGCAGCCAACCAACCAAATGGCCAGCCAGCCAAGAAGCAAGCCAACCAAATGGCCAGCCAGCCAAGCAGCCAGCCAACCAACCAAATGGCCAGCCAGCCAAGCAGCCAGCCAGCATAGCAAAAGGCCAACCAAAAGGCCGGCCAGCCAGCATAGCAAAAGGCCAACCAAAAGGCCAGCCAGCCAGCATAGCAAAAGGACAACCAAAAGGCCAGCCAGCCAGCATAGCAAAAGGCCGGCCAGCCAACCAAAAGGCCAGCCAACCAAAAGGCCAGCCAACCAAAAGGCCAGCCAGCCTAGCAAGCAACCATACAGCCAAGCTCCCAGCGAGCCAGCCAACTAACCAGGCAACTAGCCAGCCAGCCAGCCAACCAAAAGGCCAGCCAGCCAACTAACTAGCCAGCCAGGAAGCTAACTTGCCTGCCAACTAGCCAGCCAGCCAATCAACTAGCCAAGCAGCCAGCCAACTAGCCAAACAGCCAGCCAAGCAGACAACCAAAAGGCCAGCCAGCCAAATGAGCAGCCAACCCACCAAATGGCCAGCCAGCCAACCAAGCAGCCAACCCACCAAATGGCCAGCCAGCCAAGCAGTCAGCCAGACTAGCAAAAGGCCAGCCAAGTAAGCAGCCAGCCAGCCAAGCAACCAGCCAGCCAAGCAAACCGACAGCCATCCAAGCAGCCATACAACCAAGCACCCAGCGAGCCAGCCAAAAGGCCAGCCAGCCAGCCAAAAGGCCAGCCAAGCAGCCTGCCAGCCAGCCAGCCAGCCTAGCAAGCAGCCAGCCAGCCAAGCAAAAGGACAGCCAGCCAGCCAAGCAAAAGGACAGCCAGCCAAGCAGCCGCCCAGCGAGCCAGCCAACTAGCCAGCCAGCCAACCAACCAACCAAAAGGCCAGCCAACCAAAAGGCCAGCCAGCCAGGCAGCCAACCAAAAGGCCAGCCAGCCAAAAGGCTAGCTAACCAACCAAGCAGCCAGCCAAGCAAAACACCAGCCAGCCAACTAACTAGCCAGCCAGGAAGCTAACTAGCCTGCCAGCCAACCAAAAAGCCAGCCAGCCAACCAAAAAGCCAGCCAGCCAACTAACTAACTAGCCAACCAACTAGCCAAGCAGCCAGCCAACTAGTCAAGCAGCCAGCCAAGCAGACAGCCAACCAGCCAAGCAGACAGCCAGCCAAAAGGCCAGCCAGCCAGCAAAATAACCAACCAACCAAAAAGCCAGCCAGCCAAACAACCAAATGGCCAGCCAGCCAGCCAAGCAGCCAGCCAGCCAGCAAAGCAAAGGGCCAACCAAAAGGCCGGCCAACCAGCCAGCCAGCCAAGCAAAAGGCCAGCCAGCCAGCCAAGCAAAAGGCCAGCCAGCCAGCCAAGCAGCCAGCCAGCCAGCAAAGCAAAAGGCCAGCCAGCCAGCCAAGCAGCCAGCCAGCCAGCAAAGCAAAGGGCCAACCAAAAGGCCGGCCAACCAGCCAGCCAGCCAAGCAAAAGGCCAGCCAAGCAAAAGGCCAGCCAGCTAGCCAAGCAAAAGGCCAGCCAGCCAGCCAAGCAAAAGGCCAGCCAGCCAAGCAAAAGGCCAGCCAGCCAAGCAGCCATACAGCCAAGCGCCCAGCAAGCAGGTCAGCCAACTAACAAGCCAGCCAGCCAACCAGCCGGCCAGCCAGCCAGACAAGCAACCAACCAACTAGACAGCCAGCCAGCCAAGCAACCAACCAGACAGACAGACAGCCAGCCAGCCAAGCAACCAACCAGACAGAGACAGCCAGCCAAGCAACCAACCCAGCAGAAAGCCAGCCAAGCAACCAACCAACAAACCAACTGGCCAAGCAGACAACCAAGCAGACAGCCAGCCAACCAAGCAGACAGCCAGCCAACCAAGCAGACAGCCAGCCGGCCAGACAAGCAACCAACCAGCCGGCCAGACAAGCAACCAACCAACAAACCAACTGGCCAAGCAGACAACCAAGCAGACAGCCAGCCAACCAAGCAGACAGCCAGCCAACCAAGCAGAGAGCCAGCCAACCAAGCAGAGAGCCAGCCAACCAAGCAGAGAGCCAGCCAACCAGCCGGCCAGACAAGCAACCAACCAGACAGCCAGTCAAGCAACCAACCAACCAACCAGACAGCCAGCCAAGCAACCAACCAGAGAGCCAGCCAGCCAGACAACCAACCAACCAGAGAGCAAGCCAACCCAGTCAACCAACCAACCAACCAACCAGAGAGCCAGCCAACCCAGTCAAGCAGCCAGCCAGCCAACCCAGTCAAGCAGCCAGCCAGCCAACCCAGTCAAGCAGCCAGCCAGCCAACCCAGTCAAGCAGCCAGCCAGCCAGCCAGCCAACCAACCAAGCAACCAGACAGACAGCCAACCAACCAGCCACTCACCAGAGGATGGGGTCATTGGCCAGTTCGCTGAAGCGTTTGCAGACACATGCTGCGCGACACAGGTCCTGCTCCAGCAGGTAGGAGAAGATCTTCAGAACCACCTCGTCTGGCAGCTTCTCCTGGAGGTAGTGCTCTGCGGGAGCTGCTAGTGATGAACACAACCAAAGGGACACTTTATTAATGGAGGAGGTATTCACACATCCAAAATAATAACAGGAGATGGACAGAAACAAGGTCCAATACAGAGAGTAGGGGTATTTACAACCTCCAATTCTCATAACATGTTAATCACCAAAACATTTGTCCTTGGTTTTACTATACTGTGTACGTCATTGTTGTCTTTTAAAGACTTTTGGACGATTATCCTGGGATGGGCTAAAAGAGATTCTAATAAATACAAATTAAATAACAACAGACTGTTAGAAAGTTATATCTTACCTGTTAAATCTTGAGACTTTCCTGACACTCTGGCACGCTTTGCCCGATGGCCAAAGTCTTCTGTGGCTGAAGTGGAAGCACCCTGCGTATAGAAAGAAAAATAGATTGTTATAAGCCTTGACAGCTCACACGTTTTGATGGAACAGACCATGGTCATCTGCTTAAAAACAACCGTATTAATATTTCAGCATTGTTTTTAATAAATCAAGTTCTTCAATTAATCACCACCGCTAGCGAAATACTTATCAATTATGCAAAGAGGAAAGATGAATTATCAAATTCAGCCCATGGGTAAAAGGGAGCCTCATGCTTAAGAAGACACCATTGTGGGTGGAATGCTGATATTGCTCACTAGTCTAGGTCAGAGTACAGCTTTTTGCAATATTTATTTATAACCAGCAGCACTCAGTCCAAGTTAGGTGAGCTGATTCATTATGGCAGATCCATTTTCAGCAGGCAAACGGATAGATATGTAATGAGTAGAGCTGACATGATACATTATTTTATGTCAGAGATGCATCATGTTTATTCTACATAACAGATTTCTATCTGAACATTCCACAATGCTGTGTCTAGTTGAAGGTGCAGCAGAAGCCCATCATACACCTTTTACCCAGGACCCTACCGAGGACACAGAATGACCCACCACCTCTCGGTGACTCAGGCATGTAGCCACTTAAATATTATGTAAAGTCTTTCCACATACATCACACATAGGGTCTGTCCAAAACGGCACCCTATACTGTATAGTGCACTACTGGTCAAAAGTTCTTCACTATATAGGGAGCCATTTGGAACACATCCCATGCTTATGACTCACCTCCATGTTAGTCTTTGCTGGACACGCTGCTGTTCTCTTGGGTAGTAGAGACTTTCTTCGAAGTTGGTACGGACTATTCTGAGCTCCTGGACCGGATTCTTCTGCAACCATATCTGCAGGAACGTCCTCATCTGGAGAGGAAGAGAGGACAGTCAAAACAACCATTTTCTGCAGGGACGTCTTCATCTGGACAGGAAGAGAGGACAGTCAAAACAACCATTTTCTGCAGGGACGTCTTCATCTGGACAGGAAGAGAGGACAGTCAAAACAACCATTTTCTGCAGGGACGTCTTCATCTGGACAGGAAGAGAGGACAGTCAAAACAACCATTTTCTGCAGGGACGTCTTCATCTGGACAGGAAGAGAGGACAGTCAAAACAACCATTTTCTGCAGGGACGTCTTCATCTGGACAGGAAGAGAGGACAGTCAAAACAACCATATCTCAGGTTTCGATACTGTGAACAAAACATAGCTTTTGCAACCGTTTGACTTGGCAGTGCAACACACATTTTTAAAAATACAAAAGGCAGGGGAATGCCCGTGTGTGGGGTGCGTGTAGGGCCTATATGTCTACCACTGTGTAGCCGTTAGCGATGCTAATGCCAGCCTCGTGTCTTCGGGTAGATGGTAATGCAATTAAAGTTAACTACAAAGTAGCCTCTGCCTACCTGGCAGAATCAGGATTATTTGTATCAATCCAGTGGCCATTTGTTTTGAAAACTCCATAAGTGCGATACAGACATAGGTGGTAAATTGTATAACAATCACCTAAATTGTATAGCCGTATTTGCCTACTCCTATCTATACAGAAGTAAATAAAATCATTCAAAATAGGCTACGACACCAGAAAGCATGCTTTGGCCACAGATGAGCATTAGCTTATTTTAAAAGAAAAAGCTGTAAATGTGAGATTTATTTCATCACATAGCATGCAGTCGGAATGGCACACAATTTGGGTAGCACGCATGGCAAATACCAAAGATGATTGTTGAGTTGCGACCGTCAACGAAAAGTAGAGACCCAGCCAAGCATTTTGCAATATGACATAGTTTGGAAAGCAAATGGCTATTACTGTAAAGAGAAGACAATGAAAAGACTAATCTGTATTTTATAGTTAGCAAAATTCTCAACTTAATTGAACAGCATAAGCCCCCGCTAACTCAACTCTAGACCTCGAAGCCAGTTCCATTGCATTTTTTTAATTGCTTCCCTCCAATCAGGCACCAATTTAAAACCTGGAAAACCAGGTGTGTGCAAATCATTTTCAGGTAGAAAAGAAAACCAGCAGGCCCCGGACCTCATAGTGTAAGAGTTGAGTACCCATGATATAGCCCATCTTATTGGCTCCAGCTGAGGGCATTGGCCATATCCCCGGTGAGTGCGCATATTCACCATCATTGTTGGGTCAGTTGCACTTGAAAGTTCGCTTTTGGACAATCATTTCCTCCTCCAGGTTAGATGGATGTCAGATTGTAGGCAATTTGTGGCTCACCTTCTTGTAGACCTATTATATTGATCAGACAACATTTTTATTGATCTGTTTGTCAGTAGAGTAGTCTACCCTGTAAAAAGACCCTGCTACTGTCTCCAGTAGAGATCGACCGATTAATCGGAATGGCAGATTAATTAGGGCCGATTTCAAGTTTTCGTAACAATCGGTAATCGGTATTTTTGGCCACCGATTTGCCGATTTTTATTTATTTATTTTTTTTTAAAAATAACTTGGCAAGTCAGTTAAGAACACATTCTTATTTTCAATGACGGCCTAGGAACGGTGGGTTAACTGCCTTGTTCAGGGGCAGAACGACAGAATTTTACCTTGTCAGCTTGGGGATTCAATCTTGCAACCTTACGGTTAACTAGTCCAACGCTCTAACCACCTGCTTTACATTGCACTCCACGAGGAGCCTGCCTGTTACGCGAATACAGTAAGAAGCCAAGGTAAGTTGCTAGCTAGCATTAAACTTATCTTATAAAAAACAATCAAAATCACTGGTTAACTACACATGGTTGATGATATTACTCGTTTATCTAGCCTGTCCTGCGTTGCATATAATCGATGCGGTGCACATTCGCGAAAAAGGCCTGTCGTTGCGCCAACGTGTACCTAACCATAAACATCAATGCCTTTCTTAAAATCAATACACAGAAATATATATTTTTAAACCTGCATATTTAGCTAAAAGAAATCCAGGTTAGCAGGCAATATTAACCAGGTGAAATTGTGTCATTTTGCGTTCATTGCACACTGAGTCTGGGTATATGCAACAGTTTGGGCCGCCTGGCTCGTTGCGAACTAATTTGCCCGAATTTTACGTAATTATGATATAACATTGAAGGTTGTGCAATGTAACAGGAATATTTAGACTTAGGGATGCCACCCGTTAGATAAATGCGGAACGGTTCCGTATTTCACCGAAAGGAAAAACGTTTTGTTTTCGAGATGATAGTTTCCGGATTCGACTATATTAATGACTTGTATTTCTGTGTGTTTATTATATTAAGTCTATGATTTGATAGAGCAGTCTGACTGAGCGGTGGTAGGCAGCAGCAGGCTCGTACGCATTCATTCAAACAGCACTTTGTGCGTTTTGCCAGCAGCTCTTCGCTGTGCTTCAAGCATTGCGCCGTTTATGACTTCAAGCCTATCAACTCCCAAGATTAGGCTGTGTAACCGATGTGAAATGGCTAGGTAGTTAGCGGGGTGCGCGCTAATAGCGTTTCAAACGTCACTCGCTCTGAGACTTGGAGTAGTTGTTCCCCTTGCTCTGCATGGGTAACGCTGCTTCGAGGGTGGCTGTTGTCGATGTGTTCCTGGTTCGAGCCCAGGTAGGAGCGAGAAGAGGGACGGAAGCTATACTTTTACAAATCGTATAGAGAGAAATAGTCCTAGAATAACTACAACCTAAAACTTCTTACCTGGGAATATTGAAGACTCATGTTAAAAGGAACCACCAGCTTTCATATGTTCCCATGTTCTGAGCAAGGCACTTAAACATTAGCTTTCTTACATGGCACATATTGCACTTTTACTTTCTTCTCCAACACTTTGTTTTGCATTATTTAAACCAAATTGAACATGTTTCATTATTTATTTGAGGCTAAATTGATTTTATTGATGCATTATATTAAGTTAAAATAAGTGTTCATTCAGTATTGTTGTAATTGTCATTATTACAAAAAAACGGCCGATTAAATCGGCGTCGGCTTATTTTTAAATCCTCCAATAATCGGTATCGGTGTTGAAAAATCATAATCGGTCAACCTTGTCTCCAGTAAAATAAAGTAATAGAATTGCATGAAATGTGTTTATCCTCTTGACGTTACCCTACGATAGGGGGCGCCACAGCGCATTTTGAAAAAAATTCGTGCCCATTTTCAACGGCCTACTAATCAGACTCAGAAGCTAGGATATGCATATAATTAATACCTGTGGATAGAAAACACCCTAAAGTTTCTAAAACTGTTTGAATGGTGTCTGTGAGTATAACAGAACTCATATGGCAGTCAAAACCCCGAGACCGATTGAACCAGGAAGTGGAATTCTGAATTGTGGACTCAACTTCACGCCGTTGCCTATTATTCACACCGTGAGATATCGTTCATTGAGCACTTCCTATTGCTTCCACAAGATGTCGCCAGTCTTTAAAGTGTTTTGAGCCTTCTACTGTCGAAACTCAGTGAATGAGACGCGTTGGAAATTGGTCACAGGGGGAGGGCCATCACCATTATGACGCCGGCGGCCCTGTCTACCCCCACCTTTGGAAACGTTTTGAAACACAATGAAATCATCCCCCTCGAATCTTATTGGCTCTCTTGTTGAAACAGGCCCTGAAGATTTATGTTATACAACGTTTGACATGTGTGAACGAACCTAAATGGGAAAAAAAAGTTTTATTTCGAAACTGCTGTGGCGCGCTCGGCAGAGTAGTTGGATACACCCTTCGGACGCGCTAACAACAGCAAGCTAATGGAACATAAAGGATGGACTTTTTCGACCGAAAATACATCTGTTGTGGACCTGGGATTCCTGGAAGTGCTTTCTGATGAAGACAACTAAAGGTAAGGGATTATTGACAATATTATACAACATTAGATGTGATATGCGATTGTTCCAAGATGGCGCCGAGCTGTATTTACTAGCTCATTTTCTGAGTATCGCATCCCCTTTTATCGCTAAGTGTGATTACCCAGTAAAGTTATTTTTAAATCTGGTATGACAGGTGCTTTCAAGAGATATTCATCTATAAATCTTAGAATGACAATATTACATTTTTAAAAAAGGCCAAGAAGCGTATCTGATAGAGCCTATAGGAGGAATGTGCAACTCCAGTCTTCGTGGGCCGGAGTGGTGTCACTTTCCCCCCCCATCCCTAGCAAACACAGCTGACTAAACTAATTGCATTCTAAACTGAAGACCACTATTAGTTGGTCATTGGAGTCAGGTGTGTTAGCTGGAGCAAAAGTGTGACACCAATCAGGCCACCGAGGACTGGAGTTGCCCATCCCAGGCCTATAGCCTAGCCCTACGCTACGCCACTATGCACTCAGCCATGCAGTCTTTTTTTGCGAACAGTGATTGAGTTATATTATTAGTCTAAATTATGAAGATCTGGAATAGTAGGCCATCTTACATAAGTCCGCAAATGCAATGATGCATGGAATGCTTTATCATAAAAAGTACATTTTTATGGTGAAAATTAGCTTCCACAAACATGAAATTCACACCACCCATGGCTACAGAAACACAGCTAGCCAAACAACAGTCAGGCGCCACCTCAATTAAAGATTAACTACACACCAGGAGGCTCCTCAGAGGAGGAAGGGGTGGACCATCCTCCTCAGTGAATTACATAAAAACAAAATACTTAAACATTTGTTTTAAAGTTATCCTTATTAGATAAACTATACTAAAGACATGTCACATATCAAATAATTTATTAAAAGACACACTGTTTTGCAATGAAGGTCTATAGTAATCTCAGCAGCACTCTGTAGGGTAGCATCATGGTGTAGCTGGAGGACAGCTACCTTCTCTCCTCCTCTGGGTACATTGACTTCAATATAAAACCTAGGAGGCTCATGGTTCTCACCCCCTTCCGTAGACATACACAGTAATTATGACAACTTCCAGAGGACGTCTTCCAACCTATCAGAGCTCTTGCAGCACGAACTGACATTGTCCACCTTATCAAAGGAACAGAGAATGAATCTAGAAAATAAAGCATAAGCTACAGCTAGCACTGCAGTGTATAACATGTGGTGAGTAGTTGACTCAAGAGAGAAAGACAATAGTTGAACAGTTCTGAACAAATTCATTTCTTCCAAAATTAAGGGAGAGAGCTATATTTGGTTGTATTATTATAATATTTTTTTTACTTTCACTTTGCTAGCAAATGCAGCTACCTACTTTAGCCTACTAAAACACCCGGCTCAAACAGAGTGGGATGCTATGTTAGCTAGTTGACTATCCAACACTGGACCTCTTCCAAGTCAGTTGGTATTATTCATTTATTGCCACCGGGGCCAGCCGGTGTAACACTGTACTGCATGATTGTAGCAGGTTTACTAACGCGTTAGTTCTAGTAGTTCTAGTTGACTGACGTGACAATGTAGGCTGTGTGTAGCGGTTAACGGTCATGATACAATATGAAGGTTTGGCTTGGAAAGGTTTTTTCGCCTCGTCACAGACAACTGATGTGTTGTGCACTGAGGCCCACAAGCGAAGGGAAAAGGTGAGGAGAGCACGTAGGTAGATGCGAGAAGGAATTATATACACACAAAACGAGCAAAGTGATTTGTGCTGTTTTTATGTGGCTGATATGAAAGTGAACTTTGCGTGCTCAGGGATGTATTCATTCCGCCGATTCTGTTGAAAAAAAAATCTTAAACGGAAGCAAACAGAATGGGGATAAACATACCTGAATTTGTCCAATATAAACTGTTGGACTAACAATTACACCCTAGATCAGCTAGATGCAAGCAAGATTGTGCAAAGCGGTATTGAATGTATCACTGTCAACTTGATTACTAACATTTCTCGACCTTGGCACCTTGTAAACTGTCATTCATAGGCTAGATTGTAGCAACCTAAAGATGGGTACAGGGAAAATGTGTGTATCAAGTCGTAGGCCTAAACCTAGCGAAGTTTTATTGAGCTGGGTGAAGGGAATATGAATGACAGTCAACCAATATGCTGTGACAGAAATAAGGCCATCCTCATGAAGCATTTTTATCATCGTCCCTCATCTTAAAAACGCCACTGACTGCCACACACACAAAAAAACAGCCATAACAATGACATGATGATAGTAAACCATTCACAGTCAATTCAATACAACAAAATGTTTCCTCTGACAATGTGTTAAGTAGCCTTGTTTATAAAAGAGAACAGGTAAATAAGAGGACAAGGCTAGAATAAAATGGAGGCTAGTCCTAAGAACTCTGCATAGGCTATGACTAGTAGAAATGCCAGACTACGGCTGCAATGCAGCGAGCCACATTTCCTTTCCACAGCTCAAAGATCTTTAACAGAGAGGAGTTCTATAAGCCGGCCTGCTTCTCAGATCTCTATGACTGACAGCAGAGTATTTGGCCACATTCCATTCCTCTGCAGTCAAGCTAGGAGTCCCTGCTGTGGATCCATACATGAAGCACCGAGTAATTTGACTTCCCTGTGCCTGATGGCACTCGAGTTCCCATTCACAGCTTCATTAAATAGTACCCGCAAAACACCAGTCTCAACGTCAACAGTGAAGAGGCGACACTGGGATGCTGGCCTTCTAGGCAGAGTTCCTCTGTCCAGTGTGTTCTTTTGCCCATCTTAATCTTTTCTTTTCATTGGCCAGTCTGAGATATGGCTTTTTCTTTGCAACTATGCCTAGAAGGCCAGCATCCCAGAGTCGCCTCTTCACTGTTGACATTGGGACTGGTGTTTTGCGGGTACTATTTAATGAAACTGCCAGTTGAGGACTTGTGGTTAGAGCCAGTTTGCGCTGTTCTGTGAAGGGAGTAGTACACAGCGTTGTACGAGATCTTCAGTTTCTTGGCAATTTCTCGCATGGAATAGCCTTCAATTCTCAGGACAAGAATAGACTGACGAGTTTCAGAAGAAAGGTCTTTGTTTCTGGCCATTTTGAGCCTGTAACAGAACCCAAAAATGCTGATGCGTCAGATACTCAACTAGTCTAAAGAAGGCCAGTTTTATTGCTGCTTTAATGAGCACAACAGTTTTCAGCTGTGCTAACATACTTGCGAAAGGCCTTTCTAATGATCAATTAGCCTTTTAAAATGATAAATGTGGATTAGCTATCACAACGTGCAATTGGAACACAGGAGTGATGGTTGTTGATAATGGGCCTCTGTACGCCTATGTAGATATTCCATTAAAAAAAAGCAATTTCCAGCTACAATAGTCATTTACAACGTCTACACTGTATTCCTGATCAATGTTATTTTAAATTAAGAAAAAAAAAGTTATTTTCTTTCAAAAACAAGGACATTTCTAAGTGACCCGAAACTTTTTAAAAGGTAGTGTACATACAAAAATACAAAATATGCATGTGCAAATATCTGCAAGAAACTGACGTTTTACCATCTGGCTTCATTCACACAGACCAGTGATCACAATGCTTAGCAGCCTACCTACTTAGGCTACCTAACAAAAGTAACCAATAGAAAATATCACTTGCATGGTTTATTACTTGAGATGGTGACTTTCATGAATCTGTCTGGGTGAAACCGTTGACTACCATGACCCCCTCCCACCCCCCTTCGAGTTCTCATAGGACATGTCATGCCAACTGAACGTGACCCAGTCTATTGAGTATCAACAGTTGCGTTGAACAGAGCAGGTGATCGAACCCAGGGGACCAGCAGAGCATGACCAGAGACACATGGATGGTGGTGTGTGCTGATCATAGAATTACTAGAAGGGGGAAAAAAGCCTTCTCAGTAATTCTAATTCTCCAGTCTAATCTCCCCTTTAACATGTGATAGCATTGGCTATCCTCCCCTTTAACTGTAGTCATTTCCCACTAACTTTACCACTGTGGTCTTCAATCTCTTTCTTCAGCACGATATGGGCCAAAAAAATCCAATAGCATTATTATATGTTTAACCAAATATTGCAATTGTGATTTGAATTGCAAAATAGATCAAAACACTGGGGTGAACTGTTGGAATCATGGAAATAAAACGATTTATAGTAAGTGGAAAGAAGCATTGTTCTTGATTGGAACAATCTGTTTTGACCTAACGGAACAGCATGGAAACTTCTCGTGAATATAACAGTGAGGAAGAACCACTGTTCGAGTGACAGGGGGCGGGGCTTGGTGTGTCTGGGAAGCAAACTACACAAATTACACATGGCTGAGAGGCCTTTCAGAATATTATAATTAGATGAGTTACAAAGAGCTCCCTTGAAGGTAGCAACAACAAAACCAGCCTCTATCCTATCATGTCTTTGCAAGCAGCAGCTTCATGACCAGGGCATAAAATTAAACACCCGACAAATGCGGGTAGGTTTTAGGTATTGGCGGGTAAGAAAGTCTACTTCACCAGCCACGTTGGCAGGTGGTCAATTTGCAGGGCTCTACAGTGCAAGCATAACATTCGCATTTGTGAAAAGTCAAGTATGGGCATATGTACGAGTTGCGATTTCTAGCAGAAAAATGCTTAAGTAGCTGTTTTCAAAGTATTTCTGCTGTTTTGTTTCATAGCTGCTTATAGCACAAATAAATACATATCCTACATTCCACCTTGCGCAGCAACAGCTTTGCGTACCAACAGCTTTGCGTACCGAGTGAAGCGCTGATAGATTCATTTTTGGAGGCGCTGGCACAGGCATAAACGTTGGTCTAATTTACTTAAGTCAGCAAAGTGTCATTGTTATGGCTGTTTTTTGTGCATGTTTCTTGGCTATTTACATTGTTTTGTTTAATGTTAGTTTGAATGTGCTGCTTCCACTGATGGCGAAGAGAAGCTGTCTACTACTAGTCACATTTTCTCTCACACACACCTCGTGGCCACATTACCACGGTAACCTCCCGCCCTTAAAGGAGCAGCTGAACATTTTTTCTCATCTGGTATTTTGGTTAAAATAACAAATGAAATGGAGCAATATGCCACATTACTTCTTACTTATACATTTCTTGTTCTGGAAACAATACAAAGCATGGTCATCAGTTTATGTAATTATGGGGGGGAAATTATTTTGGCTGGTAAACAATCTGAGTGGCTGATAGATTTTTTTAATCTACCTGCCACCGTGGTTGAATATAACAAAAAGTTAATTTAGGCCCTGT
This sequence comes from Salmo salar, assembly GCF_965601325.2. Classification (NCBI taxonomy): domain Eukaryota; kingdom Metazoa; phylum Chordata; class Actinopteri; order Salmoniformes; family Salmonidae; genus Salmo; species Salmo salar. Next base: position 100,590,707 of record NC_138291.1, read on the forward strand.
TCATGACTATTGAACTCTGAGACGAGATCAGATTCCAGGCCTGACGAACAGGAGCAGGCTGAGCAGCAATATAGAGTTGTTTGGGGGCGTAGGCTAATGGCAACAACAACAAAAAAATCAAGAACAGCAATGATTCCAGCCTAGTCCTTCCCACTACTAAACTTCTAATCCGTGACCTTCACTAGGTCCAAAGACCATTACATCATCAAAACCACATCGTAGTTTCAGAGGCAGCAGGTCAGAAAATTTCACCGGAAAAAGCCACGTCCTATGCCTGGAAGACATGGTACAAACGATTCACAACATGACAATGATCGAAGCCTGAACGGTCAGTTGTACAAACAAGATATGGCAAATCAGCTGGCTTAGTGAACTAGGCTACCCCTCAGGGTCAGAATGTCTATGTATGTCCCGTGTAGCTCAGTTGGTAGAGCATGGTGTTTGCAACGCCAGGGTTGTGGGTTCGATTCCCACGGGGGACCAGTACGGAGAAAAAAATTAATGACATGTATGCATTCACTACTGTAAGTCGCTCTGGATAAGAGCGTCTGCTAAATGACTAAAATGTAATGTAAATGTACATTGTGTAATTGGGTCACACAGACAGACCCTGTGAAACTTTCCCTGTCGGTTTGTATCAAGCCTAACCATAGACACACATAGGCTACACCACATGATAGGCCTATCAAGAGGCATATAGATAGATATATCTGTGGCTCTGGGCAAATATGCACTGTGGCCAGTTTATTAGGTACATCCATTCAAGGAAATGGTTTGCTCCTACAGACAGTCACGTGGCCGTGGTTTGCAACATAAAGCAAGCAGACAGGCATTCAGTCACTGTTCGATTGAACGTAAGAATGGCCAAAACGAGTGACCTAAGCGACTTTAACCTGTTAGGGCTAGTGGGCAGTATTTACACGTCCGGATAAAAAACATACCCGATTTAATCTGGTTATTACTACTGCCCAGAAACTAGAATATGCATATAATTATTGGCTTTGGATAGAAAACACCCTAAAGTTTCTAAAACTGTTTGAATGGTGTTTGTGAGTATAACAGAACTCATATGGCAGGCAAAAACCTGAGAAGATTCTGTACAGGAAGTGCCCCCTCTGACCATTCCTTGGGCTTCTTGACTCTCTTTATTGAAAACTTAGGATCTTTGCTGTAACGTGACACTTCCTACGGTTCCCATAGGCTCTCAGAACCCGGGAAAAAGCTGAATGATGTCTTTGCAGCCCCTGGCTGAAAAACATTAGCGCCTTTGGTAAGTGGTCTATCAGAGGACAATGAGACTGAGGTGCGTGCACGAGGCGACCCCATGTTTTTATTTTCTCTGTCTTTGAACTAAAACACAGTTTCCCGGTCGGAATATTATCGCTTTTTTATGAGAAAAATGGCATAAAAATTGATTTTAAACAGCGGTTGACATGCTTCGAAGTACGGTAATGGAATATTTAGATTTTTTTTTGTCACGAAACGCATCGGGCGCGTCACCCTTATTTACCCTTCGGATAGTGTCTTGAACGCACGAACAAAACAGAGGATATTTGAACATAACTATGGATTATTTTGAACCAAACCAACATTTGTTATTGAAGTAGAAGTCCTGGGAGTGCATTCTGACGAAGAACAGCAAAGGTAATAACATTTTTCTTATAGTAAATCTGACTTTGGTGAGGGCTAAACTTGGTGGGTGTCTAAATAGCTAGCCCTGTGATGCCTGGCTATCTACTTAGAATATTGCAAAATGTGCTTTCACCGAAAAGCTATTTTAAAATCGGACATAGCGAGTCCATAAAGGAGTTCTGTATCTATAATTCTTAAAATAATTGTTGTGTTTTTTGTGAACGTTTGTGAACGTTTCTGTCATTTTGTTTCATAGCTGGTAAATGCATCGCGCAAAGTCAAAGAACTATGAATCCTATACAGCCTATCCCACGTCGAGCTGCAACACTGCCAGGTTCGGGACTGTCCACAAGTGAAGAGCAGAGTTAACCTGTTAGGGCTAGGGGGCAGTATTGACACGGCTGGATAAAAAAACGTACCCGATTTAATCTGGTTACTACTCCTGCCCAGTAACTAGAATATGCATATAATTATTGGCTTTGGATAGAAAACACCCTAAAGTTTCTAAAACTGTTTGAATGGTGTCTGTGAGTATAACAGAACTCATATGGCAGGCAAAAACCTGAGAAGATTTCATGCAGGAAGTGGCCTGTCTGACAAGGTGTCGTTCTTCGTGTCTCTGTTTATTGAAGAGTGAGGATCTTAGCTGTCCCGTGACACTTCCTACGGCTGCCATAGGGTCTCAGAAGGCGGCAAAAAGCTGAATCGTGGCTTTGCAGGCTCTGGCTGAAACAAAGTAGCGCGTTTGGGTAGTGGCTGGTTACAGTACTGTGAGACTCAGGTTCGTGCCCGCGTCGACCGAAAGCTTTGTTTTCTTTGCTCTGTTTAGCTAAATGGACATTCCCGGTCGGAATATTATCGCTTTTTTACGAGAAAAATTGCATAAAAATTGATTTTAAACAGCGGTTGACATGCTTCGAAGTACGGTAATGGAATATTTAGAATTTTTTTGTCACGAATTGCGCCATGCGCGCGACCCTTATTTACCCTTTCCGATAGTGTCTTGAACGCACGAACAAAACGCCGCTATTCAGATATAACGATGGATTATTTTGGACCAAACCAACATTTGTTATTGAAGTAGAAGTCCTGGGAGTGCATTCTGACGAAGACAACAAAAGGTAATCAAAATTTTATAATAGTAAATCTGATATTGGTGAGTGCTAAACTTGCCAGGTGTCTAAATAGCTAACCCGTGATGGCTGGGCTATGTACTTAGAATATTGCAAAATGTGCTTTCACCAAAAAGCTATTTTAAAATTGGACATATCGAGTGCATAGAGGAGTTCTGTATCTATAATTCTTAAAATAATTGTTATGCTTTTTGTGAACGTTTATCGTGAGTAATTTAGTAAATTGTTAGCGAATTCGCCGGAAGTTTGCGGGGGGTATGCTAGTTCTGAACGTCACATGCTAATGTAAAAAGCTGGTTTTTGATATAAATATGAACTTGATTGAACAAAACATGCATGTATTGTATAACATAATGTCCTAGGGTTGTCATCTGATGAAGATCATCAAAGGTTAGTGCTGCATTTAGCTGTCTTCTGGGTTTTTGTGACATTATATGCTAGCTTGAAAAATGGGTGTCTGATTATTTCTGGCTTGGTACTCTGCTGACATAATCTAATGTTTTGCTTTCGTTGTAAAGCCTTTTTGAAACCGGACAGTGTGGTCAGATTAACGAGAGTCTTGTCTTTAAATAGCTGTAAAATAGTCATATGTTTGAGAAATTGAAGTAATCGGATGTTTAAGGTATTTGAAAATCGCGCCACTGGATTAGACTGGCTGTTGCGTAGGTGGGACGAATTCATCCCGCCTAGCCCAGAGAGGCTAAAGATTTGTTTTTAGAAGCGCTCTGCACAGGCATAAAAGTTGGTCTAATTTACTTCAAACTAAAGTGAGACTATTTACATAGTTTTGTTCACGAGCTAGGTTGTTTAACGTTTGAGTTTCAACTGCTAGGAAAGAGAAGACAACGCAGCTATTTGGCTCAATCTCACAGGCACATGACTTGAGTCACATTACCATGGTAACCTATCCCTACAGTGAAGCATGATGGTGGCAGCATCATGCTGGGAGACTAGTCAAGATCAAGGGAAAGATGAACAGAGCAAAGTAGAGAGATCCTTGATCAAAACCTGCTCCAGAGCGCTCAGGACCTCCTACTGGGACAAAGGTTCACCTTCCAACAGGACAACGACCCTAAGCACACAGGCAAGACAACGCAGGAGTGGCTTGGGGACAAGTCTCTGAATGTCCTTGAGTGGCCAAGCCAGACCCTAAACTTGAACCCCATCGATCATCTCTGGAGAGACCTGACAATAGCTGTGCAGCGACGCTCCCCATCCAACCTGACAGAGCTTGAGAGGATCTGCAGCAAAGAACGGGAGAAACTCCCCAAATACAGGTGTTCCAAGCTTGTGGCGTCATACCCACAAAGACTCAAGGCTGTAATCGCTGCCAAAGGTGCTTCAACAAAGTACTGAGTAAAGGGTCTGAAAACGTATGAAAATGCACTGCATATGGATGGCATAAAGCCAAGCACATTTAACAGTTAGGCTATTGCTTTATAGATCTAATCGAGTTGGGGTTTGCTCGATCCTCAATTTTCTTATACGACTAGGCTAAGCCCTAGTCGCACAGGACTAGTAATACTAGAGAATGTTGGTTATGGAATTATTACCGCATAATGTCCGTTATTCCAGATGATGACTAGGACGTGATTCGTATTTTTTTTTTTTTTCAAACTGCCCCCTGTAATTCCTTTTTTTTTTTAAATATAAATTGAGCCCAGGCGATAACTGGGCTACATTGATAATTAGAGCTTGGTTCCCAAGTTTCTAAACCATACCAAACCATCTTTGGTATAGTGTCACCATAATATTTGAATTGAGAAAGTATAATCATAAGGATATTTTAGCCATCCGGATTAGACGTCCTAAATGCCCCCCAGCCTTCAGATGTGAGCTAAACAGTGCACTTGCACTTAACATTTGTTTTAAGTCTGTGGATGCGAAAGCAAACTTTCCATTTCCAAATGTTTAGGCAGTTGTATGCTGCTTTGTGATACATTTACAGCAAGGGTTACATTAAATATGCGCAATATTTTTTACTGATGCATTTGCCAATATTCAATTAATACACACAAAACATATGAACAAAATGTGCAGCACTTCGTTCAATGTATCCAATCAGTTAGTTTTCTTACTCAAACCACGAGCAACACCTGTCAAACTCAGACATTTATCTCAAAATACAGGGATGTTGATTCGCATGGGACTAGTATTATCAGAGGACCTTGGAGTTTGCCAAAAAACAGTTGGTTATTCTGCCTGGATTTGTAACTCTTCTGCAAAGTACATATGATTGACATGGCAGATTCGGACGGGACAAAAATTACAGTTGTGATGTCTTGTGCCAGTAAAAGAAATCCCGTCAGAATAGGGCTTAAGGCAAGGACTTTTTCCTCGTCTCGTCTCTGCTGCCTCCGCCGCAATGTTCTCAATCCCAATACGCTGGCTAATTTTGCAATTATGCACATAGCAAGATTGGAAAAGGTGCCAATTCTACGCCGCACTGAAGATTACGTTTCAGAACCGTGGACAGCGACCATATCGAACGCGGGAGAAAGCGCATGTTATAAAATTATATTATATTTATTAGTGTTGCACCATCATTATTATATAATATAACCATATAAAATGTCAGTATCACATGTCTTAGAGTGATGGACTGTGCCATCCCTGTGGCCTCCGCAATGGATTAGTCCACTGAGTAAGGGGCGAATCAGATGGGTGTTTTATGCACCATGAAAAAATTGCGACTGCTCAACTAAAGAAATCTCGGTCGACTAACAGCCTATCGACCAAACAACCGATTAGTCGACTAAATGGGGTCAGCCCTACAAAGGACACGTAGTGTGTCGGGTTGTGCTCCACCTTTGTTTTAGCATCAACAATGTATCATTACTGGGGAACAAACCAAGACCAAAAATGGGATCCTGGGGGTGGTGGGGAGTAGACAGAATAAAGACCTCGATAGGAAGAAGCTGGGTTCACTTACTAAAGACAGCCAGGGTCAAGCTGCATTGTTCCTGTCATGGTTCCTGTGCCCCACTAGTTAATCATCCAACAGATCAATGGAAATTGGCAACAGAGGCGCATTTAAGATTTTGCCAACATCAGCTAAATGACATTTCAGGTTTTTAGGGTACAAAATTAAAGGAAGACCTAATATAATAGAATACCAGATACATGGATTGGAAACAGTTTAAGAGGTGGTAGTAACAAAAACAAAACAGTGTTTCAGGCCGATGAAGAATGCAAATGTCTATATGTAGGCCTGTAATCTGTAAATGTAGCCTAGGGCTAATCTCTATTCTAGTGTATGCCCTTCCACATCTGAAGTAGACCGAGCCCAGGTCACAAATGCCAGTCGCAAACATTCTTTTTCAACTTCATATGTTTCCCTAAGACTGCATTTAGACAGCAGTCAAATTCTGATCTTTATTTCACAAATTGTTTTTTTGACCCATCAGATCAGTTTGGAAAAAGATCTGATGTGAAGAGATCTGAGGCGAGTTTAACAAGGCTTCTGTTTGCGGTGAACATTTTGCCAGAGTAACAATTTCAGTTGAACGATTTGAATACACATTCCAAAATGTTAGTGAAACATCAAACTACTTTTTGTAAGGATTACTGACTTTTTAGCGACAATATTCTAACTGAAAATGACTTAGCAATTCCTACTAAATACAGTTGAAAGACCCAAAGCAGACACTTCCATTCGCGACATACTACCTCCTCAGACTGTTCGCAAACGTTTTCAAACTGTCGCGGCTAACACAAAACAAATGGAAAATGTTCGCTAATGTTAGGCAAAGTTCACTAATTATTTCCCTTGTTGAACGGATCTCTGATGTGACAGAGACCAATTAGTGGGAAAAATATAAGAATTGTCTGCATGTTTAAACGCAGCATAACTAATTAGGAGAAAATATTTTCTTACAATTGGAGGTATATTTTGACCAATTCGAGCAGCTAATAATTGCAATAACATATCTGTAGACTGGTTACTACATGCTGTGGCCACTGCTATTGAAGCTACTAGCGCTGTCTCTGCTCCACACTCCAGCACAATAAGTGGCGGTAATGCATCAACGTAGGATGCCAACAGCCCCCCCCCCCCCCCCCCATGTTGAAGCTGCCTCAGCTAACGTTATTTGTATGGCTTGGTCTATCCTGTACTACTAGTCCTGGCTATTTGTCACTTATCCAAAAAGTTAGCTAGTCACGTTAATTTATAGTCATTACAATAACGTAGCTGGCAAATTGACTGTAGTAAACCTAGTTTTATCAAGCCAACTGAAAATCACCTAACGTTAGCACTCACAAAAAGCTCTGCTGACGTGACGTTCGGTCCCTTCAGGTGAAATTCCCCTGCATTTAGAAATTAGTCATCTTTGTCTAAACATCAGCTGGCAAAGTACCGGTAGTGAGCCTATTTTTGGAGCTTGTCGCACATAGAACGTTTACCTTTGAAATGTTATCTTTCGAAAGATTGCCTGGTTACCACATTGCTAACACACTGTGCGCTTCCGGTGGGTGTCCGACCGTCAGATGTCAATCCCAACACAGCCAGACCTTGATGGTGGTGAAACGCCGCACATAGACAAAATGGAAAGGCTAGCTAGCAAATTTAGATGCGTCAAGCTAATTTAGCTTATGCGAGAGTAACGTTAACCACAGCTAAAACGTCATTTATTCAGCTACTATGTAGTTAATTGAACTATCCATGCTGAATATAATAACCAATATTATTCTCTACAACTGTTGATGTGACTAGATAGGCAACTACCTAATGACAACTGATTTAGCTAGGTGGCTAACGTTAATATTAGCTAGCCAACACAAAACCACAACTCGTCTCCAGACAAACGCAACTTTGGTTAAGTTAATAATAGGGGAAGGCGTAATTAAAATAAACTAAAATGTGCCGCCAATGTGCTAATTTAACAATTGTAAGTAAATATGCACTTTGATAATTTCCTAAGAGCTATTCAAACAAAGGCGTAGTTCCTGGCTAGTTGTCTACTGATAACGTCATCATGGGTTGCCAATTTGCTTCTTACGTTAGCGTACTAGCCAGCTGGCTAACTTTACATTCCAGTAAACACTAGCGAGACTACCAAGAAATAGAAAAAACAACCGCATGACAAACTCGTGGGCTAACCATTATTAGACGTGTATTACTATAGTCGTTGGTGCGTTTGAACAATCTAGCTAGTTAGCTGGCATTCGTCTACGACCTGTAGTCTAGTCAACATCCAAGGATTCGTTTAGGTCTAGGAACAAACCAAGCCAAACAAAGCGCGGCCTAAGAGATTGTCGACAGAACAAGAAGCCTCGGCGTTTCCTACCGTCTTCACCAAAAGGGAAAGACGTTTTCAACCCTAATTCTTTAAAAGCAACATACCTATGTCAACAAGTAACCGAACCAACGTATTTCTGAAAAGGTTTAAAATGCGCCCAGTTAGCTTCGCGGTGACGTTACATGCATTACCTCTTTCCTGGTTGTTCCTTTCCGGCTGTACCGGGCGCGGCCTCGACACTCGCCTGGGTCTTCTGCTGGTTGCTCTGACGGAGTTCATTTGCGGTGTTTAGAATAAAATAAATCAAACCCTTCTCTATCGTTGGAACGACGTCTAAGCACGCAATCTAAAATGTTTTTTTCTTCAACATTGCGCAATAAGTCACCCCTTTCCTGCGGCTCGAGAAAAATATATATTTTTGCGTTGCCCCTGCAACCCTTGCTCAGCTCCGTATCACTGTTGCAGGAGGAGCCATTAGCACACAGCGACCGTCCGACAACAAGAACATCACATGGGAAGACTATCCACCAATAGCACATCGAAGTAGGCCGTTTTTTCCTGCCACTGCAAATGGGAATGTGTGTCTGTAATGTCTGAAATTGACTGACTGAGAATGAAACAAGAAAGGCTATTATGGACTCACTTTACCTTCTGAACTATTGCTATTATTAGCCTACTGTAGCATAATCATCACGATTACCTGTGTGTTAGTACTGGTCTGGAACCAAACCCTGCACACCCCGTGGGTGTCCTGTGCAGAACAGTCAATTGAAACATAAAAGCCTGTGTCCTGTGTGGGGGGCTAGTAGCCCACAATAGGACTGAAGAACAAAGGCCTATATGGTTAATGAAGCCCAAGCCATGGTCTATAGGATTATATATGATTAATGAATCCCAAGCCATGGTCAATAGGCCTATATTTGGTTAATGAAGCCCAAGTCATGGGCTATAGGCCTATATATTTTTTTTTTTCCCCCCACCTTTATTTAACCAGGTAGGCCAGTTGAGAACAAGTTCTCATTTACAACTCCGACCTAGCCAAGATAAAGCAAAGCATTGCGACAAAAAACAACACAGTTACACATGGGATAAACAAAAGTACAGTCAATAACAATAGAAAAAAATCTATATAGAGTGTGTGCAAATGGAGTAAGGAGGTAAGGCAATATATAGGCCATAGTAGTGAAGTAATTACAATTTAGCAAATTAACACGAGTGATAGATGTGCAGATGATGATGTGCAAGTAGAAATACTAGTGTGAAAAAAAAGTAAATAAAAACAATATGGGGATGAGGTAGGTAGTTGGATTGGCTATTTACAGATGGGCTGTGTACAGCTGCAGCGATCGGTGAGCTGCTCAGATAGCTGATGCTTAAAGTTAGTGAGGGAGATATAAGTCTCCAACTTCAGCGATTTTTGCAATTCGTTCCAGTCATTGGCAGCAGAGAACTGGAAGGAAAGGCGGCCAAAGGACGTGTTGGCTTTGGGGATGACCAGTGAGATATATCTGCTGGAGCGCGTGCTACGGGTGGGTGTTGTTATGGTGAACAGTGAGCTGAGATAAGGCGGAGCTTTACCTAGAAAATACTTATAGATGACCTGGAGCCAGTGGGTCTGGCGAGGAATATGTAGCGAGGGCCAGCCAACGAGAGCATACAGGTCGCAGTGGTGGGTGGTATATGGGGCTTTGCTGACAAAATGGATGGCACTGTGATAAACTGCATTCAATTTGCTGAGTAGAGTGTTGGAGGCTATTTTGTAAATTACATCGCCGAAGTCGAGGATCGGTAGGATAGTCAGTTTTACGAGGGTATGTTTGGCAGCGTGAGTGAAGGAGGTTTTGTTGCGATATAGGAAGCCGATTCTAGATTTAATTTTGGATTGGAGATGCTTTATATGAGTCTGGAAGGAGAGTTCACAGTCTAGCCAGACACCTAGGTATTTGTAGTTGTCCACATATTCTAAGTCAGAACCGTCCAGAGTAGTGATGCTAGTCGGGAGGGCGGGTGTGGGCAGCGATTGTTTGAAAAGCATGCATTTAGTTTTACTAGCGTTTAAGAGCAGTTGGATGCCACGGAAGGAGTGTTGTATGGCATTGAAGCTTGTTTGTAGGTTTGTTAACACAGTGTCCAAAGAAGGGCCAGATGTATACAGAATGGTGTCGTCTGCGTAGAGGTGGATCAAGGAATCACCCGCCGCAAGAGCGACATCATTGATATATACAGAGAAAAGAGTCGGGTCCGAGAATTGAACACTGTGGTACCACCATAGAGACTGCCAGAGGTCCGGACAACAGCCCCTCCGATTTGACACACTGAACTCTATCTGAAAAGTAGTTAGTGAACCAGGCAAGGCAGTCATTAGAGAAACCAAGGCTGTTGAGTCTGTCGATAAGAATACGGTGATTGACAGAATCGAAAGCCTTGGCCAGGTCGATGAAGACTGCTGCACAGTATTGTCTTTTATTGATGGCAGTTATGATATCGTTTAGTACCTTGAGCGTGGCTGAGGTGCACCCGTGGCCAGCTCGGAAACCGGATTGCACAGCGGAGAAGGTACGGTGGGATTCAAAATGGTCGGTGATCTGTTTATTAACTTGACTTTCAAAGACTTTGGAAAGGCAGGACAGGATGGATATAGGTCTTTAACAGTTTGGGTCTAGAGTGTCACCCCCTTTGAAGAGGGGGATGACTGCGGCAGCTTTCCAATCTTTAGGAATCTCGGACGATACGAAAGAGAGGTTGAACAGACTAGTAACAGGAGTCGCAACAATGGCAGCAGATAATTTTAGAAAGAGAGGGTCCAGATTGTCTAGCCCAGCTGATTTGTACGGGTCCAAGTTTTGCAGCTCTTTCAGGACATCTGCTATCAGGATCTGGCTATATGGTTAATTATGGTTAATGAAGCCCAAGCCGTGGGGTATAGACCTATATGGTTAATGAAGCCCAAGCCATGGGGTATAGGCCTATACGGTTAATGAAGCCCAAGCCATGGGCTATAGGCCTATATGGTTCATGCCTATAGGGACAAGGTCAGAGACCTGGCAGTGGTGCGAGGATAACCACCTCTCCCTCAATGTGATGATGACAAAGGAGATTATTGTGGACTACAGAAAAAGGAGGACCGAGCACGCCCCCATTCTCATCGACAGGGCTGTAGTGGAGCAGGTTGAGAGCTTCAAGTTCCTTGGTGTGCACATCACCAACAAACTATCATGGTCCAAACACACCAAAACAGTTGTGAAGAGGACACGACAACACCTATTCCCCCTCAGGAGATGGAATAGATTTGGTATGGGTCCTCAGATCCTCAAGAAGTTCTACAGCTGCACCATCAAGAACATCCTGACTGGTTGCATCACCGCCTGGTATGGCAACTGCTTGGCCTCGATCGAGACAGTACAGAGGGTAGTGCGTACGGCCCAGTACATCACTGGGGCCAAGCTTCCTGCCATCCAAGACCTCTATACCAGGCAGTGTCACAGGAAGGTCCAAAAAATTGCCAAGGACTCCAGCCACCCTAGTCATAGACTGTTCTCTCTGCTACCGCACAGCAAGCGGTACCGGAGCGCCAAGTCTAGGTCAAAAAGGCTTCTTAACAGCTTCTACCCCCAAGCCATAAGACTCTTGAACAGTTTATCAAATGGCTACCCAGACTATTTGCATTGTCCCCACCAACCCATTTTTACCCAACCCATTACCTAAATTACCTTGACTAACCGGTGCCCCCGCACATTGACTCTGTACCGGAACCCCCTGTATATAGCCTCGCTACTGTTATTTTATTGTTGCTCCTTAATTATTAGTTATATTTATTTCATTTTTTTCTTAACTGCATTGTTGGTTAAGGGCTTGTAAGTAAGCATTTCACTGTAAGGTCTACACCTGTTGTATTCAGCGCATGCAACAAAGATTTGATTTGAAGCCCAAGCCATGCGCTATAGGCCTACTCCATTTCGAAGTAGATCTAGGTAATTTGTCAATTCATCTGATATTGGGGAAATATATTTGGTCAATGTGGTTTCTTTGTGTTGTCTGAAGTATTAGATGGCATAGGTTTATTATTACAGTCTTCCTGACATATCTGACAACCGATTGCCTGCTGTAGGATAGACAGGATGACCCTTTTCTTTCCCCCTGACACACATGATTGTGTACAGGGTTCGGATTACGGGGGGGCTAGAGGGGGCATCAAAACAGGGCCCCCATGAGAATTGAAATATCAATACGGCCCCCCTCAACGATATTGACATCTGGCACCCATAAGACACGTCAGGCACCCCAAGAGTCACTGTGATTCGAACCATGAGTTGATCTGCCAATGCCAGTCAAATAATCCTACAGACAGACAGCAGTACTCCTGTACATGGCTTTTATCACAGCTCCGCTGTCTATGTAAATCGGTGTAATAAAAACATACTTCTTTATCAATCACAAGTGCGAACTTATCAGCAGAGGTCTCCTCCTTTGTGTTCAGCTGTCGTGATGCTTAGTTCCTGACTGACAGCTGTATAGAGCACATGTTGTGAGGTTGATGGCAAACTGATTGTGTATGCGCTCAAATGACACCCTATTCCCTATTTAGTGTACTACTTTTGAACAGGGCCCAAAGGTCATTTGGGACACAGTCACTTTGCAATTGTCAGGCAAAAATACTGACAGTCAGATAGTGAGGTTCAATGCCTTCATGTATGGATCATTGATCTGTGAAATTGCTGAGCCCAGCTCATTCATGATTCAACATGTCAGTGAAATAGAGGGAAGAAGCTTTCATGTATGGGACCTTGGATGGCATCATGGGTAATAGACTACCTCCTCTCAGTCAAATGTCTGTCTATTCATGCACTCCAGTCTGGTGAATGTTCACCCACAGATGGACCTATACTCTACTCTGAGGCACCAGGCTCTGCTTTCCTTGAGTCCAGTTGGTGGAAGGATCATTGTGAAGGACTAGTAATGTCACGTAGGAAAGGACACCATCTGTTGTGAGTTGGCCTAATGGTGACGTAAACCTCAAACCAGAGATGGAAGAGAAAGTGAGACTTCTCACAAGCAAATCTTTTTCTGGTTGGGCGAGGGTGGGTGGGTGGGGGGATAAGTATACCAGAGCCAGCTGATATTCGGCAGTTTCCCACTGAAAACATCCTGTCTTTGTATGTGAGAGTTCCATCTCTCGAGTGAGCATGCCAGAGATTATGGAGGAACCGTGAGAGAGGGAACACACACTTGACCATTTTGTCCAATAGTCAGGGGCACAACTTTCACTGGGGACGGGAGGGACATGCCCCCACAGTTTTGTCATTGGAATATGATACAAAACAAGGCAACGGTATGCTTTTAGACCATGCTGATGCCTCTGAGTGTTGGGTAGGCTGTTTGGAGTGTTTATCCAACTGGATAAAAATAATAATTATGTCCCCCCACTTCTAAAACCAAGTTGCTCCCATGCCAATGGTAAATTGCTTTTATGAGACATCTTCATTATCCACCATCTTTGCCTCAAACCAAGGATTGCCCAGGCATGAGGTCGATTGCATTTGAATTCAGAAACTGAAAACAATTCCTCTGATCCCAATTGCTTATGAATGAGGAGAATTTGAAATTCAGTTTACTTCTTAAATTGAAATGGAATTGACCCCAACCCTAATGCACTAGTATAGTTTTTTTTCCCCCTTTCAGCAACTATCTTGGTGTCTCTCTGTCATATCAGATGTCATCTCTAATGAAGAGGGACAAATCAGATGGATGCAAATATTCTACTGATTCATTGTTTGTAACTGTTCAGTCACGCTCAGCTGTAGGAAGAGACTACTAACTGTTCAGTCACGCTCAGCTGTAGGAAGAGACTACTAACTGTTCAGTCACGCTCAGCTGTAGGAAGAGACTACTAACTGTTCAGTCACGCTCAGCTGTAGGAAGAGACTACTAACTGTTCCACTGTCTGTCAGCTCCTTCTTTGACAACATCACCATCAACAGCCCTGTCAACAAACTACTGAAGCAGTGAGATTCCCTTTCATCTCAATCACCCTTACCATCAAATGCACATCACACTATCAACCACCAGTCAGTGTGTATCGCTGCTCTGTGTTTCTTACATCAGCTTAGCTCTGTGCTGTAGTGTAGAACCATGAATGGCTACTGTAAGAGATGGCATCCCATCATTCCTTGCATGTTTCCTGGGGTTGTGTGTGTGGCTCAGTTGGTAGAGCATGGTGTGTGCAACGCCAGGGTTGTGGGTTCAATTCCCACGGGGGCCAGTACAATTATTATTATTTTTTTTAAATGTATGCATTCACTACTGTAAGTCGCTCTGGATAAGAGCGTCTGCTAAATGACTAAAATGTAAATGTACAAAGCCAATCAATACACATCCTTTAGAACACAATGTGTCAGTATTGCAATACAATTTTACAAACTCATCCTTAAGGCTTAATACATTTTTACACGAGGGCCTAATGCTGGACATGATAGCATTTTTCTGTTATCTAGTTGCTAATAAAACAGATTGATCTTAGAAGTAAACTCACTGATATAGTGGTTCACCACTAGAGGATGCTGTATTATATAGGACTATAATGGCATACCAAGAGGAACTCTTGGATGTAGGATATGCTTTATTTTATAATTGTAAAGAATTCCTTGCAGAAGTTTATTTTTTGCCTTAAATTGGCAGTCATGAGCAATGCACTGCCTGATGTGTAACTATCACAAGAAAGGGCTGAGTTCCTTATTGTAGAAATTCATTATTTGGACAATTTTAACATAGTTAGCACTGAGTGGTCAAATGGGGTAAAGCTTTGAAGTATGAAATAAAATATGTTACAAAGACATTTGTCCCTTGGGACAATGGGACCTATAATTATTTGCATTACAAGTCACTTCTGACCTCCCTTACATTTAAGGTTAGTCATTACCTGCTCTAAACAGCAGGTGGGGATGTTAATCAACATTTTATTAATAAAGCATGATCCCTTGACTTTTGGGATTTCATAACCAAGGACTTTGTCACACATTTTTGGTTGTTCAAACGTGTAGGTTTTTGAATGCATAATAATTTCCCCAAATGCACCCATGTCATTTAGGATTTTTGGTCAGTGGTAATGCGGAAATTAGATTTATCTTGATACTGTATATCCTTTTATTAGACAGATGTCTTTATAATTTGACCATTTCATCGAAGTAAACGTTAACAATTGAAAAACAAACAGACCCAAAAATGATAAAACAAGATTTTATTTTGTAATACCATATATAATGCAAATTGCATATCTTTGGTGAAAATAAACTTTATAAACATTTTTATTAGAGGTTAGCATACAAAAACCAAAAAGTCTGTCTAACAGACATGGCAGACGACTGACGGTTACTGGGTCGGCAGCTTTAGTTAGTTCAATGTGACAAAACGCTTTATCATAGTCAATAAATTGCAACTGAATGAAAAAATAAAAACGCATTATCAATACTCAACACATTTTCAAACAATGAAGCATCCTATGTTTGTAGCTTTGAGTTTAGCATAATCTGTCACTGTGTCAAGTGAACATTATTGGTGACGATACAGACCCCTAGGGTGCCTCATCGTGTTTATTAGTCTGAGGAGTATTTCTGTCTGTAATAAAGCCCTTTTGTGGAGGAAAACTCATTCGGATTGGCTGGGCCTGGCTCCCAGGCTCACCCATGGCTGTACCCTTGTGAAATCCATAGATAAGCCTAATTTATTTATTTTAATTAACTGATTTCCTTATAAACGAACTCAGTAAAAATGCATATTGCATTATTTTTGTTCAGTATAAAAAAACGAACTTACTGAGAGACTCAGGATCATCTTCATGTTGAGTCTGATAAGAGCTTTCTTCTGGCAACAGCATGAACAAGTTACTGGAAGTTGCCCTCAACTATCTAAGTTTAAACACAAGTCCATGGGGTACCAAGACTAACACCAGGGCAACCCTCAGAAATGTGGGTTTTTAGTTTCAGTAAGTGTAGGTGACATCTATGGTGGCAGGATCCTAACATGGAGAGGGGGTGCCAACTAATATCTATGGTCTGACTACTTAGCGCAGTCAGAATATTATCTAAACATAAACAGTACAAATTCAGATACACTTCAACGCCTTTATGATGATTAAATCAACTTTCCCTATCAAGATAGGGAATGCCATCTGAAATGTCTACCTGTGATTCTCTGTACAACATCACTGTTGGCAAAAAAAATGGTTCAGAATCAATGTTAATCAATAGTCTTTTATCCAACAACAAAACATTGGAAAACTTGTCAGTCATGGTTAAATTGAAAAACACCCGCTCGAAAGACAATATACATTGTCAATATACAGTACTTTCTCAGACACACTATAAAACAGTGAAAATAGTGGTCTATGGCAGTAAAATATCATTTAGAAAATAAAACTAAATAAGTCTCAACAGGATTTTCCAGAGGGGAGAGAGGAAGTAACCATTCCACTCACTTCAAATTACCTTTATTTGATAGAAGTTCCTTTCAATAGTCCATTATAAATTAATTATAAATAAATGTAATGGTCACCATTAATTTGTTCTTCGTTTATTCACAGCCAGATAAGACCAGTGTATTCCATGTCCATCTTATTTAGGAGAACTGCAGTTTAGTTCTAAGAACAAAATTCCCATTCAAAGAATACGGTGATTCCCTTTTCAGAACCACCTAAATAAACTGAATATCAGACTAGGTCAGAGTTCTCCTACATTTCCTGTTGGCAGGCTTCTAAAAAACAGGGGCAACAACGTTACTGTCAGTCACAAATGCTGTGAGAAGAGGAAGATGGTTGCAATGGCCTTGGTAGTTCCACTTCTGTGACACAAATTCATGTTTGGCACTGAATACAATCTATACTTACCAACGTGACTTAATTTAACATTATTTCCTGTGATACAACACAAGTGGAAAGCTAACTTGCACTTAAGTTGGCTCATGACAGAGGACAGTACACTGTACTGCAGTGCACCAACTAAAAGCTATTCTAATCATATGGGCATATTGGCATTTTGCTTACTAATGCAGGTTAACACATTCAAGCCCCAAAGAGCACCAGTCTGGCCTCATCACTTCACAAGTTCTGTTTCCACATCCTGTACTTTCCGTCACTGAACTCGATATAATCAAATGGCCCTAAACAAATTACTGTACAGCGGAGAGAAGAGTGGTGCACTTCCTGAATTTGCCCTCCATGTTTCCTTAATGGGGAACAAGACGAAGCAAAGCCTCTTTCTGTCACCACGGTCTGAACTCTGCCACAGGGTCAGCCAACAACATTCAGGAGGGGCAGTAGTACAATAACAGTCTCTCACATTGTCCATCTAACCTCACGACAACATTATTATAACATCTTTGTTTTAACTTCCCTTTGGCCTGAATACAAATATTCGAGTATGTGTGACTAGTATTACATGATTGAAAACTGAGCAGCACATCTGCCAGTGAGTGCCCTCATGCCAAGCGCATTGTCTTGGTATCACTATGGTTACAACATTTGCTTAGTTTCAGCCAGATTAGTCTACACTAAACCTTGCATAGGATAAGATAGAATAGGACAAGACAGGATAGAATATATTAAATGTAATTTCTCAGTTTACACACTAAACACAAATAATTAATGTATGACAGATATAGAGGGGTCAGCAGAGGAAGAGCGATGAAGTGGAGTAGGTTCTAATGCAATGAAGATGTAATTCTGTTTCTCTCAGAGTAGGACTAGAGTGGACTCTTCCAGATCTCGATGTAATTCTGTTTCTCAGAGTAGGACTAGAGTGGACTCTTCCTGATCTCGATGTAATTCTGTTTCTCAGAGTAGGACTAGAGTGGACTCTTCCAGATCTCCATGCAATTCTGTTTCTCTCAGAGTAGGACTAGAGTGGACTCTTCCAGATCTCGATGTAATTCTGTTTCTCAGAGTAGGACTAGAGTGGACTCTTCCTGATCGAGCAGTCGGCCACCTTTATGTTATTCCCCGGCCCACCATGGCAGTAGCAGAGTTCCAACATTCCCTTGGTTACGTTTCCACTCTCTGGTATTAAATCCTGACATGGACCCAGTCCAGCATTCTACTCCGTGTAAGGATGTTTACGATCAGCCGCACTACTTTAATCTGTTGTTTTTAGACAGCAGTAGCGTCATCAACCCAGGAAAAATACCAACAGTGAAAAATAATATAAAAAGTGGTTTAAGTTATTGCATCTCTCTTTGGAAGATATTCCAGACCAAGGTTGTCACCTATCAAAAAATAGTGGTATCTTCAGCACGGAGAAAGTGACTTCAACATGAGGAGAGGTTAGTTTGTTAGACATGCACTCATTCTCTTAGAAATAGGTTCACTTGGAAGAGGATACAGGTTGAGGAAGCATGCAATGCTTTGAGTTATAAAAACTTTCAGCCTTTTCCCCGTCTTTCATCCCCCAAAACATTATTTGATAAGTGAAGATCTGCAGCGAAGCCATCAGAAACAAGCAGTTTTGTGATGGTTCTTCTCAGTAGTCCTCAAACACCCCAGTTTTACCCTGACCCACCCACCTGATACACCCCAGTTACAAAAGTCTCAATATGGCTTTGTTCTCCTGTGTCAATGATACTATTGCCATTTGTTGTGTTGGATAGTGAGGGATATCCCATCTCATCATGTGTCAAACCAAAAACAGGCTTAAAAATCAGCAACCAGAAAAGGAGGAGGCACAACCAAGACCAAGGGGCCTCCATCGTCAACCAAGACCACGTGATCAGATCAGGGGTCAGGGGTTACAGGGGCAGAAGTCTGACGACAAGGGCAGGAAAGTATGACAACCTCATTTCCTGTTCAGTTTTTTGCTCTTGGCACTGCGTTTGTTAAGGTCCATGGAGGTACGGATCCCAGCCAGGTGGAGCAGAGACCCGGCCGCCTCCTTCAGCTCCTCATCCAGCTCTGGGTTGACTGTCAGCTCCCTACGGGCCCTCTTACCCGCCGGGTGCTTCACCGAAGAGGAGGAGCGGCGAGGAGCAGGCCGGGGGCGGCCGCCTCTCTCGTCCCGGTCCCCGAGGTCGGAGTCGTCCTCGTCACTATGGAAACCCTCACTGCCGGCGCGGCATGTACGGGGCCTGTGGCGGGCATGGCCGGGGGAGGGGCCTCCATCGTCGAGGGAGGAGGAAGAGGAGGAGGAGGAGCGGGAGGAGCAGCGCTGCAGGGCCATACTGCTGTAGTTGTGGTCCTGGTTAGGATCGCTGCTCACCAGGACCAAGTCTGGCTGGGTCAGGTCCAGGGGACTCTCTGGATCACCTGGGACAGGGAGGGAAAGAAGAGAGGAGAGGGGGAGAGCGAGATTTAGAGGGAGGAGAACATCCTGACACTAAAGAAAGAGCGTTTCAGGATGCAACAGGGCAGTAGGAGTAGGTTGTGATAAAGACAAACGTTTTTTTAATCAAATAAGCGGCGGGCTAGGCAGTGTCTCTGTTCAGCAGACAACAGTAATTAACATTCATAACAATTGATGGCAACAGCAGTGGCAGAAGTGTCTAGTCGAATGAACACCATGAGAAGACATGGGAGAAAATACAACAAATCAAATTTTATTGGTCACATACACATGGTTAGCAGATGTTAATGCGAGTGTAGCGAAATGCTTGTGCTTCTAGTTCCAACAATGCAGTAATATCTAACAAGTAATCTAACAAATTCACAACAGCTACCTTATACACACACGTAAATGGATGAATAAGAATATGTACATATAAATATATGGATGAGCAATGGCCGTGCAGCATACGCAAGATGCAGTAGATGGTATAGAATACAGTATATACATATGAGATGAGTAATGTAGGATATGTAGACATTATTAAAGTGGCGTTATTTAAAGTGACACCTTTATTAAATACATTTATTGAAGAAGTGGCCAGAGATTTGAGTCTGTTAGTGATGGCTGTTTAACAGGTCTTGAGATAGAAGCTGTTTTTCAGTCTCTTGGTCCCAGCTTTGATGCATCTGTACTGACCTCGCCTTCTGGAAGATTCTGGGGTGAACAGGCAGTGGCGCGGGTGGTTATAGTCCTTTATTATCTTTTTTTGCCTTCCTGTGACATCGGGTGCTGTAGGTGTCCTGGAGGGCAGGTAGTTTGCCCCCGGTGATGCGTTGTGCAGACCGCACCACCCTCTGGTGAGCCTTGTGGTTTAGGGCGGCACAGTTGCCGTACCTGGCAGTGATACAGCCCCGACAGGATGCTCTCAATTGTGCATCTGTTAAAGTTTGAGCGTTAGGTGACAAGCCAAATTTCTTCAGCCTCCAGAGGTTAAAGAGGCACTGTTGCGCCTTCTTCACCACACTGTGTGAGTGGACCATTTCAGTTTGTCCGTGATGTGTACACCGAGGAACTTCACTTTCCACCTTGTCCACTACTGTCCCGTCGATGTGGATGGGGGGGCTGCTCCCTCTGCTGTTTCCTGAAGTCCACGATCATCTCCTTTGTTTTGTTGACGTTGAGTGAGAGGTTTTCCTGACACCACACTGATGGCCCTCACCTCCTTCCCTGTAGGCCGTCTTGTCGTTGTTGGTAATCAAGCCTACTACTGTAGTGTCGTCTGCAAACTTGATGATTGAGTTGGAGGTGTTCATGGCCACGCAGTACAGGAGAAGGCTGAGAACGCTCCCTTGTGGGGCCCCAGAGTTGAGGATTAGCGGGATGGAGATGTTGTTTCCTACCCTCACCACCGGGGGGCGGCCCGCCAGAAAGTCCAGGACCCAGTTGCACAGGGCGGGGTCGAGACCCTGGGTCTCGAGCTTAATGACGAGTTTGGAGGGTACTATGGTGTTGAATGCTGAGCTGTAGTCAATGAACAGCATTCTTACATAGATATTCCTCTTGTCCAGATGGGATTGTGCAGGGTGATGGCGATTGCGTCGTCAGTGGACCTATTGGGGCGGTAAGCAAATTGAAGTGGGTCTAGGTTGGAGGTGATATGATCCTTGACTAGTCTCTCGAAGCACTTCAAGATGACGGAAGTGAGTGCTACGGGGCAAGTCATTTAGTTAAGTTACCTTAGCTTTCTTGGGAACAGGAACAATGGTGGCCATCTTGAAGAATGTGGGCACAGCAGACTGGGATAGGGATTGATTATGTCCGTAAACACACCAGCCAGCTGGTCTGCGCATGCTCTGAGGACGCGGCTAGGGATGCCGTCTGGGCCGGCAGCCTCGCGAGGGTTAACACGTTTAAATGTTTTTCTCACGTTGGCCACGGTGAAGGAGAGCCCACAGGCTTTGGTAGCGGGCCGTGTCAGTGGCAATGTATTGTCTTCAAAGCGAGCAAATAAGTTGTTTAATTTGTCTGGGAGCAAGACGTCGATGTCCATGACGGGGCTGGTTTTCTTTTTGTAATCCGTGATTGACTGTAGACCCTGCCACATACGTCTCGGGTTTGAGCCGTTGAATTGCGACTCTACTTTGTCTCTATACTGACGCTTTGCTTGTTTGATTGCCTTGCGGAGGGAATAGCTTCACTGTTTGTATTCGGTCATGTTTCCAGTCGCCTTGCCAAGCAGTGGTTTGCGCTTTCAGTTTTGCGCAAATGCTGCCATCAATCCACGGTTTCTGGCTAGGGAAGGCTTTAATAGCCACAGTGGGTACAACATCACCGATGCACTTGCTAATAAACTCGCACACCGAGTCATGTTATACGTCAATGTTGTTGTCGGAGGCTACCTGGAACATATCCCAGTCCACGTGATCGAAGCAATCTTGAAGCGTGGAATCCGATTGGTCAGACCAGTGTTGGATAGACCATACACGGGCGTTTCCTGTTTTAAGTTCTGTCTATAGGCTGGGAGCAACAAAATGGAGTCATTGTTAGATTTGCCTAAGGGAGGGCTTTATATGCGTCGTGGAAGTTAGAGTAGCAATGATCTAGAATGCTACCAGCTCGTGTCACGCATTCGATATGTTGATAGAATTTAGGAAGCGTTGTTCTCAGATTAGCTTTGTTAAAATCCCCAGCTACAATAAATACAGCCTCAGGATGTATGGTTTCCAGTTTACATAGAGTCCAGTGAAGTTATTTCAGGGCCGTCGAGGTATCTGCTTTGGGGGAATATACATGGATGTGACTATAATCGAAGAGAATTCTCTTGGTAGATAATGCGGTCGGCATTTGATTGTAAGGAATTCAAGGTCAGGTGAACAAAAGGACTTGAGTTCCTGTATGTTGTTATGATTACACCATGAGTCGTTAATCATAAGGCATACATCCCTGCCCTTCTTACCAGAGAGATGTTTGTTTCTGTCGGCGCGATGCGTGAAGAAACTGGGTGGCTGTACCGACCCTGACAACATATCCTGAGTGAGCCATGTTTCCGTGAAACAGAGAATGTTACAATCTCTGAAAGGCAATTTGTGCCCTAATTTCATCCACCTTGTTGTCTGGACATTGGCGAGTAATATGCTCGGAAGCGGTGGATGGTGTGCTCTCCTTCTAAGTCTTCCGGTTATTCACAGGAATGGAATTCTATATGCAACCTTGTCTGGCTTAGAATGACAATATGTGAGTGGGACTTCAACTGTGCTTTGAGTGCATATATGAATCAATGGAGAGACAAGGATGTGTGTTACAAGGGTGGATAGATGCTGAGTGAGGGATGCAAAAGCAACAAAAAGAAAGATGAAAGTGTGAAAACGGTTGGGTGACACACAGAGAGACAGAGAAAGATTCCACAGTGTGCCATCACAGCAGTAAGATTTGTGACCTGTTGCCACAAGAAAAGGGCAACCAGTGAAGAACAAACACCATTGTAAATACCACACATATTTATGTTTATTTATTTTCCCTTTTGTCCTATTTGCACATCCTTACACCGTATGTAGACATAATGACATTTGAAATGTCTTTATTCTTTTTGGAACTTCTGTGAGTGTAATGTTTACTCTTAATAAACAAAAGTGAAACAAACAATAACAATTATCTACTTCACTTGCTTTGACAATGTTAACATGTGTTTCCCATGCCGATAAAGCCCTTAAACTGAGAGAGAAGTAGTTAGGTGTAGAGAGAGAGAGAGAAGGGGGTTGAGTAGTAGTTAAAAGGTGTAGACAGAGAGAGAAGTGGAAGAGACATGGTGTGGGGTGGAGTCTCTTACATGGATTGGCGTGGTGATGGCCAGGGGCGGCGTTTAAGAGCATCATGGCAGTGGCAGCATCTATGTCAGACTCTGGAAGAGGAGAGAACATGCATGGAGGTCAGTGAAATAGCCAGTGTGTGTGTGTGTGGCCAGTCAAGGAGGGGCTAGAGGGACGTTTCCTAGCTCTCGCCATACCACACTTCAGGTTCTCTAAATGACTTCTAATCACCGAGAGGATTGGAGAATTATCAGCAGGGCATCTGTAGTCAAGGTTACCAAACAAGAGGCTAGGGGGGAGAAAGAAGAGGATTCAGATCAGAATAATCTACATTGAGGCCTCTGGTTTGAAATCAAACGATGACTAAAATGACAATTAACCCTTTAGACCCCAATAGAATTCTAGAAGGCTGCTGTAGATTACTGAGTTCAAGATAAAGCAACGTAAAACACCAAATAATGCATGCAGAGCAGAATTAGGCCGATACCTGCTAATTATCAAAATTCTACAACTACTTCTCTCTCTAGGTGGTTGTAGAATTTAATGTCTCTTTTCTAGATGTTGATAATTAGCGGGTATTGGCCTAATTCTGCTCTGCATGCATTATTTGGTGTTTTACGTTGTACACAGAGGATATTTTTGCAGAATTCTGCATGCAGAGTCTCAATTTGGTGTTTGTCCCATTTTGTGAATTCTTGGTTGGTGAGCGGACCCCAGACCTCACAACCATAAAGGGCAATGGGTTCTAAAAACTGATTCAAGTATTTTTTAGCCAGATCCTAATTGGTATGTCGAATTTTATGTTCCTTTCGATGGCATAGGCCCTTCTTGCCTTGTCTCTTAGCTCGTTCACCTCTCCGTCTCTTTCTCTAATGTTAGCTGATTAGTTACAAAGCTGGGACAGTTTCCAAATTAATTGCATCAGGGAAACAGGACAAAACAAGCAACTTGTTAGCTGGCTATGTAAACGTATATCCAACTCATCAAATGAGCTCCACTGCGCTGGCATCCACTACCCTAACACGACCGCTAAGCTGTCAAATAATAGGAAAATGAGGCAATGTCAACCTAACAAACCATAACCTAAACCCAACAGATAAACAAAAACTACTCTAGCCAACATTTCAGTGGCTAGTTAGCTGGTTGTCTGTATGGCTAGCTCATGAAAATGACAGCTGAGGTTGACGCTTTGTGAGCGCTGCCAAAATGTACCACTACACAACTTTTCTTGTCTGACAGACTAACTAGTTAGCTAGCTATAGCAAGCAGCTTGGGCTTTCTCCATATGAATTACAACAAAACAACCAACTAGTTAGCAGAATATATACAGCTAAACACTGCAACTATCCATGAGACAGAGCAATCATTCGAGCTTCACCGCTGATGTGCTTGCCTGTACCAACCAAGTTAAAATGATATGACAGGACTTTCACAGCATCAAACATTGACTGCACCAAACATATATCTGTCGTTGACTTATTTCACTCACCTTGACATCTGGTTGATGACAGCCACGCAAATACGACAACAGGTTGTTAGCAAGTACATTTTGCGATATTGACACAGATAATATTGTTAGAAAAACAAGACTATTCACGGCCGCTATAGTAACTTAAAGAAAGGCCTTCGATGGCCGCTATGGATTCAAATTATTAAAGATGAGAGGATGGTTATGTTGAATGTCTTGTCGGCCAAAGTTGCATGACGAAAATGTGCAGAGGCAACAACCATGTGAATTTGAAATGACATGCAGGAAGACAGCTGAAACTGGATCTAATTTAATATTAATCACATTTCTAGAGAATCTGAGGTGTGATCACCAGCAGAGATTATGTGTAACTCTGTGTTTATTTTTGTCGCACTGCTTTGCTTTATCTTGGCCAGGTCGCAGTTGTAAATGAGAACTTGTTCTCAACTGGCCTACCTGGTGAAATAAAGGTGAAATATATATAATTTTTTTGAAAGAGTTGTGTGTTGTGTAAAGGGTCGCTGGTTTTCGCTGCACCTACTCCTTGTCCACTGTCACACTGGAGCCTCTGTTAGAGCCTCACAAGAACAACAGATGAGTGCTAAAAGTGTTCTTGCAAGTTGAGTTGGGGGGGTAGGACTCACCTTTGAGAGAGCAGCCCTGCAGGAAGAGATGTCTATGGGGTGAGGTGGCAGGCGGTGTGGAGGCAGGCGGTGGGGAGGCAGGCGGTGTGCAGAAGGCATGTGCTGCAGGGAAGTGCTGCTTCTTCAGGGCCTGGATCAGGTTAGGCCTGTACTCTGGGTCCACACACCACAGAGAACCCTTACCATTCAGCTGAAATAAACATCACACACTACATTAGAAAATACAGTAAGTCTGACCTGGGTGGTGTTCATTTGTGGAACACCGTAGCTAAAAGTTTCAACTGAGCATTTCTTAGTGGATATATTCATATACCGTAATTTCCGGACTATTAAGCGCACCTGAATATAAGCCGCACCAACTGAATTTAAAAAATATTATTATTTTGAACATAAATAAGCCGCACATGTCTATAAACCGCAGGTGCCTACCGGTACATTGAAACAAATGAACTTTATACAGGCTTTAACGAAACACAGCTTGTAACAAAAATAAATAGGCTTTAACGAAACACGGCTTGTCATCGACTCATTAAGACCAAGCTCCCGTGCAGCAGCTCTATTTCCTTTTCCAACAGCCAGATCAATCCCCTTCAACTTGAAAGCTGCATCATATGCATTTCTCCGTGTCTTTGCCATGAGGAGGGTGACAAAATGACTACCGTAATCAGAATGATGGGAAGTTTGAGAGCGCTCAATTTAATCTAAACAGTAAACAAAAAAGTTGTTTGACCTTAACCCGTTCGGCAATTTCATTGGTCTAATGAAAGCTTCATGCCGCCAAAAAACTGAGCACGTCACAGAATGTGTTTTATTGGAGAGAAAAAAAAAATTGAAAGCGGGAAAAAAATCCATATATTTGCCACGTCATTGTTTAAGCCGTGAGGTTCAAATTGTGTGAAAAAAGTTGCGGCTTATAGTCCGGAATTTACGGTAGTATCTCATTGTAATACCACAAGACTCTGGCAAAGCTTTCATGACTGAGCGTTCGTTTCCCACGGGGGGCCAGCACAGAAAAAAAAATAAAAATGTATGAAATGTATGCATTCACTACTGTAAGTCGCTCTGGATAAGAGCGTCTGCTAAATGACTAAAATGTAAAATGTAAATGTAATGACTAAGCTTAACAATAATAATAAATACCATTTTGCACACGCTTTTAATCAAAGCAACTATTTTCCAAAGTCTTATCCAAAGCGACTTACAGTCATGCATGCACACATGCGTGGCCCGGGAATAAAACCCACAATCCTGACGTTGCTAGTGCCATGCTCTATAAACTAAGCCATACAGGACCTCTTGATAGGCAGCAGCAGACAGCTGTTTTGCCTGCATGGCTGACTCTCACTGTAGCCTCACCAGGGCTTTAGTTTCTCTAGCTGCCATAATGACTCATAATGCAGTCACCAATCCAGGCCCTGCTGGGTGAACTGCATGATGGGAGGAAAACTGTCAATAAACATTCCATGCCGTCCTTAAATGGCTTATTATAGGGTTGGACTGAGTTGAGCTTTTTATACGTACTGGGAAAGTCCTTTTCATGTGACTTGCATTTGTAGAACCTCCCTACTGTAGCCAAGACGTTGTTATATATCCCATATGCAGGTTCATGAACTACCACTGAGACAACACACATCTCCATGATGTAAAACAATATGTTCACATTTGTACATCTGTACGTCTGTGCGTGTGTGTGTGTGTGAGAGAGAGAGAAAGTGTGTAAACGGTTCTTTTTCAGCCCAGGAGGAGGAAGCGAGAGGAGTAGGGATATAACCTTGACTCAGATTACCAGCCGGCACGCAGACAGGAAGGAGGAAATGTCACCATGGCAACGCAAACCACCAGGTAGTGTATCATCTGAAACCAGTGCTGATCGCTCTGCTGTGCTCTCAGCTCAGCAGACAGGTGGGCTCACACTGTGATGCACCGTGCCACAGTACTGTTGGTGCCATTGATACACCGTGCCGTTGATTGCAAATACAGAGTGAGCACATTATCAATGTTACACTACTGCCTCTGCCACTATACAATATCAGTATAGCACTCCAATGATTCTTCATGACACTTTCACACAGCCAAGAATCTCAGAGGCAGGATACTATCAGCTAATTTGAACACAATTTTAATGTTTATTTTTTTGTCATTTAGCAGATCCTCTTATCCAGAGCGACTTACAGTACTGGCCACGTGGGAATCACACCCACAACCCTGGCGTTGCCAGCGCCATGCTCAACCAACTGAGCCACAAGGGACAACTTTAAACCCACTGGATGACGTCCATCGTCTCAATCTCACCCTGCAGTATCAGCATTAGGGATTGGCATTTTACTTTTTTTGACAGTTCGAGTACCTCACATGATTTATTTGAGTAAACAAATTTTAAAAAGTATATACAGTACTTTGCAAAAGTATTCACCCCCTTGGCGTTTTGTAGGTGTGTAATTTAAATGGATTTTTATTTGGATTTCATGTAATGGACATACACAAAAAAATAGTCCAAATTGGTGAAGTGAAATGAAAAATATAACTTCTTTCAAAAAATGTGAAAGAATTTAAAACAGAAAAGTGATGCGTGCATATGTATTCACCCCTTTACTATGAAGCTCCTAAATAAGATCTGGTGCAACCAATTACCTTCAGAAGTCACATTATTAGTTAAATAAAGTCCACCTGTGTGCAATCTAAGTGTCACATGATCTCAGTATATATAATAAATAAATAATTAATACATACACACCATACATACATACATACACACACACACACACACCACACACACACACTAGTGGGGGGGACGGAAAGTATTTGATCCCCTGCTGATTTTGTACGTTTGCCCACTGATAAAGAAAGGATAAGTCTATAATTTTAAATGGTAGGTTTATTTGAACAGTGAGAGACAGAATAACAAAAATATCCAGAAAAACGCATGTCAAAAATGTTATAAATTGATTTGCATTTTAATGAGGGAAATAAGTATTTGACCCCTCTCAATCAGAAAGATTTCTAGCTCCCAGGTGTCTTTTATACATGTAACAAGCTGAGATTAGGAGCACACTCTTAAAGGGAGTGCTCCTAATCTCAGCTTGTTACCTGTATAAAAGACACCTGTCCACAAAAGCAATCAATCAGATTCCAAACTCTCCACCATGGCCAAGACCAAAGAGCACTCCAAGGATGTCAGGGACAAGATTGTAGACCTACACAAGGCTGGAATGGGCTACAAGACCATCGCCAAGCAGCTTGGTGAGAAGGTGACAACATTTGGTGCGATTATTCGCAAATGGAAGAAACACAAAAGAACTGTCAATATCCCTCGGCCTGGGGCTCCATGCAAGATCTCACCTCGTGGGGTTGCAATGATCATGAGAACGGTGAGGAATCAGCCCAGAACTGCACGGGAGGATCTTGTCAATGATCTCAAGGCAGCTGGGACCATAGTCACCAAGAAAACAATTGGTAACACACTACGCCGTGAAGGACTGAAATCCTGCAGCGCCCGCAAGGTCCCCCTGCTCAAGAATACATATACATGCCCGTCTGAAGTTTGCCAATAAACATCTGAATGATTCAGAGGACAACTGGTGAAAGTGTCCTAGTCAGATGAGACCAAAATGGAGCTCTTTGGCATCAACTCAACTCAGTGGGTTTGGAGGAGGAGGAATGCTGCCTATGACCCCAAAAACACCATCTCCACCGTCAAACATGGAGGTGGAAACATTATGCTTTGGGGGTGTTTTTCTGCTAAGGGGACAGGACAACTTCACCGCATCAAAGGGACGATGGACGGGGCCATGTACCGTCAAATCTTGGATGTAAACATCCTTCCCTCAGCCAGGGCATTGAAAATGGGTCGTGGATGGGTATTCCAGCATGACAATGACCCAAAACACACGGCCAAGGCAACAAAGGAGCGGCTCAAGAAGAAGCACATTAAGGTCCTGGAGTGGCCTAGCCAGTCTCCAGACCTTAATCCCATAGAGAATCTGTGGAGGGAGCTGAAGGTTCGAGTTGCCAAACGTCAGCCTCGAAACCTTAATGACTTGGAGAAGATCTGCAAAGAGGAGTGGGACAAAATCCCTCCTGAGATGTGTGCAAACCTGGTGGCCAACGACAAGAAACGTCTGACCTCTGTGATTGCCAACAAGGGTTTTGCCACCAAGTACTAAGTCATGTTTTGCAGAGGGGTCAAATACTTACTTCCCTCATTAAAATGCAAATCATTTTATACAATTTTTGACATGCGTTTTTCTGGATTTTTTTGTTGCTATTCTGTCTCTCACTGTTCAAATAAACCTACCATTAAAATTATAGACTTATCATTTCTTTGTAAGTGGGCAAACATACAAAATCAGCAGGGGATCAAATACTTTTTCCCCCCACTGCGTGTGTGTGTGTGTACACACACACACGTTTTGAAAAGCCCCAGAGTCTGCAACACCACTAAGCAAGAGGCACCACCAAGCAAGCAGCACCATGAAGACCAAGGAGCTCGCCAAACAGGTCAGGGACAAAATTGTGGAGAAGTACAGATCAGGATTGGGTTATACAAAAATATCAAACTTTGAACATTCCACGGCGCACCATTAAATCCATTATAGAGGTCGACAGATTATGATTTTTCAACGCAGATGCCGATTATTGGACGACCAAATAATTAATAAATCACTCAATCTATCTATCTATCTATCTATATATATATATATATATATATACATATACACACACACACACACACACACACACACACACACACACACACACACACACACACACACAATAAATGACAATTACAACAATACTGAATAAACAATGAACACTTAACTTAATACAAAAATAAAATCCATTTAGTCTCATAATGAAACATGTTCAACTTGGTTTAAATAATGCAAAGACACAGTATTGGAGAAGAAAGTAAAAGTGCAATATGTGCCATGTAAAAAAAGCTAACGTTTAAGTTCCTTGCTCAGAACATATGAAAGCTGGTGGTTCCTTTTCATATGAGTCTTCAATATTCCCAGTTAATAACTACAACCTAAAACTTCTTATAGGACTATTTCTCTCTATACCATTTGTATTTCATATACCTTTGACTATTGGATGTTCTTATAGGCACTTTAGTATTGCCAGCCTAATCTCGAGAGTTGATCGGCTTGAAGTCATAAACAGCGCTGTGCTGCAAGCATTGCTAAGAACTGCTGTTTGAATGAATGCTTACGAGCCTGCTGCTGCCTACCACCGCTCAGTCAGACTGCTCTATCAAATCCTATACTTAATTCTAATATGATAAACACACAAATACAAGCCTTTGGTCATTAATATGGTCAAATCCGGAAACTATCATTTCAAAAAGAAAATGTTTATTCTTTCAGTGAAATACGGAATCTTTCCGTATTTTATCCAACGGGTGGCAATCCTAAGTCGAAATATTGCTGTTACATTGTACAACCTTCAATGTTGTCATAGTTATGTAAAATTCTGGCTAATTAATTATGGTCTTCGTTAGGGATAAATGGCCATTCAACAGTTCGCCAAGAGCCAGGCGGCCCAAACTGCTGCATATAATCTGACTCTGCTTGCACTGAACGCAGGAGAAGTGACAATTTCCCTAGTTAATATTGCCTGCTAACATGAATTTCTTTTAACTATATATGCAGGTTTAAAAAATATATAGTCGTGTATTGATTTTAAGAAAGGCATTGATGTTTATGGTTAGGTACATTATTGCAACGATTGTGCTTTTTTCGCAAATGCGCTTTTGTTAAATCAACCGTTTGGCAAAGTTGAAGTAGGCTGTGATTCGATGATAAATTAAGAGGCACCACATTGATTATATGCAATGCAGAACAAGCTAGTTAACCTATATAAAAAAAACATGTGTGGTTAACTAGTGATTATGTGAAGATTGATAGTTTTTTTTTATTAGATAAGTTTAATGCTAGCTAGCAACTTACCTTGGCTCCTTGCAGCCACAAGGTCCTTTTGATGCTGCACATGCGTAACAGGTGTTCAGCCTGCCACTCAGTCTCCTCGTGGAGTGCAATGAAATCGGCATCCAAAAAGGCAGATTACCGATTGTTATGAAAACTTGAAATCGGCCCTAATTAAACGGCCATGCCGATTAAATCGGTCGACCACTAATCCATTATTAAAAAAATTGAAAGAATATGGCACCACAACAAACCTGCCAAGAGAGGGCGGCCCACCAAAACTCACAGACAAGGCAAGGAGGGCATTAATCAGAGAGGCAACAAAGAGACAAAAAATAACCCTGAAGGAGCTGCAAAGCTCCACAGCAGAGATTGGAGTATCTGTCCATAGGACCACTAAGACGTACACTCCACAGAGCTGGGCTTTACAGAAGAGTAGACAGAAAAAAGCCATTGCTTAAAGAAAAAAAATAAGCAAATACGTTTGGTGTTCGCCAAAAGGCATATGGGAGACTGCCCAAACATATGGAAGAAGGTACTCTGGTCAGATGAGACTAATATTGAGCTTTTTGTCCATCAAGGAAAACGCTATGTATGGCACAAACCCAAAACCCTGAGAACATCATCCCTACAGTGAAGCATGGTGGTGGCAGCATCATGCTTTGGGGATGTTTTTCCCCATCGGCAGGGACTGGGGAACTGGTCAGAATTGAAGGAATGATGGATGGTGCTAAATACAGGGAAATTCTTTAGGGAAACCTGTTTCAGTCTTCCAGAGATTTCAGACTGGGACAGAGGTCCACCTTCCAGCAGGACAATGACCCTAAGCATACTGCTAAAGCAACACTCGAGTGGTTTAAGGGGAAACATTTACATGTCTTGGAATGGCCTAGTCAAAGCCCAGACCTCAATCCAATTGAGAATCTGTGGTATGACTTAAAGATTGTTGTACACCAGCGGAACCCATCCAACTTGAAGGATCTGGAGCAGTTTTGGCTTGAAGAATGGGCAAAAACCCCAGTGGCTAGATGTGCCAAGCTTATAGAGACTTGCAGCTATAATTGCTGCAAAAGGTGGCTCTACAAAGTATTGACTTGGGGGGGGGGGGGGGGTGAATAGTTATGCACGCTCAAGTTTTCAATTTGTCTTTTTCTTGTTTGTTTCACAAGAAAAAATATTTAGCATCCTCAAAGTGGTAGGCACGTTGTGTAAATCAAATGATACAACCCCCCCCAAAAAAGATCTATTTTAATTCCAGGTTGTCAGGCAACAAAATAGGAAGAATGCCATCGGGGGAGAATACTTTCGCAAGGTACTGTATTTGTATAACATAACGCCCGCGCTGGAAAGAAGTGTGCGCATTTATCTATAGGCCTAAATGTTTCCAAATGTAATAAAAACAGACAACCTTACTTTCATAAGTATTCAGACCCTTTGCTATGAGACTCAAAATTGAGCTCAGGTGCATCCTGTTTCCATTGATCATCCTTGAGATGTTTCTAGGACTTGATTGGAGTCCACCTATGGTAAATTCAATTGATTGGACATGATTTGGAAAGGCCCACACCCGTCTATATATAGTCCCACAGTTGACAGTGCATGTTAGAGCAAAAACCAAGCCATGAGGTTGAAGGAATTGTCCATAGAACTCCGAGACAGGACTGTGGAGGCACAGATCTGGGGAAGGGTACCAAAAAATGTCTGCATCATTGAAGGTCCCTAAGAACACAGCAGCCTCCATCATTCTTAAATGGAAGACATTTGGAACCACCAAGACTCTTCCCAGAGCCGGCCGCATGGCCAAACTAAGAAAATCGGGGAGAAGGGCCTTGGTCAGGGATGTGACCTTCCAGAAGGACAACCTTCTCTGCAGCACTCCACCAATCAGGCCTTTACGGTAGAGTGGCCAGATGGAAGCCACTCCTCAGTAAAAGGCACATGACAGCCCGCTTGGAGTTTGCCAAAGGGCACCTAAAGACTCTGACCATGAGAAACAAGATTCTCTGGTCTGATGAAACCAAGGTTGAACGCGTTGGCCCGAATGAGAAGCGTCACGTCTGGAGGAAACCTGGCACCATCCCTACGGTGAAGCATGGTGGTGGCAGCATCATGCTTTGGGGATGTTTTTCAGCGGCAAGGACTGGTATTTATTTTTTTATTTAACCTTAACTAGGCAAGTAGGTTAAGAACAAATTCTTATTTACAATGACGGCCTACCCCGGCCAAACCCGGACGACGCTGGGCCAATTGTGCGCTGCCCTATGGGACTCCCAATCACGGCCGGATGTGATACAGCCTGGAATCTAACCAGGGACTGTAGCGACGCCTCTTGTACTGAGATGCAGTGCCTTAGACCACTGCGCCACTCGGGAGCCCCAGTAGAATAGTCAAGGGAAAAAAAACTTTTTCTTTGTCATTATGTGGCATTCTGTGTAGATTGAGGGCAAAAAAAACAATTTAATCCAAGGCTGTAACGTAACAAAATGTGTAAAAATTCAAGGGGTCTGAATACTTTCTGAATGCACTATACAAATACAACACTAGAGTCAATGCAAATTAACGGTTGTCTTCAAGACAAAAAAAAACAAATTTTTTGGTTTATTTTCCCATTCTGGCTGCCACAAAGCACATTTCACCAAATGGTATTACAGCATTTGATTTTTTTTAAATCTCTGGTTAAAGATCAAGCATTGACATCCGTTCGAGTGCTGGATTACTAACGGCCACCCCTAGTCAGATGAGAACTTGTTGTCCTTGCAGGAATCGAACCCACAACCTAGGCACTGCCAACTCTTTGCAGGGTAACCAAACAAAGTGTGTTTGTGTGTGTGCACGTGCATCTCAAAGTTCTCTCACCTTTCCCAGGCTACTCTCCACCTTACGGAAACACTTGTTGAGTGACAGGTTGTGTCTGACGCTGTTCTTCCAGCCGGTGGGGGCCGAGGAGAAGTAGGGGAAGTGCTGTACGATCCAAGCATAGATGTCCTTCACTGGCAGGCTCTTACTGGGGCTCTGCTCTATGGCCATGTAGATCAACAGAGAGAATGAGAAGGGAGGCTTGGACTTCAACAAGTCCCTCTGTGACAAAGAGGAAGAGGATGAAGAGGGGGGGTTCTGAGGGGCTCCGGTGTCACCCTCAATGTCAAAGAGGGGGCTGGCACTGGGTTGGGCCCCCCCGGCCCCTCCTAGGGTAAAGTTCTGGAGCAGGTTCTCATGGAGCCAGTTGAGGTTGGTGAGCTCCTCATCCTCAGAGCCCCCTGAACCAACGGACCCCCGGTCCAGACTGGTGGCCAATGGGCTGGCTGCACCACACTCTGCCTCCGGGAGAGTCCCCGCCCCCCCACACAAACCCCTAAGTCCCACCCTTTCCCCCTGCATCCCCGGCGTTTCCGCTTTCTTATCCGGCGACATCCCGATGATTGGACCCATTAAACCAGGGAGGTCTGGAGAAAGAAGAGAAGAAAGGTTTAGAGTTGGTTCCAAAATAACTGACAGAGAAAGGGGCGACACAGAGAAAGAGGTTGCATAGGCTAGCACAGTTGGATACTAGTAGCTAGATAAAAACAGGTTGGTAGCATTGAACTTTCCTTCACACAGCGGCACAATCACAGCAGAGAGCAGCTTTCCCAACACGACTGGAAACATGAAATAAATGGATGTGACAATTTGAAATGATGTGCTCTACCAAGCGCTCAATGTGTTTTACTAAGGTTGCCCCGAGGGCAGGCAGGGCTACCCTCCCCTCCTTTTTCCCTCTGCCCCCTCTCCTTCACATGCAGGCTGACGTGTAGACTACCCTCCCCTCCTCTCTCACTCTACAGCCAAGAGCCTTTGATGAGGACCTCTGAAGAGTCTGGGACGACTACAGTCTCTCCAGCCTGCTCTCCTCTCCACCCACCTCGTCTGACCAGACGCACCTGCTTCTTAAATGCCAATGAGCATTAAACCATCCCTGTCACGATGTGAGAGCTGACAGAGAAAGGATCCTTCCCTCTTACACTGCCTTATTAAGTAGACAGCTTTCAAATACAGAGCTGCCTACCCTGCAATCACCTAGGTGTCAGGACTACCACTTATCTTGGCACAACCCACCTGATACCGCTTGACTGGAGATTAGAAATACAATATAAACATCATTTAGAATCAAGGTAGGAGACAGCAATAATACATTCTAAAGGGACTTCCAAGATTAGGACTAGAAAAGACCGACATTCTGTAGAAATGGGTTTTAAGTCCTGTTTTAAAAGTTCATAATGATGGAGTGGCTTTCAGATGGTCAGGGAGAGCATTCCATAGGCGAGGGGCAAGGGAGCAGAAGGCTCGGTCCCCCATGGAGATGTGTCTTGGGGACTTGACGCAGTAGGGATTGGCTAGAGCAGTGATAGGAATTAGGTCCCCGATGTAGGTGGGACTCAATCCATTCAAGCCTTTAAACACTAGGAGGAATTTAAAGTCAATCCTTTAGTTAACCGGTAGCCAGTGGAGTTCTGCAGGGATGGGGGTGGTGTGGGCTGACTTCCTGGTCAGGACTCTGGCAGCACAATTCTGGAGAAGTTGTAGCCTCTTCAGTGATTTTGACTGGAAGGCCCACGAACAGGGCGTTGATGTAATCTTGCAGTTGTTCAGCTGGAGTAAGTTCTCTTTCATCCATGACATGATTTGGGCAGCTGCCAAGTTTTGCTTGTGCTGAAAGACAGTGTCCAGTTTGGTGTTAATATAGCAAGGGTGATACTGGGTGGGAGAACAGACGGGGGTCCTTATTTTTTACCTTTTAAAATGCATTTCTACACAGTTTGACACTACTTACTATGCCTCTCGAGGGGTATATGGAGGGGTGTATGGTCCCCCCCCAAATTAAAATATTTATTTTTGAGGGACGGGGAAAGATTTCTTTGTGGGAAACCAGCGAACTTCCTGCATATACAGTGGCAAGAAATATGTGAACCCTTTGGAAATACTGGGATTTCTGCATAAATTGGTCAAACATTCAACTTACACTGAATGTTTATGTATTCAATATAGACAAGACAAATACATTAATTTGTGTTAAGGATAAGCACACTGTTTGTTTGTGGTGACTTAGATGAAGATCAGATCAAATTTGATGACCAATTTATGCAGAAATCAAGTAATTCCAAAGGGTTCACATATTTCTTCTTGCCACTGTGTACACAAAGTATTCAGACCCCTTCACGTTTTGTTACGTTACAGCCTTATTCTAAAATGTATTAAATAGTTATTTTCCCCTCAATCTACACACATTACCCCATAATGACAAAACAAAAAACGTTATTTAAAATGTATAAAAATCAAATTTACATAAGTATTCAGACACTTTACCCAGTGCTTTGTTGAAGCACCTTTGGCAGCAATTACAGCCTCGAGTCTTCTTGAGAATGACACTACAGGCTTGGTACACCTGTATTGGAACGATGAGGCTGTAATCGCTGCCAAAGGTACTTCAACAAACAGGGAAGAACTCGGTTTTGTTGTTTTGAAAGTGTATTGGAAAGTTCTTAGAAGCAAGCTAACTCTAGTTTGGATCCCGCGACGCAGTCGGCATCAGCTGCTGAGACTGCTAATCTCTGTCCGGTGATCTTGCCGATCAAAGACGGGTCTGAGGAGCAATTTGGTGATGCAGCTAGCTGCATATAAGTTGGCGGGGTTTTCTTGAGGGCTTGAACGCAGCCCGCAACACAATTAGCCATTGTGGCTGGGACCACGGATTGTCCCGGGTTTGTGGTTGTCTCGTTCCCTGCTGTTTGTCGGCCATGTCTGGAACTGCGAGGAGCTACCATGACAAAGACCAAAGCCGGCGAGAGTACCGTTGAGGACAGTGGTGTTTCTATAACAGGTGAAGGATGTTTTAAAAACAAACAAAAATAGTTCTACAAGCAGTTGTTACAACAAGAAAATAGCATCAAGTGTTTTGTCCAAATACTGGTGGATTCAACTAATAAAATAGACAACCTGACCAGAGAGGTCCAGGACCTGAAGAACAGTTTGCAGTTCTCCCAGGATCAGCTCAATGAGTTGAAACAGGAGAACGGCAAGATGACAGCAATCTGTATGTCAGTGAAAGAGGACATCAGTTCTGTGTGTGAATCCATGATAAAAATGACATAAAATCAACTCGATGGACAATCAAGGCGGAACATGGTTGTGGACGGAATTTCAGAATCTCCACGAGTCCGGGATGGAGTCTGAGGACATAGTGAGGGAAATGATTTGAGAAATTGAAGATTGAAGTTGAAATTGAAGAGGAGGAGCGCTCCCACAGGACTGGAAAACCCAGGTGACAGGCCCAGGCCGATAGTTGTCAAGTTCCAGATGTTCAAGGACAAGGTAGCTGGTCTGGAAAGAGCCAAGAATTTGAGAGGAATGTATATTTTCTTTAATGAGGACTATCCTGAAGTTGTGCGACAGAAGAGGAAAAAACTTATACAGTCATGAAAGTTGGCAGACAGCGCATGGGGACATTACTTACATCCGCTGTGACAGGCTCATCGTCCACCCTCCCAGAAGCCTATAAGGGATGAGCGAGCCAAGCCTATTGGTTAGCAGCTTCAACCCCGCAGCACATGCACGGACACACACCTATTGCTTGTTTGCTCTTTTCAGTATTATGTCTCTCTTTGATGAGTTCCCAGGAAAGGGCTGAAATAGCCCATATTATTACGTAGTCCTAGAAATAAGGTTCATGAAATCCATAACTTGCTAACATCAGATAACCTTCATATATTAGCCATTTCTGAGACTCGGATAATTAATTTGATGATACGGCAGTAGCAATACAAGGATATAACATCTATAGAAGAGACAGAAATGCTTAAGGGGAGGTGTTGCTGTATAAATTCCAGAGCCATATCCCTGTAATGCTTAGAGAAGATCTTATGTCAAGTGTTATTGAAGTGTTGTTGTTGCAGGTTCACTTCGCACATCTAAAGCTTTTCTTTTGGGGTGTTGCTATACGCCACCAAGTGCAAACAGTCAGTATCTAAATAATGTGTTTAATGCTTGATAGTGTATGTGATGTAAACAGAGGTCTACTTTCTTGGGGACCTGAATATTGACTGGTTTTCATCAAGTTGTCCGCTCAAGAGGAAGCTTCTCACTGTACAGTGCCTGTAATCTGGTTCAAATGATTAATCAATGTACCAGGGTGTTTACAAAACACTACAGAACAAGATCATCCACATGTATTGATCACATTTTTACTAATACTGTAGAATTCTGTTCTAAAGCTGTATTCGTACCCATTGGATGCAGTGATTACAATATAGTGGCTATATCCAGGAAAGCCAAAGTTCCAACAGCTGGGCCTAAAATAGTGTATAAGACATCATACAAAAGATGTTGCTGTGACTCTTATGTGAATGTTTGTTGGTCTAATGTGATTAATGAGGAGCATCCAGACGCTGCACTTGATGAATTTATGAAATTGCTTCATCAAATTATTGATTAAACATGCAAACTGACTGTTAAGGCTCTGTGGATTGATGAGGAATTGAAAAACATGGTACAAAAGGAGTGGCTAATAAGTCTGGCTGCACATTTGACTGGCTGACTTACTGAAAATTGAGAAATTATGTGACTAAACTCAACAACAAAAATAAACCATTATGAAGCCAAGGTCAATGATGGGGGTAAAAAACTTTAGAGCACTTTAAATGAAATTATGGGCAGAAAGACATTCAACTCCATCTTTCATCAAATCAGATGGCTTATCACAAAACCATTTGATGTTGCCATTATTTTGACTACTTCATTATCAAAGTAGGCAAACTTAAGCTGGAAATGCCAACAACGAACAGTGAGCCATCGTATTCATTTATAATAAGAAAAAAAGAATGAAAGAAAAGCATTGCAACTTTGAATTTTGTAAAGTTAGTGTGGGAGAGGTGGAAAAATGGTTATCGATCAATAATGACAAACCTCCTGGGCTTTGACAGCTTAGATGGAAAGCTACTTAGGATGGAAGCTGACTCTATAGCCACTGCTATCTGTCATATCTTTAATCTGACCCTAAAGTAATTCCACTACCCAAGTGGTAGCGGAATGTGGTAAAGTGGAGTGGTAAAGCAGCCTTTACTGGTCCTAACAGCAGACCTATCAGCTTGCTGCCAGCTCCTAGCAAACTGTTGGAGAAAATTGTCTTTGACCAAATACAATGCTATTTCTCTGTAAACAAATTAACAACAGACTTTCGGCATGCTTATAGAGAAGGTCACTCAACATGTACCGCACTGACACAAATGACTGATTGGTTGAAAGAAAATGATAATAAGAATATTTTGGGAGCTGTACTGTTAGATTTCCATGCAGCTTTTAATATTATTGACCATAACCTGTTGTTGAAAAACATATCTGTTATGGCTTTTCAACCTCTGCCATATTGTGGATTCAGAGCTATCTAATAGAACTCAAAGGCTTTTCTTTAATGGAAGCTTCTCTAATGTCAAAATAAGTAAAGTGTGGTGTAAAGCAGGGCAGTGCTCTAGGCCCTCTACTCTTTTCTATTTTTACCAATGAACTTCCACTGGCATTAAACAAAGCATGTGTCAATGTGTGCTGATAATTCAACCATATACGCATCATCAACCACAGATAATGAAGTCACTGAAACCCTTAAAGATTTGCAGTCTGTTT
Source organism: Salmo salar (assembly GCF_965601325.2). Classification (NCBI taxonomy): domain Eukaryota; kingdom Metazoa; phylum Chordata; class Actinopteri; order Salmoniformes; family Salmonidae; genus Salmo; species Salmo salar. Next base: position 100,630,506 of record NC_138291.1, read on the forward strand.
TGGAATGGGTGGCCAGTAATAAACTGGTCCTGAAAATCTCTAAAACTAAAGAGCATTGTATTTGGTACAAATAATTCCCTAAGTTCTAGACCTCAGCTGAATCTGGTAATGAACGGTGTGGCTGTTGAACAAGTTGAGGAGACTAAATTATTTGTCGTTACCTTAGACTGTAAACTGTCATGGTCAAAACATATAGATTCAATGGTTGTAAAGATGGGGAAAGGACTATCCGTAATAAAGAGATGCTCTGCTTTTTTGACACCACACTCCAAAAAGCGGGCCTGCGTTGGTGGCACTGTATTATCCTCAAAGCGGGCAAAGGTGTTTAGTTTGTCTGGAAGCGTGACGTCGGTGTCCATGACGTGGCCGTTTTCTTTTTATAGTCCATGATTTCCTATTGAACCTGCCACATACGTCTCGCGCCTGAGCCATTGAATTGCAATTCCACCTTGTCCCTGTACTGGCATTTCGCTTGTTTGATTGCCTTGCGGCGGGAATATTTACACTGTTTGTAGTCAGTCAAATTCCCAGACGTCTTTCAATGGTTAAATGCGGTGGATCGTGCTTTCAGTTTTGCGCGAATGCCGCCATCCATCCACAGTTTCTGGTTAGGATAGGTTTAAATAGTCACCGGGCTGTAATGTGCCTTTTACTGAGGAGTAGCTTCCGTCTGGCGACTCTACCATAAAGGCCTGATTGGTGGAGTGCTGCAGAGATGGTTGTCCTTCTGGAAGGTTCTCCCATCTCCACAGAGAAACTCCGGAGCTCTGTCAGAGTGACCATCGGGTTCTTGGTCACCTCCCTAACCAAGGCCCTTCTCCCCAATTGCTCAGTTTGGCTTGCTGGCCAGCTCTAGGAAGGGTCTTGGTGGTTTCAAATTTCTTCCATTTAAGAATGGAGGCCACTGTGTTCTTGGGGACCTTCAATGCTGCAGACATTTTTTGGTACCCTTCCCCAGATCGGTGTCTCGACACAATCCTGTCGCTGAGCTCTACGGACAATTCCTTCAACCTCATGGCTTGGTTTTTGCTCTGACATGCACTGTCAACTGTGGGACCTTATACAGACAGGTGTGTGCCTTTCCAAATCATGCCCAATCAATTGAATTTACCACAGGTGGTAAATACAATCAATTTTAGAGTAAGTCTGTAACAAAATGTGGTGAGGAAAAAAATAATAATCAAGCGGTCTGAAAACATTCCGAACGCACTATATCGACCTGTTCTGAATATTGGAGGGGACTTGTCCCCCTCATCCCATTGGCAATTTAGCCTATATACTTGGAGCTTCAATGCCATACAACTCTCCTTGCGTGGCCTCCAGCTGCTCTTAAATGCAAGTAAAACTAAATGCATGCTCTTCAACCGATCGCTGCCCGCATCACTACTCTGGACGGTTCTGACCTAGAATATGTGGACAACTACAAATACCTAGGTGTCTGGTTAGACTGTAAACTCTCCTTCCAGACCCACATTAACCTCTCTAGGCTAGGCGGGACGAATTCGTCCCACCTACGTAACAGCCACGGCTATCCTGTGGCGCGATTTTCAAAACCTTAAAAATCCTATTACTTCAATTTCTCAAACATATGACTATTTTACAGCCATTTAAAGATAAGACTCTCGTTAATCTAACCACACTGTCCGATTTCAAAAAGGCTTTACAACGAAAGCAAAACATTAGATTATGTCAGCAGAGTACCAAGCCAGAAATAATCAGACACCCATTTTTCAAGCCAGCATATAATGTCACCAAAACCCAGAAGACAGCTAAATGCAGCACTCACCTTTGATGATCTTCATGACAACCCTAGGACATTATGTTATACAATACATGCATGTTTTGTTCAATCAAGTTCATATTTATATCAAAAACCAGCTTTTTACATTAGCATGTGACGTTCAGAACTAGCATACCCCCCGCAAACTTCCGGGGAATTCGCTAACATTTTACTAAATTACTCACGATAAACGTTCACAAAAAGCATAACAATTATTTTAAGAATTATAGATACAGACCTCCTCTATGCACTCGATATGTCCGATTTTAAAATAGCTTTTTGGTGAAAGCACATTTTGCAATATTCTAAGTACATAGCCCAGGCATCACGGGCTCGCTATTTAGACACCCGGCAAGTTTAGCACTCACCATAATCATATTTACTATTATAAAAATGTCATTACCTTTTGTTGTCTTCGTCAGAATACACACCCAGGACAGCTACTTCAATAACAAATGTTGGTTTGGTCCAAAATAATCCATCGTTATATCCGAATAGCGGCGTTTTGTTCGTGCGTTCCAGACACTATCCGAAATAGTAAAGAAGTGTCGCACGCATGGCGCAATTCGTGACAATAAAATTCTAAATATTCCATTACCGTACGTCGAAGCATGTCAACCGCTGTTTAAAATCAATTTTTACGACATTTTTCTCGTAGAAAAGCGATAATATTCCGACAGGGAATCTCCTTTTCGGCAAACAGAGGAAAAAATCCCAAAGGCGGGGGCGGTCGGGGTCACGCGCATAAGCTAGTGTCTCTTGATGGGCCACTTGAGAAAGGCGATAATGTGTTTCAGCCTGGGGCTGGAATGACGACATTCTGTTTTTTCCCGGGCTCTGAGCGCCTATGGACGACGTGGGAAGTGTCACGTTAGAGCAGAGATCCTTAGTAAATGATAGAGATGGAAAAGAAGTTCAACAAATGGTCAGACAGGCCACTTCCTGTAAAGGAATCTCTCAGGTTTTGACCTGCCATTTGAGTTCTGTTATACTCACAGACACCATTCAAACAGTTTTAGAAAATGTAGGGTGTTTTCTATCCATATGTAATAAGTATATGCATATTCTAGTTACTGAGTAGGAGTGGTAACCAGATTAAATCGGGTATGTTTTTTATCCAGCCGTGTCAATGCTGCCCCCTAGCCCTAACAGGTTAAGCGTCGCCAATCCAAAATTAAATCTAGAAATTGGCTTCCTATTTCGCAACAAAGCATCCTTCACTCATGCTGCCAAACATACCCTCGTAAAACTGACTATCCTACCGATCCTCGACTTGGTCGATGTCATTTACAAAATAGCCTCCAACACTCTACTCAGCAAACTGGATGCAGTTTATCACAGTGCCATCCGTTTTGTCACCAAAGCCCCATATACTACCCACCACCTGTACACTCTCGTTGCCTGGCCCTCGCTTCATACTTGTCGCCAAACCCACTGGCTCCAGGTCATCTACAAGTCTATGCTAGGTAAAGCCCCACCTTATCTCGGTTCACTGGTCACCATAGCAGTACCCACCCACAGCACGCGCTCCAGCAGGTATATTTCACTGGTCACCCCCAAAGCCAATTCCTCCTTTGGCTGCCTTTCCTTCCAGTTCTCTGCTGCCAATGACTGGAACGAACTGCAAAAATCACTGAAGCTGGAGACTCATATCTCCCTCACTAACTTTAAGCACCAGCTGTCAGAGCAGCTCACAGATCACTGCACATAGCCCATCCACCTACCATCTTCTGCACACCTATCACTCCAGTGTTTAATAATAATATAAATAAATAAATAAATATATACACACACACACACACTTTTTCCCCCCCTACTGTACTATTGACTGTAGGTTTGTTTATTCCATGTGTAACTCTGTTGTATGTGTCGAACTTCTTTGCTTTATCTTGGCCAGGTCGCAGTTGTAAATGAGAACTTGTTCTCAACTGGTTAAATATTTTTTTTTTTTTTTAAGTGTTTACAATGAATGAACCACGAAACAGCAAAACATTATTTTGTATCGCAACACAATACATTGACTCACACAGTAGCCTAAAGGAGAACTAAACACACAGGAAATATTCTCACAGTACGTGGAATTTACTTCCTCCTCTGGAATGTTTGTACACATTCAGTAGCTACATAAGACCAGCGGAAAATAGTCCAATTAATCAATGAGGCCAAGCAAGAGCACAGAAGGCAGCCAGCAAGAGACATCCCCCCCCCCCCCTCTCCTCCCAACAAACTTTAGTCTTTGCCCCCAGTGTCACCATGACAACCCTGCTGCGGTCACTTCAATTAAGAGCACAAATCCTCCCAACGAGAGAAAGTGGGAAAATAAGTAATCCATCTAAGCTGGGCTGTGTCTGTCACTGTAGCCAACAACCAATCAGCTTGTGGCAACCCTACAGTGACAGGGTAGTGTCTGTGGGGAACCACCAAACGTCCCGGTATAGGCTGGGGTGGTGCTGCTGAGGCTTGAGGTGGGGCTGAGGCTGGGGTGGGTTGTGACTAGACAGGGGCTGGGCTAGGGTGGTCTGGGTTATGTCTGGGCTGAGCCTGATGCTTGGGGTGGGGGTTGAGGGACATTGGGAGACAGAGGGGTGGAGGATGGCTGGGCCCATCCTTTCACCGTTGTTGTTGTTGTTGTTAAAGAGGAATTGGGCCAAGCTCTGCTCTGGACAGAGAAAGGAGAAAGAGGGGGAGAGGGAGGGCATAGAGGGAGAAAGAGAGCAGGCTCTGGGAACCTAGTGATGAGATAGAGGATGATGGGAGCAGAAAAGAGGGCAGGGGTGTGATGTGCACCAGTATACCCTCAGCCCTAGACATTCATCTCACCTCTCAGAGAGAGAGGATCAGTCTAGGTCTGAGGTTGGGTATTCACTTTCAGGGTTTACAGGAGGGGTCAGCAACAGGCGGCCCCTCCTGTAGAGGTAGAGATTATTTTTCAAAGGAAGAGGAAAACATTTGTACATATGTTTAACAGCAAGTGTCCTTCTTACAAAGAGAGAGTGTAGTAGAAAGAAAAGGGATGAGAGCGAGCATCAGAGAGAGAGCGAGCCAGCCAGCCAGCCAGCGAGCAACAGACAGAGAGCGAGCTCGCAAGAGAGCGAGCTCGCAAGAGAGCGAGCTCGCAAGAGAGCGAGCTAGCAAGAGAGCGAGCTAGCAAGAGAGCGAGCCAGCCAGAGAGCGAGCCAGCCAGCCAGCCAGCCAGCGAGCGAGCCAGCCAGCGAGCCAGCCAGCGAGCCAGCCAGCGAGCCAGCCAGCGAGCGAGCCAGCCAGCGAGCCAGCCAGCGAGCCAGCCAGCCAGCCAGCGAGCCAGCCAGCCAGCCAGCCAGCCAGCGAGCCAGCCAGCCAGCCAGCGAGCCAGCCAGCCAGCCAGCCAGCCAGAGAGCGAGCGAGCCAGCCAGCCAGAGAGCGAGCGAGCCAGCCAGCCAGAGAGCGAGCCAGCCAGCCAGAGAGCGAGCGAGCGAGCGAGCCAGCCAGCCAGCCAGAGAGCGAGCGAGCCAGCCAGCCAGAGAGCGAGCGAGCGAGCGAGCCAGCCAGAGAGCGAGCGAGCGAGCCAGCCAGAGAGCGAGCGAGCGAGCCAGCCAGAGAGCGAGCGAGCCAGCCAGCCAGAGAGCGAGCGAGCCAGCCAGCCAGAGAGCGAGCGAGCCAGCCAGCCAGCCAGAGAGCGAGCCAGCCAGCCAGCCAGCCAGCCAGCCAGCCAGAGAGCGAGCGAGCCAGCCAGAGAGCGAGCGAGCGAGCCAGCCAGCCAGCCAGAGAGCGAGCCAGCCAGCCAGCCAGAGAGCGAGCGAGCCAGCCAGCCAGAGAGAGAGCGAGCCAGCCAGCCAGAGAGCAAGCCAGCCAGAGAGCGAGCGAGCGAGCCAGAGAGCGAGCGAGCCAGCCAGCCAGAGAGCGAGCGAGCCAGCCAGCCAGAGAGCGAGCGAGCGAGCCAGCCAGCCAGAGAGCGAGCGAGCCAGCCAGCCAGAGAGCGAGCGAGCCAGCCAGCCAGAGAGCGAGCGAGCCAGCCAGCCAGAGAGCGAGCGAGCCAGCCAGCCAGAGAGCGAGCGAGCCAGCCAGCCAGAGAGCGAGCCAGCCAGAGAGCGAGCGAGCCAGAGAGCGAGCGAGCCAGCCAGCCAGAGAGCGAGCGAGCCAGCCAGCCAGAGAGCGAGCGAGCCAGAGAGCGAGCGAGCCAGCCAGAGAGCGAGCGAGCCAGCCAGCCAGAGAGCGAGCGAGCCAGCCAGCCAGAGAGCGAGCGAGCCAGCCAGCCAGAGAGCGAGCGAGCCAGCCAGCCAGAGAGCGAGCGAGCCAGCCAGCCAGAGAGCGAGCGAGCCAGCCAGCCAGAGAGCGAGCCAGCCAGCCAGAGAGCGAGCGAGCGAGCCAGCCAGCCAGAGAGCGAGCGAGCCAGCCAGCCAGAGAGCGAGCGAGCGAGCCAGCCAGCCAGAGAGCGAGCCAGCCAGCCAGCCAGAGAGCGAGCGAGCCAGCCAGCCAGAGAGCGAGCGAGCCAGCCAGCCAGCCAGCCAGAGAGCGAGCCAGCCAGAGAGCGAGCCAGCCAGCCAGCCAGCCAGAGAGCGAGCCAGCCAGCCAGCCAGCCAGCCAGAGAGCGAGCCAGCCAGCCAGAGAGCGAGCGAGCCAGCCAGCCAGAGAGCGAGCGAGCCAGCCAGCCAGAGAGCGAGCGAGCGAGCCAGCCAGCCAGAGAGCGAGCGAGCGAGCGAGCCAGCCAGCCAGCCAGCCAGAGAGCGAGCGAGCCAGCCAGCCAGAGAGCGAGCGAGCCAGCCAGCCAGCCAGAGAGCGAGCGAGCCAGCCAGCCAGCCAGAGAGCGAGCCAGCCAGCCAGAGAGCGAGCGAGCCAGCCAGCCAGAGAGCGAGCGAGCCAGCCAGCCAGAGAGCGAGCGAGCCAGCCAGCCAGCCAGAGAGCGAGCGAGCGAGCCAGCCAGCCAGAGAGCGAGCCAGCCAGAGAGCGAGCGAGCCAGCCAGCCAGAGAGCGAGCGAGCCAGCCAGCCAGAGAGCGAGCGAGCCAGCCAGCCAGAGAGCGAGCGAGCCAGCCAGCCAGAGAGCGAGCGAGCCAGCCAGCCAGCCAGAGAGCGAGCGAGCCAGCCAGCCAGCCAGAGAGCGAGCGAGCCAGCCAGCCAGAGAGCGAGCGAGCCAGCCAGCCAGAGAGCGAGCCAGCCAGCCAGCCAGAGAGCGAGCGAGCCAGCCAGCCAGCCAGAGAGCGAGCGAACCAGCCAGCCAGCCAGAGAGCGAGCCAGCCAGCCAGCCAGAGAGCGAGCCAGCCAGCCAGCCAGAGAGCGAGCCAGCCAGCCAGCCAGAGAGCGAGCCAGCCAGCCAGCCAGAGAGCCAGCCAGCCAGCCAGCCAAAGAGCCAGCCAGCCAGAGCGCCAGCCAGCCAGAGCGCCAGCCAGCCAGAGCGCAAGAGACGGAGCGTGCCAGAGAGCGTGCCAGAGAGAGTGAGAGAGAGAGACTTGTTTCCTCTATATTATATATTCATTGCCACCACTCCGAGATTTTTTTGGGGAATCCATCATATGTATATTATTATTTTGGGGATGGTAAAATATTCAGTGTAAACTTAAAGGACTAAAATCTGAAAAAGTATATAGCTCTATCTTTAAATAAGTTATTTGAAAATTAACAATCAACAAAATGTACTGAACTTAAATCTAACCGCATGATGTAAAGTGTTGATCCCATGTTTCACTTCTAAGGCAGTTCTTCTAGCTGGCTGATGAGGCATATCTGCTGCTGCTACTCAACAATTAGAACCACTCTGTTGTATGATGTGGAGGTCTGGGACAACAAACAGGCCGGGTGGTGATTAACCTCAATTAGCAGCACAAAGACCCTCCTTCCCCTCTCTGCTACACCACCACCGGCCCAGGGCCCACGCCCCCAACATCCTTCAGGTAACACCCCACCAGCCACATTTAAATATCGACAGTGTGTGTTTTTAGTGTGCATGGTGTTCTAGTGGGCATGTACATACACTGAACAAAAATATAAAAACGCAACAGGCAACCATTTCAAAGATTTCACTGAGTTACAGTTCAATTGAAATAAATCCATTAGGCCCTAATCTATGGATTTCACGAGGTGATGGCGGCAGATGAATAGCACGACAATGGGCCTCCGCATCTCATCACAGTATCTCTGCATTCAAATTTCCATCAATAAAATGTAATCGTGTTCGTTGTACTTAGCTTATGCCTGCCCATACCATAACCCAACCCGCCACCATGGGGCACTCTGTTCACATCATGGACATCAGCAAGCCGCGGTTATATTTTTGTTCTGTTTATTTGTGTATAGTGCATTCAGAAAGTATTCAGACCTGTTGACTTTTTCACATTACAACCTTGTTATAAAATTGACTAAACACATTTTTTACTCAATCTTCACACAATACCTCAAAATGACAAAGTGAAAACAGGTTTTTAGAAATACCTTATTTACATTAAGTATTCAGACCCTTTCCTATGAAACTCGAAATTGAGTTCAGGTGCATCCTGTTTCTATTGATCATCCTTGAGATGTTTCTACAACTTGATTAGAGTCCACCTGTAGTAAATTAAATTGATTGGACATAATTTAGAAAGGCACACACCTGTCTATATATGGTCCCACAGTTGACGGTGCATGTCAGCAAAAACCAAGCCATCAGGTCGAAGGAATTGTCCATAGAGCTCAGCAACAGGATTGTGTCGAGGCACAGATCTGGGGAAGGGTACCAAAACATTTCTGCAGCATTGAAGGTCCCCAAGAACACAGTGGCCTCCATCACTCCTAAATGGAAGAAGTTTGGAACCACCAAGACTCTTCCTAGAGCTGGCCAGCCAGCCAAACTGAGCAATCGGGGAGAAGGGCATTGGTCAGGGAGGTTACCAAGAACCCGATGGTCACTCTGACAGAGCTCCTCTGTGGAGATGGGAGAACCTTCCAGAAGGACAACCATCTATGCAGTACTCCACCAATCAGGCCTTTATGGTAGAGTGGACAGAAGGAAGCCACTCCTCAGTAAAAAAGGCACAGAATTGGAGTTAGCCAACACAAAAATAATTTCAATATTGGTTTCATCAGACCAGAGAAACTCTTTGGCCTGAATTCCAAGTGTCACATCTGGGGGGAACCTGTCACCCTCCCTACGGAGAAGCATGGTGGTGGCAGCATCATGTTGTGGGGATGTTTGTCAGCGGCAGGGACTAAAAGACCAGTCAGAATCGAGGGAAAGATGAACAGAGCAAAGTACAGAGAGATTCTTGATGAAAACCTGCTCAGAGTGCTCAGGACCTCAAACTGAGGCAAAGGTTCACCTTTCAACAGGACAATGACCCAAAGCACACAGCCAAGACAACGCAGGAGTGGCTTTGGGACAAGTCTCTGAATGTCCTTGAATAGCCCAGCCAGAGCCCAGACTTGAATCCGGTCGAACATCTCTGGAGAGACCTGAAAATAGCTGTGCAGCAACGGTCCCCATCCAACCTGACAGAGCTTGAGAGGATCTGCAGAGAAGAATGGAAGAAACTCCCCAAATACAGGTGTGCCAAGCTTGTAGCGTCAAACCCAAAAAGACTTGAGTCTGTAATCGCTGCCAAATGTGCTTCAAAGTACTGAGTAAAGGGTTTGAAGACTTATGTAAATGTGATTCAGATTTCTATTTATTTCCAAATTTGCCAAAAAATTCTAAAAACCTGTTTTTGTTTTGTCATTATGGAGTAGTGTGTGTAGATTGACGAGGGGGGTAAAATTTATGAATTTTAGAAGAATAAGGCTGTAACCTAAATTGTAGAAAAATTGAAGGGGTCTGAATACTTTCTGAATGCAGTGTGTGTGTTATACATGTTAAATAAACAGACCAAAACACCAGCTGAAGGGAATCCATCTGAAGATCAAAGGAAGTGCTTTTAGCTGATTATCACATTCCCGTTGCGTAGTGAATTATCATCGCTGTTATGAGTATCATCATTATCCTTGCTCTTATCAGAAGGCATCAAAGCGGGACGCGGCAAGGCGAGCGAGGGGTCCGCTAGCTGGTTAATGGGCCACGTGTGAGTGAGTGCTAATGAGAGATATTAGCTTGTTGACTTCTCAGTGCTAAGCAAATTGCTACAGAAGCTGGCCCGGATGGTAGCCTATCTGTTCATCTGCAAGTTAAAACTACCCCCCTCTCCATCGGGCCAGCCCCTCCATTATAAATGTGGTAACAGACAGACAAAAGACAGGTGCAGAGGCATATTAGGCCATTTTCCCTTGGAAACTTTACCCTTCTAATGCACTGATTTAAAAGACAAAAGAACATGCAGAGGCATTAGGTTTGTGGTGACTTAATGACTCTTTAGATATGTACAGAAAAATGTGATGTCTTAGTGGGTACAGTCGAAGAGACAGAAAAGAAGTCAGCGACGGGAGTGGTTCTGTTTCAGTGGGTTTTCTTGACTTTGATGCCTTATAAACACGACCCAGGTTATGGAGATATTTCCTCAGTGACAACAGAAGAGGAGACTGGCTTCTGCTCTATCTCCTGATCTGCAGAGTGGTTGCCGTGGCAGCAGGGCCTAGCTGTAAAGGGAAGTAATTGTGCTGTACTCTGTGGCGGAGCGAGGCATGAGGAGAAAGGCTAATGTGGAGAAATCAATACACGCTCCGCTCAAAAGTGCTGAGGCCAGCAGTCTACCCTCATTCTCCTCAAACCTCCCTCACAAAGACGAGGATACACTGACAGAGAAAGAGAAGAGAAACATCAGCCCAGCTGTCAGAAAAAAACACTCATTCTTTGAGACTGCAGTAAAAGCATGAGAGCCTACCTTATTAAAACAATTTAAAATGGCCCCACACACCAATTCAAATGTTGCATTGATATCTAAACATGCCATTTTGAAATGGATAAAGGCACACAGACACACTGCACCAAAACTATTGACTCAAACCTCTAACACCTCTGTAATAGATACTGTGTGTCACAACACTGAAGCACACATTCTGACAAAGGGTTGGTTAGATTTCAGCTGATACTTCTTACAGTGGGGGTTACTTTACAACCTGGTCTGTCATTCAAACAAGTAGTAAGAGAGAGTAGTGTGTGTCTTACTCTGTTGGTCAAACTGGTTTGTGTGTCTCTAGTCTGTCGGAGTGCAGTAGACCGGCAGGTACACTGATGAGAGGTCAGAGATACTACAGTATTCCTCATTGAGGTTGAATACTTTCTGACACTGAGAAATGGATGGGGTCTAATGTGTGCTGGAGGTGAAAGCAAACAGATTTGAGTTGAAACAAAGACGTTAAGATTCAGCCTCGCTTTCTCCTCATACAAAGGAGCGGTTGTTTTTGCTCTGGCGACATTTCACAAGCCCAACAGTATTCTAAACAGAGAACTGAGCAAGGGGGAAACGCCTCAGGCCTGGTGAGGAAGTTCATTTACAAAGACAGACCAACTCACACAGAGAGCAACTCACAGAAAGACACCTCTATGGGACTGTGGACTTGACCAGTGACAGGAGTGGAGGTTAGGTGGAGTTCCCTACTTCAGGGAGAATAGCCCTTTCAAAAGCTCGATGCATGTGCGTCTGCAGAATGTACCCATTACCACAGCATGCACTGTCAGACAAACAGTACCCACATGGCAAGCATATGGGGAAATACAAAAACAGTTTTAACCAAACAGAGTTGAGGATAAGAACAAAATGACAGAACAAGGATGAGCACCAGAGAGAATGCCAAGTGTGCAAAGCGGTCATCAAGGCAACGGGTGGCTACTTTGAAGAATCTAAAATATATTTTGATTTATTTAACACTTTTTTGGTTACTACATGATTCCATGTGTTATTTCATCATTTTTGATGTCTTCATTATTATTCCACAATGTAGAATATAAGGAAAAAATAAAGGAAAGAAAAACTCTGGAATGAGTAGGACTGGTGTACACACACACACACACACACACACACACACACACACATACTATAATGCTCACATGAATGTCAGGCTGAATATATGTTCATGTCAGTGACTCAAAAATAATTGGAATTTAGTTCCTCGTAGAATAATGTTACAATGCAAATGTCATGTGTAAACAGTTTGTTTTCACACGAAGCAGCGCTAGCAGGGCAGAAATTTGACTGACTTGTTGGAAAGGTGACATACTTTGATGTTGCCACGTTGAAAGTCACTGAAGCCTTCAGTAAGGCCAGTCTACTGCCAATGTTTGTCTATGGAGATTTCATGGCTGTGTGCTCAATTTTATACAGTTGTCAGCAACGGGT